>NC_136884.1:34918075-35423363 GCF_949152265.1 Phoxinus phoxinus | reverse complement strand
CGGGATGGACAAAGGGTAAATCTTACCCCGCGGTAGAGTGGCCCCAGGCAGCAGGTCGATCGCACATTCCCATGGCCGGTGAGTTGGTAGTTTCGTTGCCAGCTGTTTACTGAATACATCCTGGAACGCCCGGTATGCTGCTGGAATCTCTTGCTGTACGATGGAGGTGGAACTCTCAATGGACGTGGAACCCAAATTGATCTTGGACTCAGAAGAAGATAGGTTTTGAGGGATGTAGACCTTATGCTTCGGACTCTGGGTCCGTATGAATTAACTCAAATGATCCATAGGGAATTTTAATAACTAATCATGAATATGATTAATATTTTGCATATTACAGTTACATTAAATTATCGAAATTGAAAATGTATAGATTATATGAATATATGAATAATCGATCACAACGTCTTATAATTCCTCATTCATATATCAATAATCTTATTTAATTTCGATTATGAGACAACCTTTAAGGGAAATTCATGTAACGATCAAATAGGTGTCTGTCCCGCAAAAACCATCAAAGATCAATCTATCAATCTCTCCATAAAGTTATCCCTTATAAACTACAAGCAATATTAACTTTCTGGTCGTGAACATTAACTTTCCTGTGTTTATAAAATTAAACTACCTTAATGTAGTGCATAATAAGAGCGGGTAGCTTTTAGATCTATCTCATTGACTCGTATTTATTAACTTTCAACAGTTCAGAAACAGTCATATAATATATGGTTTTAATAAATGCACAACTACAGAATATAAGTACTACACATACTGATTATATGTTTGTACATCTTACATGTGAACAAACAAGACAACGAATAACAGATGAGAGAGAGAAGGTGAGAGAGATAAAGTTCTGAGGAGGGGCGCGCCGTGCCGGAGCACGCGCTGAGGTTGTAGGGTGAGAGAGAAGATCATCATAGAATAACGAAATCACAGACCTTTGAGAGAGCCAACAATCGAAACAAACCTTAAAACATTAAACTCGTTGGAGTTAATAATACTTGCAAAGTTCGTTTGTGTGCACGAGCTGTGTCCAGCCTGCGCGTGTTCTCGGAGCAGAGTGCGCGCTCGTGTCTCCTCGGACAGGGCGCGAGTTTTGAAGAAGGCCTCTTGTGGAAGTGATATGTTACTGAAGGAATTCAGGCTTCGTTCGTTCGACTCGTAGGTGGAAACGAACCAAGGAGAATTTGAAAATGAAACAAAAGAAACTTTATAAAGAAAATAAAAGTGGAGGGAACTCCTGGAAGGAGTTCAGGATCGGAGACTTCACATGATGAGCAGACGATGAAGGCAGGAAGCGAGAGAAAAAGGAAGAGCTTTGTCTCTCTTTTTAAAGGAATGTAAGGATAACGCCTTCTCATGGCGGATTGTCCAATCACCTTCAGTGATCTGGGAGCGGGAGACTTTTCTTTGTCTTGTCAGAAGAGACCCCCTGCTGTATAATTTATGATAGGGCTTTTAGTAATTCCTATGACTGGAAAGAATTCATATCGAAATAATCATACCATTGCAGTCTATTATCGAGATTCAACTCCGTTAGGTCTCAAGATTTAAAATGATATGAAACACATCAGGTTACGGTTAGGAATACAACGTTTGATTATTATGCATTAGTATAGACATTTAAAGTTCGATTAATGTTACACTTGGACATATATATGCTTTCCTATGGTTTATAAACACATCTTAACACAAAAATGGATATATTTATTACATTTAAGAGTGACTATTTAGCAGTCCTTTTTCTCTGTGTGAAGACACGTGGGTGTCTTGGTGTGTGTGTGTGCTTCTTTGGGAAAGGAATGTTTGGGTGTCACGTTACATGTTGGTGTGAGCCATGTTGGTGTGTATGTGAGAATCACTGATTCACCAATCTGACCAGATGTCAGTCAATGTTGCTACAGGGACCTTCTTGATGGAATGTAGACACTGAGAGAAGCAGCTCTTTCCCCAACAACGTATTTCTCCAGAATTCCAGTAGATACTTGGAGAATGAAGCTGAAGCCCCAGGATGATTTCAGCAGTTGAGCCTTCCAGTACCAAAAAGGAGATCTCCTCTTCATGCAAGCAGCTGATACGGAGCTTGATGGAAGGGGTGCAGTACCAGAAGCGACTACGACAGAGCGGTTTTCCTAGGATGGAATGTACCTGAAGAATGTGAGGGATGGTTTTCTGATGAACTTGCAGCTTGTGGAGAATGGTGAGGCTGCACCACTGTCGATCAACGCTTTCGCTGGAAGAGATTGATGCCGATAGATTAACTGTACGGGAGTATGCTTCAATGTAGAAATAGGAGGTGGTAATTGTACAGTACTCACCGCTGGTCGTGGTGGTCGAACCGGACAGGTGGTCAGGAGATGCCCATCAGCACCGCAGTATAGGCAGAGGTGGTTATTTAAACAGCGCTGACGTTCGGCTTGTGACAGATGTGTAGAGTCCACTTGCATGGGTTCAGCTACTGGAAGGCTCATGGTGACAGGGGTGCGTGGAGGAGGCAGTGCAGTCTTGTCGAGAAAACAAGCAGTGAGTTGTTGAGAAACTCTGATGGAGCGTTGAATGAGGCTTTCCAGGCCGATGACGTCATCATAAGTAGCTAGCTGTAAGTGTGGCGAGTGGCACTGCGGGAACTGACTACGCCACCCAGGGAGTTTCACCCCGGGAAGTAGAGTTAAATTAGTTGGATAATTAAACCACCAAATTTACTAAAAGCACACAGGTTCGATTCATGCACGAAGCCAGAGACGTAATTCCAGTAAAACAACAATAATTTTATTTATACCATTAAAATGAGCAACAAGAATAAAATACCATTCACACTAAATAAAGAGAACAAAGAAAAAAAGAGGGGAGTGCTGAGGCCTTACCAGTGGAGGAAACCGGGTCAAAGGTTTGGGATCTCAGGGGTTAAGGATTCCCTGATCACACATAAACACACAAAAAAACAAAAAAAAACTCAAAATACACCAAAAGGGGAAAAACACAGCACACAGGAGGAGACACCACCACCGAGGACACCGACACCACCACTTCCGGCACTCAGCACTAAAAGAAAAACATTCAGTTAATAAAGAATCAAAAAAAAAAGACATCAATCAATGAAAACAACCACAAAGAAAATCTTCTTTATAAACACTTGAATCAAAAGAAATATAAACTAATCAAACGTCACTCAATCAGTAATAAAGTAAATTTCAAAGAATCAAACAAGAAACCATAAATCAATGGAAACAAACAAAGAAAATCTGTATAAACCCTTAAATCAAAAAGAAATATAAACTAATCATAATCACTTAATCATAAGCAAACAACAACACCCTCCCAAACACACACACACACACACGTACACATTAACGAACACAGGCGGGCCCCAGAAGGCAAAGCTATCTTGTGTAGCAGTCACTAAAATACAAACAGGACGAACGCCCAATTGCGCGTCGAGTCCCGCGCTGTATAGCGCGTCGAGGCGTTCAGAACCCCAAGAGGGCTCATATAGCTTTCTCCGTTAACAGTCCGTTGTCGAACACAAATGAATTGAGACTAAACACTCCGTAGAGACAAAACAGCAGCGAGGCGGGAAGGACGAGACTCGTGTAGATACCGGCACCAACACGTGCTTCACCGTCCTATCAGGGAGCTGCACGTCTATAGGCGATGTATATACCCCAATCGTATCGTTAGTACAGCAGCAGCACAACCCGGTTCCGTTGCAGGAAAGGCCGGGTTTATGACAGGAGAAACACTGTCCAATAACCACGACTGCCCCACGAACGCGAGAGAGAGGACCCACAGCGGAAGTGCGCCTCTGACAACACCATAGTGTCACGAGTGCTCACCCTCTGCCCATATAGCACGCAGCTACATCCTGATTGGTCC
The DNA here is from genome assembly GCF_949152265.1 of Phoxinus phoxinus. NCBI lineage: Eukaryota > Metazoa > Chordata > Actinopteri > Cypriniformes > Leuciscidae > Phoxinus > Phoxinus phoxinus. The sequence goes on along the minus strand of NC_136884.1, from coordinate 35,419,487 downwards.
AAAGGGTGTGATGACACCACTACAACCAATCAACCTGCTACATGAGCAAATATCACTGTTCAACCCTTGCCGAAATGCTGTGATTAATGCTGTTTCATTCCAACCACTATTTTCTGCGAGAGTGCGAAACTGTAGGGCATAATCAGACACAGAAGATTTCCCTTGTCGAAGATCAGTGAAACTGATCATGCACTGATAAGGTGTTGGCTGATTGAGAAAACACTTCGCGGAAATGGCAGATGAACGCGGCAAGCGATTGTGTAACCGGTCCGTTGGCGTCCCACATCGTGCGTGCCCACAGAAGTGCACGGCCTGTAAGGAGAGAAATGATAAATGCTATTTTGGCACGGTCAGAGGAAAACTGTGAAGACTGCATCTCGAAGAAAAGGAAACTTTGTAGTAAAAATCCGCTGCACTCCTCACCTGAGTGGGTCGCTGGTCGGGCCATGGGACTGACAGACTGGTGGTGGAAGAATGCGTTGAAGCTCTTGCACTAGATGGGTGAGGGGATCCGGTGGTCGGTGGTGAAGCACCTGCTTCGCTGGTGTCGGTTGAATCCTGCATAGTTGGTCTGGTCTTCTTTCAGAACAGAAGAATCTAAAGACGTAAAGTTTGTAAACAGGATTTATTGAACACAAGATGGTAATCAGCGGATGAGTGGTTGAAGATTGAAGTAGAGAACTGTTGGCTGGATTGACTGAGTTTGACCTTACTTGGTGTGCAGAGCTGAATTTTAAAGCACAAATACACCAAAGTGGGCAATGACTAAGTTATGACAGGACATGTAGGTGTGGAAGCTGATAAATTAACTAAATAACTTTTTACAATAAAACTGAACCATCACTGAACTCACTATAGCTGTACTATTTTCTTCTAGATCTGCTGTACAGCAGAAACAATCTGTATTGTTAAAAGCGCTATATAAATAAAGATAACTTGACTTGATAAGATACATATTTTAGATATTTATTGTTTCCATGTAGGCCTATCTGGCACCTAACCCCACCCCTACCCTAAACGTAACAATGTCATACTTTATCTGCCTGTTTTATGTGGCGGGGCAAAAGACCATCAGAGTAGTATTCAAGTACTAAAAATGACTCGTGCTGCATTTCTTCTGAAGCCATACGATAACATTTGGTGAGGAACAGAGTGAAAATCTTTCTGCTCCGTGAACACGGCCTCACCAAACTCAAAGATGAATCTGAATATTTATTTATTTATTTTATTATAAGCATACAATGAAAAAGTGTACAGTATGTACAACATAAAGACAATAATCGAAAAAACACTGATAATCAAACAAATTAAATTTCACCGCTGCTTGAAAAGGAGTGGGATGAAGTTTAAAACTTGTTAATTCCCACCTCCTCTTTCAAAATCTTAATACATTAATTTATTTCCTTTGGTATTATCCACTTTTTTACAAAATGTGTTAGCAACAAAATTTCCAGCTTAACCAACTCATTTCCTTCATTTTTATAACGTTCAAAAATCATGTCTAATCTTTTCCTGAAATGTTTTATATTTGGACATTCCTTAAGCTTCTCATTTAAGTTGTTCCACAGTTTCACCCCTTGTATGGAAACGCAAAAACGTTTCTTCCTACTGTGTACCATTGGTAATATGAAATTTAGTTTTCCTCTCAACACATACCCTCCTTCTCTCCGAGTAAATAACTTTTGTACATTTTGAGGTAAATCATTACACTTTCCCCTATATGGAATTTGCACAGTCTGTAAATCCACCAAATCTTTACATTTTAGTAATTTGGACTTATATTGAAATATATTGGTATGCTCCCTATAACCCGCCCCATGAATGATCCTTAAAGCTCTCTTCTGTAAAATGACAAGTGGCTGAACTGTTGTCGTGTAATTGTTTCCCCACATTTCTACACAATAAGTGGAATATGGCAAAACTAATGAACAATAGAGCATACGTAGAGACTTCTGATTTAAAACTTGCCTTGCTCTACCAATTATTGCTATACTCCTTAAAACCTTGCTCTTGCTCTTGAAACCTGACTAATGTGAGGTTTCCAGTTCACTTTATTGTCAATTATGACTCCTAAAAATGATATTTCATTAACCTTTTCAATGTTCACTCCATCCAGCATAATTTCAATTAGCAAATTATTTCGACCATTACCAAACATCATTAATTTTGTTTTCCTTAAAGGAACACTTCACCCATTTGCATTAGACTTTGTATCTTTAGAAACCCAGTCACATTTTCGAATGGTCATGGTTTATTCCCTTATTTTCCCCTGAGATGGGAGAAATAAGGATTTAAGTGTTCCACTTCCTGCTTTTTATGACGCAAAAATCGTCATTTTGCGCGTTAAAAAGCAGGAAGTCAAATTTCTTTGAATATGGGTAAGACTACAAACACTAGCTCATCATTTATCCAGGGGGTGGGACCCACTCACGTTACAGACCTATTACAGATCAGTGGGTGGGACTTCACTTGCAGATACAGAAAGCAATATCCGCCATCTTGTTTAGAAGCTAAGCTAACAAGCGCTGTGGAACTAGGAGGTTATGACGGAAGAAACAAAGCAGGACATGGATGAAGAGGATTTTGAAAGTCTGCTGCTCGAATCCGATGTTCGCGGTTATCTTTACGAGCCGCAATATAGTGAAGAGCAGCTGAGGCTGATGGAGGAACAGGAGGCGGCTTCTGCAGCCGAGGCAGAAGACCTGCCTGTCGTGGACGAGGAGCCCGGACTAACGTTAGATCGAGCTGGGGCGGACTGGTGGTGCCTGTGCTTTCACTGTGCACCTTCGGACACAGAGATAGAGTCCGTATGTTGCAATGAATTTCAAAGATGCCAATTTCTATTGGACGAAATCTCCGAAGCGGGCGAGAATGTATGCGTTGTGGACCATCCTAGTTTCGGACCGCATATGGACAGCGGCGTCCTGGAGACATACTTCAGAATTCCAAAAGTGAACTGGAAACGACAGCCGAAGCCTGCAGGGACAAACGGACGTCTGACAGTAAAGTGAGTGTTTATATTCTATTATACACTTATACAAACGTGGCACGCTAAGCACAAATACCATGCATCACTAACTGTGTGCTCAATGTCTTGTAGACAATATCGCCTAACAGCCTACCGACACTTTCTGGAGTGGGTCCTGCAAGGCGAGAGATTGGGCAGAGGCTGTCGTGTCGTTCTACCCGCTTGTGTCGTGCAGGCAATCCGACAGAAATATCCAGCTCCAGATGGCCAGTACTGCGGTCACCAAGAAGTTGAGGACGCTCAGGAGGAACTGTAATTTTTATTGTTTACATAATTATTTTTGTTGTTGTTATAATTTAAATAAATGGTTCTCATTCAAGTTGTTGTTTTCTTTATTAGTGTTACTCCAAGTGCATGTTAGATAAATAGTTACTGGACTGCCAACATTTCAACAGTGTTACTACTAACCTACTGTTACCTTACATGACAAAATATAGCAGAATAATGGTCATGCCTAAAAAAAAATATTATTATTTTGCAAATCTGAGTTACATTATAAGTTATTTCTAAAATAATTTCCCTCTCTATAATGTTGAACTTTGGTGTAGATAGAAAGGAGTGCAGAATTGAAAAAAACAATTTTATTCTCAAATGCAAGAATTGTTTCATGGGTATTCAAATTAAAATAACAATGGCATGAAACAAACAAGCTAATAACAATAGCAAAATAACAATGATAAAACAATAACAATAAAAATGACAAAACAATAGCAAATAACAATGGCAAAAAATAAACAAGCTGATAATTTATATATACATCAAATATTTACAGAATATAATAAGGCACAGCTGGTGTTGTCCCAGAAGAGTAGTGAGAGAGATGGAGATTGAGTTTGGTGCTATGTGAAGAGGTCTCAGAAGCGGCTTTTAAACAATGCTTTGGCAGTCTCTTTTGGTGGTTTCGGTACAGGGGCAATGTTGGGTGGCAAATCAGGTTGTGGCTGGATGAGTAAGGAGCTGGGGGTTTTGAACTTGATGCTCGGATTGAGTCTACTTTCCAGGACCCGCTCGATGAGATCTCCAACAAAGTTTCTTGTGTGTGGCGAGAAGACTTTTCTTAATATCCATTGCTTGGACTTCTTGCAGTACACTTGGTTGAAACGTGCTTCTCCTGTAAATGACAAGGAATATAATAACACAGAAAATATGAATGAAGATTTGATTGTAGTACACTTCTCTCCCCAATTAATTTATTACACCTTTCAGCAAAGTATGGCAATTTAGTTAGCTGTTAACATTCTAATTTAGGTTATTATACTATTTGAAGAGCGTACATGGTAACAAACCTGTCACAGTGGTGGCTTGTTTACTTTTCACTATATTTTCGTTATGGTCGAGGATGGCGAGGTGGGACCTCTCCCTCATTCCGTGGTATGAGAAGGCCTGCCGCTTGGGGAGGTATTTCAGCATAGCACTATGGAAGTTCTCCAGTGGCCCTGTGTGCAATTACAAATAAGAAAAGAGGATGGATAGGACTAATTACAACATGTTGATTTGGATAGAGAGAAACAAAAAAAATAGTAAAAATAGTTCTATTCTCACCAGTATGTTTGAAGAGTGCCATATGGTCGAGGTCATTCAAGAGCCTTTTGTCTAAGACCAGCGACGACAGGGCCTGAAATGCCACTGAGTCCTTCTCAATCCACATACGAATCCTCTGGTCCTGGGCGGTAAGAGGAGGATGGTCACATCGATGCTGTTTTCCGTCATTATCTTTCCACTCGTGTTCGTTGCAAACATGGTGTGTAATGCATTTCCACCGCTTTTTCAGTGCCTGTGTGAATACATTTTTTGTTATTTAATACTAATGCAAAATAGAAACACATTATACTTTATTGTAGTTTATGACCCCTTACCCCGATGTTCCCCTTACTTGTGGCACATGCATACCACATGTGGTTTACGACAGACCTGTGAAAGATATTGCATTTTGTAATTTCAAACCTTTTAAACCATTTGAACTTCTGCAAGATAACAAACCAACACTAACCTGGACCATGCGAGAAGTATTGCATTGTCCTTTTTTTTCCCTTTCTTCAGTATTTTATTCCGGAAACCTGTGGTTGTAAATGCAGCACAATTTTGGTCAAACACAGACATTTTCCATTTATTTCTGTATTGTCCACATTCACCCTCTCAAGAGGCATTTATATCCACCTTTTAGTTTGTTTATTTATTTTTTAACTTTTGTTAAACTATGTATATGATAATTGAGTTAACCTCACACCTCACCTAGCGGCAAACGTTTGCTGCCTTTAGCCAGTGTAGACGTGTGGATTGTTTGTTGTTTTGGTAGAATAAAAAACAAATCACACCTCTACAATGGCTGAGTTCAGCAAGGTTGCACAGATCTGGGAGGGGGTGAGTAGTGACACTACTGTATGTGGTGTCAATGGTGGTAGGTCCTGAGAAGTGTGGAGAATTTGGTGTTTACAAGGTTGGGAAAAAAATACATACCTTTGGCTGTGTGCCAGATGTCAAATTGGTGTTGAATATTAGGATATTGATCCTTCATTGTCTTCCTTATGGATGAGGAGCGGTCCGTAGTCATCACCTCCACGTCAAGACCCAAGTCCAGAAGCTCTGTCATTCCCCTTCTAAAACCCAGTGGCTCCATGGCTCCAGAGCTAGTGGCCTCTGTAGACTAAAGATTATAGTTTGAGAAGTTTGATGTTATCAAAGTTTACAACATATTAGCATTAATTTTCCATTTTTGTTATTCTGTATATGTATCTTACCTGCACCAGTTCTGTGTGTAGTATCTCCTTTGTATCGTCCAACATGAACGTGTAGTGACAGTATTTGGCATTGAAACCTGGCGAGTCACATCGGCCATCACCCGACAAGTGTGGCCTCTTCCCATCCTCCTGTTCCAAATAAACTCTTGCCAAGATTTCGTTTCTTCTGTCTTGATACAAGTTCTCAATAGCAGGGTGCAAATACGTGTTCTGTATGGCGTAAAATGTAGTCTGTCCAATCATTTGGACACCCATGGTCTTGCACCAGTCTGACAGTTCTGTGAATGTTCCACCTATAAACAGAATAGCTGCCGCAGAAAGTAGATTTACCTCCGGCATTCCTCTAAGGTCAGGTGAAGATGTCCAAGTCCCCGAATGGCCACCAAGACAAATCCATTTCACCTTCCTCTGTGCCCCAGAATCAAAGATGACCTTTGAAGATATTGTTTTCCCGCACATCTGGCAGAATCTGAAAAGTGACATGAGGCTGGATTCATTGACAATTATCTTCTTTTCACGCCAGTCCTTTACACCTTCTTCTTCTGATGATGATGACGATGATGTGGGGGGGATGGTTGCCTCAAGCTGATAGCTTTCGTCGATCGGCCAAACTCCAATGCTGCTGGCAGTTGTATTGAGGCCTCCAGGTGTACTTGGGCATGGTGACTGTAAAAACAAAAAAAAAAGTTTTATTTTCAATGTTAAATTACACTCATTTCAATTATACATTAGTTTCAGAATTCCGTTAAAGTATGCTATCCAAACTTACAACAACTGCTGTTTGTATAGGGGTAGGTTTGTTGACTGGTGTTGAGGTTAGAAGACATTGTTCATCATCTTCCGACGACGTCGACACCGAGGCAGCAGCAGACACTGTTCGAGTCTGAAATGCCATACGTTCCATAACGTTAAAAACATTATAACGTCAAACAAGCTTGGTTTACATCGATACAAGCAAAATTATATAGAACATTTCTGAAGCGTCTTTCTAACGTTACATTGCTAATTTTGCCTCTTCACTGTTGACGATTGGATTTTTAGTGATGACGACACATTACCACTAGCAAGAAAAACATGTGGAAGACGGCAGATTTACATTGTAAACAGCCAACGTATATACAACTAACTCATTTGTGATGCCCTACTTTACTGCAGACGACTGTATTTGTGTGATCAGAAATAGTCAAGCAACTCTTACCTCCAAGCGAATGCGTTTAGCGCTGCTAATGCCAGATGTTCCGGGCTGTTCATCGTCATCTTGAAGCGTAAACACCGACGGAATTGCGGTATCCAAAAGAACGACTTTCTTCATTCCCATGACATTTTTTTTGAAGTCTTCATTTTTGAAATGTAGACTGCAAATCTTCTGGTTTTTGAGGTTTTCCATGGCTGTGTCTTGCGAATACATTGGGTGGTTAATCGCTCTTAGCCACTGTTTGCATCGCTCAGCTTCTCTCGGTAGGAAATGAAAACTTACTTTTTGTCCTTTCCTTGTTCGGACTGAACATCCCGGTACCATGCAGTAATTAACCATTTTTCAATAAATAGTAACGAGGAGTATTTCGGCAACAAACTTGATATTTTCTCTGTGAAATGAATTTCAAACTCTGGCGGTAGCTATCCCTGTAGACGGAATGCTTTCTCTGAATCTGATAGGCGGATACCTCAATAGGCGTTGTTCTGGATTAGTGGGAGTGGCTTGCGGAGCTGTGCAAAATGGTGCATTGTGGGAGTTGTGGTTTTCCATACAAATTCGCCCGAAAATTACTTTCTGTCTTTACTCGGCCCAGAAGGCTCCAAATTCGAAATTTTTGGTATCGTTCGACTACATGTATGACCCACTTTCAATAAAGATTAATGTTCCCACGGGTGAAGTGTTCCTTTAAATTTAGTGATTGTTTGTATCAAACCATAACATAATCTTCTCTAATTCCTTATTTGTCTCCTGCACTAGCAACTGAAGATCACTGCCCTGAACAAAAGAGATTAGTGTCATCAGCAAACAACACTAATTTCAGTACTTCTGACACTTGGCATAAATCATTAATGTAAATAAGAAACAATTTAGGGCCTAACACCCCTGCCCCCAAGAAATTTCCATGCATTCAGAAAAATAATCTCCCAGTTTCACAAACTGCTTTCGCTGAGTCAAATAACTTTTTATCCAGTCTAATACCTTTCCTCGGATCCCATATCGTTTTAATTTTCCTAGCAAAATTTCATGATCGATGGTATCAAACGCCTTCTGTAGATCAATAAATATTCCAATAGTATACATTTTATTATCTACTGAACTTGATATTTCGTCTATAAAGTCTAACAATGCAAGTGATGTTGCCCTTTTTGCTCTAAATCCATACTGGCATTCATTAACTATATTATTTTTTTGTATGCTAAATATTAGCATGTATGTGTGATGTAGAAGCGGAGGCAGTTAGATCCATTTGCAGAAGTTTATTAATACAGGATACGAAAACGAGGAATGCTGACATAAACTCAGGCTGATGATAAACGGAAACTCAGGCAGACATCAGAGGAATACTCAGGCTGGCACTAATAGAAGGACAGTCCAATAATCAAAGTGAAACACAGGCAAAGGTCAGGGCAGGCGGCGAAGGTTCATGAAAACATCAGAGAGTCCAGGGTCGAGATCGAGGGTTCAGAGATAACAGGGAAACGCGTGACATCGGCAAATCAATACTTTACAGAGAACAAAAGAAAGAGCAGTCCATATAAAGGGAGGATAAGGATGAACAGGTGATAACGTTGAAGATGACAAGGGAATCCGGCAGGGCTGGACGGTGATGAGTGCTGAAAGGGGAGATGGGAGATGAAGTCTTAATACTCAGGAGAGAGGGATCGAATGACGCCAGAAGGAGGCGTTGTCGGGCGTTCTGTGACAGTATGTGGCAATCGGCCACGAGAGCCAATGGCATTTCATGATTAAACTGATGTAACGCTTCTTCAGGTGGAGATACTTGAATGTGTGCAAGATTGGAGCGTTACGGTGGATTGAGATAGTGATCAATTTAGGGTCTGTTACATAAACAACACAATCGTTTGGCCTCGGAAGATTCAAAATATTTGATGTTTGTTTATAAATGATTGTGTCTATACTTTTATCTGCTTGTTATGTGTTTAATTAATTAAATTAATGCCACAGTTAGAGCCAGTTTTTATCATTTGCGTCTGTTAGCCAAAGTCAAGCCATTTTTAAACAGGAATAGCTTTGAAACAATTATTCACGCTTTTATTTCAACACGACTTGACTATTGCAATTGCAATTGAAGAGACGACCCAACGCCGGCGATATGTTATGCCCTAAATTTATGATTAACTAACTGTATTTTTGTATGTACATTTATGAAATGCATTTTCTGTAAAGCTGCTTTGAAATAATATGTATTGTGAAAAGCGCTATACAAATAAATTTGAATTGAATTGAATTGCATTATATGTCGGGTTACCTCTCTCCTCCATCTCTCGTCTTCAGATGGTCCAAAACGCGGTTGCCCGTTTGCTCACTGGCAGCCGGAAACGAGATCACATCACCCCAATCCTACGTTCTCTGCATTGGTTACCAGTCCGATACAGAATTGATTTCAAAATTGTATTATTTGTTTATAAATCTCTTAGCAACCATGCCCCCAAATAGCTTTCTAACTAAATTATCACTCATAATCCATCCAGATCACTCAGATCAAGAGATCAACATCTCTTGACTGTTCCACGATCTCGCCTAAAACGCAGAGGTGATCGAGCTTTTGCAGTAGTCGGCCCTAAGTTGTGGAACACCCTTCCACTACATATTAAATCAGCTTCCACATTAGCTGAATTCAAATCTTTGCTGAAAACACATTTCTCTAGTGCGTTCAATGTACCTTAACTAGTATGTTTTTTGTCTTGTCTTTAGTTTTTTTTTTTTTCTTACTTTACTGTACAGCACTTTGGCCAACCAAGGTTGATTTTAAATGTGCTTTATAAATAAAATTTGATTTGATTTGATGTGTGTTATATTGAGAAATGGTTAGGTTTAGGGGTCGGGGTGCTTAAAAACATCTACACAACTGTCATAACCCAGAAAATCATGTCATGGCGACAAAATGATACCCCCAATATATAATTTCATGTCAATACAATTCCCATGCCCATTGCGTCTGTGTATTGATGCCAAAGGTTTCTAAATGAGAGCAATGGGCTACAGGCCGCGACACAATAAAGACACAATAAATAAAGTTTTTGGTATCAATCAATCAGCCTTACAACAGTCAAAAGGTGCACAAGGCGCTTTCCAGTAAAACATCAAAAGTCAACAATATATAAAAACAAAAATGTACGTAAAATAGCAGTCGAGTCGGAGGCTACGTATTAAAAGCTTGTCTGAATAGATGTGTTTTCAGCTGTGATTTAAAAACACTCAACACGGTGATGCCTCGTAGGTGTGCTTGAAGTGCGTTCCACAGCTTTGGGCCCTGGACGCTGTCTGTCTGTCTGTCGACAGCAACCTGGTGCCACTTCTCGTGGGCGTCAAGTCTGATCCTTGAGCCACACTCGACCGCAGATGGAGCAGGGAAAACCAGATACCAGGGGGGGTACCAGTTGCCCATTGGCGGGGCAGGCGGTGTGTAGTGTCACACGCATTTGTCTTGGACACGTGGTGATATCAGACACCTTGGGGATGAGAAGCCGTTGTCTTTTACCCTTTTTCCAGTTAACCAGGTGCAATCTCTCAAGAAATACATTTCTTATCAATCCTCATCAAAAAACCTAATGGCACCCTTTTCCAGGTAACCGACAAAGAATAAAGGCATCAGTATTTCGTCACCCAAGATCAATCATTGTCTTTTTTTATGGCTTTATTTGGCATTGAAAAGGTTCCAAGTAAATCTATCAATTCAATTCAATGTGACTAATGTTCAAATCACCTGCTTTTGCTGTTAGCCAGAGATTCCACAATTATTGCCCCTTGAGTTTCATAGGATCCATGATGAGTGTTGTCAGTAATTGAGGGGCTCAAGAACTTAATTCAGGGGGCGCTAGTGCGCATGCGTAGGATGTAGACGTGTTTAGCTTGTGCTCTCCACCGCAACTTATGCAAAATCACCGAACACCACGATAAAACCGTTCTAGAGCTTATATTTTTTTGCTCCCTCGCCTACCTCACCCGCCGAACTTCGTTAATCTGAAAATGTCGCGGCAAAGAAACCCTCCTGGGAAGTCCAAGACCATCGATGGATACATCAGCAGTGCTAATGCTAGCGGGGCTAGTGCTAACGAAAGCCGCTTTAACGAGCCCTCTGCTAAACCTCCGGCCACCACTTCAGATATTATGCCCATCGACAAAACCCACATGTACAAGGTGTGCAGGGAAATGTGCAAAGAAATGTCGGAGACGATTCTGGGGAGGCTCGATGAACGCTTTGATGCCTTTGACACCAAGTTTCAGGCTGTGCTCTCTGTGCAAACTGACCTGCAAAACCGCATGGTCAGTCAAGAGCAAACGGCCAGTGCACTTGAAGAGCGTGTGGAAGTGCTTGAAACCAAATGTGAAGACTTAACAAAGTACGCCAGTCAGCTTCAAGCCAAACTACTAGATTTAGAAGCACGGTCCCGCAGACACAATATCAAGATCGTTGGTATAAAAGAAGATTCAGAAGAAGGGAAACCAACTGATTTTGTTTCTAAACTTATTCCTGAACTGCTAGGTAAACAGCACTTTCCACATCCAGTGAAAGTTGATCGTGCGCATCGCTCTTTGCAGCCCAAATCAGCGACGGGCGGAAAGCCGCGCACCATCATGGCTCGCATTCATCATTTTCAGGTGAAAGAGCAGATTCTACGCCTCAGCAGGACGCAATCAATGGAGTACAAGGGGAACAAAGTTCTGATCTTCCCTGATTATACTAGTGAAGTGATGGACCAGCGCCGTGCCTTCCGAGACGTGATGAAAGCCCTGAGAGACGGAGGAGTTAAACATCATCTGCGCTACCCGGCCAGGCTTCATGTTTACTGGGATGAGAAGAGTATTCCGGAGGTTTTCAATGATCCAGCGGCAGCCGAAGCGGCTCGTTCACTGAAGGGTCGTAGCGCTTCGGCAGACGGTTAAAAGATGTGATGGCCATTTTTTATTTTTATTCTTTATTTTTCTATTCAAGGTGAGCGTGTTCGCTTTTCTGTGATAAATGCGCCACACTGTGGACCATTCTTCGAAATGTGCGTCAATAAGTAACTGGCAGGCATATGACAATTATTAATATATGGGCGCAGGACAATTTCCTTTTAAGGCGTATTTTACTTTGTTTTTCAAATGTGTTACTAGTTTTCAATTTTCAAGCTTATATTTACGTTGTGGTGGAGGGCGCTAACAGGGTCGGCCTACTATTTGTCCAGCAGCTCCTGTTTTGAACAAGAGGGGAAGATACGCATCAGGTTTGGGGGACGCGGAGGTGAGGGAGGGGGGGTGGTTGTGGGATTGTATTGTTGTTCTTGTTCGGCTCAGATGCACATGTTTTACTCACTTGCATTCGGTGTTACAACAGCATTTGTATTTTTTCGCATTTTTTCAAAATGACTCAGATACAAGGTAAAATGCATGTAGGAGGCAGAGATTTACAACTGATTTCATGGAACGTAAAAGGGCTTGGCAGTCCAGTCAAAAGGGGGAAAGTTTTTAAACACCTGAAATCTCTTTCTGCGGATATAATTTTTTTACAGGAGACCCATATCAAAGCAGCTATGCAACATAGGTTGAAATGTAATTGGGTATCTCAGATATATCAATCGCCATTCACCTCGCATGCCCGTGGTGTGGCAATATTGTTTCGAAAAAATATCCCATTCCAGGTAACCTCTGTTAACAATGACCCTCTTGGTAGATATTTGTTGGTCTCTGGTAAGATAAACTCGTTCTCATTAACCCTGCTTAATATATATGGTCCAAACACAGACGAGCCAAATTTTTTTAGAAAGGTTTTTGATCTGCTTCCAGACGATAGTGACTCAAACATAATAATAGCTGGGGATTTTAATTGCTATCTGGATCCTTTCTTAGACAGATTATCTACACGACCAGCACCTGAAATTGCATCTGTAAATCTTTTAAACAACCTCTTGAAAACTAGGAATCTAGTAGATATTTGGAGGATTCAGCATCCTACAAGCAAAGAATATTCATTCTATTCAAATGTTCACAAATCATACAGTAGGATTGACTATTTTTTGACTAGCTCTAACCTTATTTCTCAAATCACCGATTCCAAATACCATAATATTTTGATTTCTGACCACAGCCCCTTAGCAATATCATTAAATATTTCCCTCCCAAAACAGATTTATTCTTGGCACTTTAACCCACACCTTCTAAGTGATGACAACTTCGTTAAGAATACAACCTCTAAATTGAAAGATTTTATAGAATTGAATGATAATGGTGAAGTGTCTGACTTGACCCTTTGGGAAACATTAAAAGTCGTTTTGCATGGTGATATAATCTCCTACACCTCAGCCATTAAAAAGGAGAAAGAGAGGAGACTGCTTGAAATTAACAACGCTCTTCCTATTTTGGAAAGAACTTACCAAAATTCTAAATCACTGGATCACTATAAAGAGATATTGAAGCTTAAATATGAATACAATGATATTATGAGTGGCCAAGTTAAGAACTTACTTTTGAAATTGAAGCAGAAACACTTTGAGCTCGGGGATAAACCTGGTAAACTGTTAACACAACAACTTAAAAGTGCTCAGGCTTCAAGAGCAATCCGTGGTATTAATTCTAAAACAGGCATTCTTCTAACCAATCCTTAAACCATCGGTTTAGTGAATTCTATTCTGAGCTTTACTCCTCTAAACACAATGTCTCACAATCTAATCTGAATGATTTCTTTGACTCTATATCATTGCCCAAATTGAGTGATGCTGCTGCAAAATGTCTTGATTCAGACTTTACACTGCAGGAAGTCATAAATGCCATAAAGTCATTTCCATCAGGCAAGGCTGCTGGGCCTGATGGTTACTGCGCAGAATTCTATAAGAGATTTTGTGATATTCTTGCACCAATTATGCTCAGGATGATGCATAATTCTAAAAATAATGGAAAACTGCAGAATACCCTTTATGAAGCAAACATTTCTCTCATTTTAAAAAAAGACAGAGACGAAACTGACCCTGCAAGTTTTAGGCCAATTGCGCTTCAAAACTTTGATCGTAAAGTAATAACTAAAATCTTGGCTACTAGATTGAACAAATATCTGGCTTCTATCATCCATCCTGACCAGACAGGGTTTATTCCCGGCAGACTCTCCTTTTCTAATGTCAGGCGGCTGCTCAATACTATTTACTCTGATTTTAGTGGCACTAATGGAGCTTCTATTTTGTCACTTGACGCACACAAAGCTTTTGATCAGGTCGAGTGGCCTTATATGTTTGAGTCACTGCGCAGGTTCGGATTCGGGGATACTTTCATCTCTTGGGTGAAACTGATATATGCAAAACCGTGCTGTTCTGTTCTGACAAATGGTGATCGGTCAGCCCCTTTCTTTTTGCGAGTTGATTGAGTCTTTTGGTAAAATATCAGGGTACACAATCAACTGGTCAAAGAGTGAGCTTGTGCCTCTTTCCAGTGTTTATTCGCCAGGTTTTTTACAAAGTATCCCGTTCAAAATAGTTAATGATCATTTCACCTACCTTGGTTTGACTATACCTAAGGATCCAAAACTAATATTTAAATTAAATTTCGCAGAATTTATTTCAAAATTAAAACAGAATATTGAATGTTGGAAAATTCTTCCCATATCAATGATCGGACGCATAAACTCAATTAAAATGATCTCCCTTCCAAAATTTTTATACTTATGTCAAAATCTCCCCATCTATCTCACCGCAGCCTTTTTTAAGGACTTGGACTCAATTATCCTGTCCTATATTTGGAATGGTAAAAATGCCAGAATTTCAAAGGCACATTTGCAGAAGTCTAGATTGGAGGGAGGGTTGGACCTGCCTGTATTTAAACACTATTACTGGGCTGCCAATGTTAGGGCATTAATGTTCTGGCAACAGGGATCCTTGGAGAATCAGACGCTTACAACCCCTTTGTGGCTTAAGATGGAGGCCAACTGTGTAAATAATTCTTCATTGCCAGCTATGTTATTTTCCAAGTTTAAAAAGCCAGAGTCCTATAAGAATGTATGCTTTGTGGTAAAACAGTCAGTAAGAATTTTGAACCAGGTTAGGTGTTTTCTAAAGTTACCAAGTACATCAGTACAAACACCTATATGCTTTAACCATAGTTTTCTGCCTCCCTGGCATGACATATCGTATCTTGACTGGAGAAAGAAGGGCTTGATCTCAATTAATAATCTGTACATTGATGGTAAATTTGCATCATTTAATCAACTGAAAGGGCAATATAATCTCTCTAATTCCCATCTCTTTCGGTATTTGCAGGTTAGGCATTATACCCAATCAAGTATTGAAGATTTTCAAAATCTACCCCTGGAGCATGAAATTTATGATATTTGTAAGAGCCCTCCTTTCTCCAAGCGTCTCATTTCGAGAATTAGACGTCTGTTTGATGATTGTATTGCTGCGCACACTGTGAAAACTAGGGATACTTGGAAAGAAGAGTTAGGTGTGGAACTATCTGAATCCATGTGGAGCGCCTGCTTGTCTAATATTCATTCCTGCTCTATAAACAGCAGGCACCAATTAATTCAATTTAAGATTGTCCATCGCTTACATTATTCCAAAGTTAGATTACATAAAATATATCCATCAGTTTCCCCAGTGTGTGACAGGTGTAATATGTCAGAGGGTACACTATCCCATGCTTTTTGGTTCTGCCCTTCATTGGCAAACTTTTGGTCTAAAATATTTGACTGGTACTCTAAAGCATATCAGAGGCCTCTTCAGCCCGAGCCTGGACTTGCTATTTTTGGCTTCTCACAAATAACAAGGACAATTCCAACTATAATGCGACAACCATTGGAACTGGGATTGATAGTTGCCAAGAGACTGATATTGAAGGAATGGAAGTCTCCCTCTCCCCCCTCCTTTCAGGTATGGATCACCGATATGCTATCCATAATACAAATGGAAAAACTCCGCACTGGTCAACTGGAAACATTTTCCCGTTCTTGGAACCCGTTCCTAACTCATTTTGAAAAAGCTAAAATACAGTAAACTAATTGTGTTCCTGTATCAACAACCTTTCCTCCTACCGCTGTGTTAAATGTGACTGTAACAACTGGCAATATCTGCATCTGAGCCCTGTGTGTTTGTTTGTTTGTTTGTTTAATTTGAAAAATGTAAATAAATAAAATATTTCAAAAAAGAACTTAATTCAAGCTCTCAATGGAAGTCATTGATGTTTTTCGTGTCATTCTGTTTTTCCATACATTGTACAAAAAATTAAAGTAGGTTCAACTAATTATTATTTAGTAACTAGTTCCACGTATTTTTTACGTTCACTCAATTTCCCTCTTCAAAGTGTCACTTGAATTGTTATTTTTTAGTTGACCCAACATGTGCCCAGTGAGATATTCAGAAGCTGATATAGCTTCTGACATGTCATTGGTTGAAGTCAAGTGTGACTGATACGAGATTCTCGATGTGATGCGCAGGACGTGACTCCTTTCACCATATACTGACCGTCTCTGGCTCAGCAACCTGGTGCCACTTCTCGTGGGCGTCAAGTCTGATCCTTGAGCCGCACACTCGACCGCAGAGGGGAAACCAGATACCAGGGGGGTACCAGTTGCCCATTGGTGTCTCTTGATTCGCCTCTTGGATCGTCGGTCTTGGTTGGTTTGGTGTATTTGAGAGACAGCAGTGGCGCAGGTGACCTGCCAGGCTGATCTGTCGAGTGCCAATGATTCGAGCTGCGTGAGGGGGATGTTCGCTTTAAGAGGTCCCTGGTATAGTCCTTAAAACGCCGCTTTTGCCCTCCAGCGGAGCGCTTTGCGCCCGTTAGTTGACTATAGAGGACTTGGCGGGGCAGGCGGTGTTCAGGCATGCGTATGGTGTGGCCTATCCAACGCAGATGTTTTTTGGCCACAGCTCCCATACAGATTGAGTCAGTGTTGCTGAGGATGACTGTATGGGGGATTCGATCTTTCCAGGACAAGCTGAGGATCTTCTGTAGGCAGCGGATATGGAAGGCCTCTAGGTTGATGATGTGCTAGCGGTTAGGGTTAGGGTCACAAACAAAATATTTGGTTTTCACAAAACCAAAAGATTAAATAAAAACAGACATTCCTTTCCTGTCCTGTCTCCAGTTACTTTTAACAGCTCACACATTTAACAGTGAAACAATTTAAGGATGCTCAGGGATAAACAATGAAGGAATGTTCCGTAACTTGCCAGCAGCTAATGTGATTTCAGCAGGTAGGCTAACTATTATTGGCAGTCACAGGCTGCTGTAAACCAGTTTAACTTAAATGTCCTACTTTAAGGGTTTTCTTCAGGAAAATCAGTTGATCTACATGATCAGGATGAAGCAAACTGCGCTGTGCAGTAACTATGTCTCCAGCTGTGCTGAACACGCTTTCAGAGGGTACACTTGTAGCTGGGATGGAGAGGTAGCTCTTTGCCAATGCTGAAAGCAGTGGAAGATCCACTTGTTTTTTCAACCACTGCAGAAAGTCACCACTCAGACCTAAAGAATCCCTCTCTCTGTACTTTAAAATTTCCTCCTTAGCTCTCACCTTTGTGTTCTTTGTCGTCTGTGGTCTCGCAGTGTGGAAATCGTCAAACATCTGGTCCAAGGCTGTTTTCTTCTTGGGAGGAACATCATCTAGGAGCAGAACAGAAAAGTTAATATTTTTCGTTATTATATAATTACAATACTGATATAATTTTTCTACACGAAATTAATATATCATAACCAACGCTGTGACTTTGATGTTCCACTCGCGGCAAACGTTCTGCAGTAAAACTGCTAGATTATTCCCTGTGTGAGCCTCATTGAACACTCTAGTCTGAAGAATGTGGTTTTGTTGTGACAGTCAGAGTCCTGCACGGGTTCGGGTACCCGCGGGTCCTCAAATTTTGCTCAAACGTGTGAAAAATATCCAACTGTGTCGGATACGGGTGCGGGTCGGGTCGGACACGGGGGAAACGCGGGTCTAAACACGGGTTCGAAACAGTCACGTGCAAATGTAAAAACAAATGCATATTTTTAGGAACACATCTACAAAACTATCCTCCAGGACAAGTTCGAAATTCATCGTTTACACAGACTTGCAATGTTCCTGCATCCTAAACTGAAAAGTATGAAGTTAGCTACTTGCTTCTGACAGTAGTGAAGTGGCAAGCGCGCACAGTGAGATGCGGCGCCTTGTGAAAGGTCCAAGTGATCTGAGGGCGCGGGCGCTTCCTTCTGTGTGACGTGTGCGCAGACTGGTGCATAGTGGTATACACTAGATGTCGCCTTGGCTACGGCAGTTCATTGGAACGAATCTTTAATGCGAAATCTAGTGTATACATATCTATGCACCAGTCTGCGTACACGTCACACAGAAGGAAGCTCGCGCGCCCTCAGATCACTTGGACATGGCTGTGTTACAAGAGGTAAAAACTATATAAATACTGTTCGTTTTCTCACACAAACCGCGCGTTTCGTGTCTTTGGCCATCAATGTGTACTTTCATTTACGAGTCATTGAATCATGTTTCATTTGGACTTCTCTGTGCATGCTCTTTGAGACAGTGACCGTAGACCTGCATGATAAGACTTTCAGACAAGAACGGTTTGACCTAAAAATATCAAAATTGAAAATACTGTGTGTAGCAGGCATAGCTGCCTAGTTAGTGCTGAATGGCAATCACCTAATTAGATCCAGGTGCGCTATAGGTGCGTGTGTGTGTATAAGGGATCTTCATGCGTTTGTTAGAGCGTGTTGACTACTGCAAATTTGGACGCTGACTCTCTGAGCTGGTCCCGCGTTGGGACCTTTGAGCTGAGCCGTACAGCAGCGGGTATGCATCCCGGGCTGTGTTTATCGGCCGTGGTTTGATGTTGGAAGGGCTGATTTGCCAATGACCAGCCGAAAAGACCAAGAGCTGGTAATATGTCCGCGTGATACGGACAGCTGACTGGGACCGTGACCTGGCTTCCCCTTCCTTTTGGGTTTTTCCTTTTCGGAATACTCTCCGTGTTGCGCAATACCGCGGCGTCCCGTCTCGCCTCATTTGCGCCTGCAGACAAATTCCCACGTTCAGTGAACTTGACGTCGGGAGATTGTGAGACCCGAGTATTTGTCCGTGTGGCCGTTCCGTCACTCCCGCACTGTTTCAACTGGAAGACCGTGCGTTCGTATGGTACCTTGATTGTTGTGTGAATGAACTTATAAGTTGATGCGAGTTAGTTGAGTGTTCGTTTATCGTTGGAAGTGACTGTGTGTGTGTGTTAGTTGTGTATTGAGTGTATGTTTATCGGTGGAAGTGAGTGTGTGTGTGTGTCTGTGTGTGCGCGCGTGTGTTCGCGTGAGAAAAAGAGTTAGTGTTTGTGTGATGTTAATGGATCATGAGCTTAGATGTTGGTGAAGGTGTAATGTGATTGCATCTGTTATTTTGTGTCCTTTTGCAGTTTTTTTGGAGATCAACTTTGTATTTTTTTTGTTTATTGATTTGAGACAATTTGATACTTATGTTAACTTGGATTGGCTATGAGGGAGCGCTGACCACTCTAAGTCCAAGTTAATGGTTACCCCTGTTCACTGAGTGATTTGATTCTACATTTTCTGTCACCTGAATGCACGTGTGTGTGGTGAAGTGAGTACATTAGTGTACGTTTGAAGTGTGTAGTGAAGTGGAATTGAGTAGGTTTTGTTATCTCTCCCTGCCATCTGACCTGTTATCTTGATTGTCTTAACCAATTGTCTTATTGGTTTGTTTATTTTCCTTTATTGTTGTCTTTTATTTTCAAGTCATATCCATTTATTGTCCATGTTGTTTGTTTGTTCCATATTGTGTGGGCTGAATGTTGTGATTCTTTGTTTTTTTCTTTCAATTTTTGTGTTGAAACAGAGCGGTGGTGTGCACGGAACGTCCTATCTGTTTTTGTTGGTAAGTTTCACTGATTTCTTAATGATGGATGAGGAATTACGTGAACGGCGAGATCTAGTGTTACAGTTGCGGGCTGAAAATGAGAAGTTGAGACAAGATCGGACCGATGCAGCTGAACCCAGACCTGGCCCGTCTAATGCGTCCTCAGCACTGCCTGTTGACCCTCCGCCTGCAAATGCTAGTTTTCCGGCTGCGGAGAGGTTTGTGTTCATACCACGAGATCGTAAGTGTCCCAAATTTAGTGGTAGAGCGGGACCGGGTATAAACGAATGGGTTGACGAGGCAGAGGCCTGTATGAGGGTTCGTCATATGTCCATTGCCGATCGCGCATTCTTTTAATTTGATCATTTGGAAGGGGAAGCTCGGGAAGAAATTCGGTATCGCCCAGCAATAGAGCGGGAAGACCCAGATGGGTTGGATGCCCGCAGTGGGGCAATTTGCAGGGAGTGGGGAGGAACGCCTGGGCGTATGCGTGTTTGGGGCCACTCAGTTTTGTTTGCTGATGGCGTACAGCATGGGATACAGGGGCACCCACAGACAGGGGTTTTAATTTAGGAACGATGATGCCGATCCATTGTCCTCTGTAAATAATTTGAGTTCGACGATGCCCATCCATTGTTCTCTGTAAATAATTTGAGTTCGATGATGCCCATCCATTGTTCTCGGTAAATAATTTGAGTTCGATGATGCCGATCCATTGTTCTCGGTAGCTGAGTTGAGAATGATGATGTTTATTCATTGTTCTTTGTAGCTGATTTTAGGAATGATGATGTTTATTCATTGTTCTTTGTAGCTGATTTTAGGAATGATGATGTTTATTCATTGTTGTCTGTAGACAATTTGAGTATGGTTAGGCTCTTATCGTCGGGGCGACGATACAAAAGGCAGGGGTGGATTGTAGCAGGCATAGCTGCCTAGTTAGTGCTGAATGGCAATCACCTAATTAGATCCAGGTGCGCTATAGGTGCGTGTGTGTGTATAAGGGATCTTCATGCGTTTGTTAGAGCGTGTTGACTACTGCAAACTTGGACGCTGACTCTCTGAGCTGGTCCCGCGTTGGGACCTTTGAGCTGAGCCGTACAGCAGCGGGTATGCATCCCGGGCTGTGTTTATCGGCCGTGGTTTGATGTTGGAAGGGCTGATTTGCCAATGACCAGCCGAAAAGACCAAGAGCTGGTAATATGTCCGCGTGATACGGACAGCTGACTGGGACCGTGACCTGGCTTCCCCTTCCTTTTGGGTTTTTCCTTTTCGGAATACTCTCCGTGTTGCGCAATACCGCGGCGTCCCGTCTCGCCTCATTTGCGCCTGCAGACAAATTCCCACGTTCAGTGAACTTGACGTCGGGAGATTGTGAGACCCGAGTATTTGTCCGTGTGGCCGTTCCGTCACTCCCGCACTGTTTCAACTGGAAGACCGTGCGTTCGTATGGTACCTTGATTGTTGTGTGAATGAACTTATAAGTTGATGCGAGTTAGTTGAGTGTTCGTTTATCGTTGGAAGTGACTGTGTGTGTGTGTTAGTTGTGTATTGAGTGTATGTTTATCGGTGGAAGTGAGTGTGTGTGTGTGTCTGTGTGTGCGCGCGTGTGTTCGCGTGAGAAAAAGAGTTAGTGTTTGTGTGATGTTAATGGATCATGAGCTTAGATGTTGGTGAAGGTGTAATGTGATTGCATCTGTTATTTTGTGTCCTTTTGCAGTTTTTTTGGAGATCAACTTTGTATTTTTTTTGTTTATTGATTTGAGACAATTTGATACTTATGTTAACTTGGATTGGCTATGAGGGAGCGCTGACCACTCTAAGTCCAAGTTAATGGTTACCCCTGTTCACTGAGTGATTTGATTCTACATTTTCTGTCACCTGAATGCACGTGTGTGTGGTGAAGTGAGTACATTAGTGTACGTTTGAAGTGTGTAGTGAAGTGGAATTGAGTAGGTTTTGTTATCTCTCCCTGCCATCTGACCTGTTATCTTGATTGTCTTAACCAATTGTCTTATTGGTTTGTTTATTTTCCTTTATTGTTGTCTTTTATTTTCAAGTCATATCCATTTATTGTCCATTGAACTGTGTGTGGAACACTTTTTATGCTATTTATAAATAAAGTATCATTGTTATATTATTTTTCTATATTCACGTCTCTGCCGTATCTTTGTGGGAACGAACTTGTGTTCTTATTGGACCATTATTTCCCTGGGTGAAATTCCCAGGGTGGCGTAGTCGGTGTTAATTGTCCAAAATAACGAAAACCACCCCTTGGTTGCCACATGTGGAAACAAAGACACCTACATCTTGGATGCCCTTGAGGTAAGCTAAAACATTAATTTCAAAGTGAACTATCCCTTTAATGCAAACACAGCCACAGGGGAAAAAAATAATATTTTTATTAAATAACATTTGAAAACCTGTATAAACTGAACACCAAATAACAATATTAACTATTGAGAGGTGATGACTCGTTCATGAAAAACGTCACAAAGAAACGGAAAAAGTAGCCTAATGATTATTGAATAGGCTATATAGGCCATGTCAAATATAGCCAGGACAGGAGACAGAGCTGTTTTCTTTCATTTTGAATTGTTTTGTTTAAAAGTAGGCTACAAATTTCAAGCTTTCTATATGTTTCTCAGGTCTGAGCGCATGTAGCTTATACGCTGAGTTTCGTTAATTTCCAGTTCATGCGCCGTTGCCTCCGCTCCGTGTCCTGATGCCTGCTATTAGGCTTAAATTCAGACAATTGGTTATAAAACATTTAAAATTAAGATAAAATTAATACAAAACGAAATTCAATTTAAAGAAAGGCTTTATACAGTAAGAAACTTATAATGAAGTGGTCAATAATGTCTGTTTACCGACATAGGCTATTGCACAACGTATGATCTTAGGCTACTATGCTTTTCACTTCTCATATAATCAACATTGATGAAATAATATATAAATATATATAAAATTGTGAAGCTGATGTGCCAGACGAAATTGAATTGTTTTGTGGTAACGCGTTAGCCATGTAGGCTACAGGCTATCGGCTTTTTTTGTCCTTGTGTTAAGGCAAGCCGCCAAAGGCAATACAAATTTGAAAAAAGTGTGTCTATAATGTGATTTGCTAAACTGATTTTATTTCGGGTGCGGGTCGGGTCTCGGTTCTATTTTAAGCGGGTCGGGTCGGGTTGCGGATTTTAATTAGTGCTGCTGTCGGAAAACGGGTCGGATGCGGTTTTAAGCACTGCGGGTACGGGCGGGTGAGGATTTACAAAATCGGACCAGTGCAGCTCTCTGGTGACAGTTACATATGAGCCCGTGGCACAACCGTAATTTTCGGTTGGGCATCGTTGGGCATCGTTGGGCATTGCTCAGCTATCTCTCGTCTAACTATGTCATGAAAGCAGGGATTGGTTTCTCAGTGAATAGCTTTCTATTTGGTACGTGGTCCTCGGCTCCAAGACGTGGAGGAGGTGTTGGAATCCCTCGTTCTCGGTAACGCTGCAAGGCTGAATGTCTTTACAAATAAAAAAGGCTATAGTGAGCTCAAGCTGCGCTGCGCTGCCGTTTCATAGACAGTATATAAGAGTGCCATTTGGACTTTGAGCCGAGCAGATAAACGGCCCGTGTGGCGCGCGGTTCAAATGAATTTCGTTCTGCTTTTGGTGCATAAACATTATCAAACATTTACCGAACTCTTGATATCGTTTTACCGAGAAAAAATGATCGCCCAGCCCTACGATGCACCGATCTTACCATCCCTAGTAGGCCAAAAGATTGGTACAGACTGGATATTGTGTTAAGGGCGTGCTGCGTAGAGTCCGGGCTGTGGGCTACGACTGCACAGTCATCAGCATACTGAAGCTCTCAGATTTGGCGGGTCTTTGTCTTTGTGCGGGCCTGGCTGTTGAAAAGGCTTCCATCAAGTCAGTATTCCCCATGGATACCATCTTCATGTCCCATGACATGATGGAAGAGGCAGGTAATGGCAGAGAGGAGGATGTTAAAGAGCATCGGAGCCAAGACACAGCCTTGCTTCACCCCAACGTTATCTCGAAAGACTCTGACTGGGGTTTTCCCGTGAGCACTCTGGCTTGCATCCCGTCATGCAGCTTCTGTAGGATGCTGAAAAAACTTGGGTGGTACCCCACTTTTGGAGAGGTGTTTCCAGAGCAGCTCACGGTTGATGGTGTCAAAAGCATAGCCTTTAATTAGATTAATTAGATTTCGATTGTAAAACTAATTAAAATATAAACTAATGTTTTAAAATTTTGTTATTTGGCAAGTGACCATGGTATAAGCGGGTTAATGCCCTTCGAGGTGTCCATTGTCAGGTTTTAATGGACTTCGGCGGAGGCAACCGTCCCGGTTCACACCTCGCCGTCGTCCATTAAAACCTGACAATGGATACCTCGTCGGGCATTAACCCTTACATAACACACCGCTGCTAAGGATAACACACCGTTGCCATGAAAAACAGAGCGTTGCCATGGACACAGTGTTCTTTAGCGGAAGCAATACAATCGTTTTTAAATCAATAAACTCCTTTTTAAATCAATATTTTGTGTCAAGTTATTGATTTATTTGGTAGGTAGCCATGTAATAAGCGGGATAATGTAGAGCGAGGCAGTTGTTATAGCGAATACAACCCCTTCAGGCTGATTCAAGACCCCTCCGCGATGCTTAATTTTCTTTATATTGAGTTTCCCAAACAACGGTAGCCACAAAGCTGTGTCACGATGACAAATAAAATGCAGTTGTTGTTTTCTAAAACATAAAATATTATGATGCCGGTGCAGTCAGTTAAAACAGCTCAAACATGTATTTTAGTCTGGGACTAGACTTTAACATCGTCTGTGAAACCAGGAGCATATGTGGGTTTACACTTTTCAGTTTAAAAAGGGTCTGTTACAAGGACTTGTTTAGTCTTTTTTTTTAGTTCAATAAATGTTTAAAAGGAATTTTGCTATTCTATTGCCAATATAATGTCAATTTGAGCACTTTAGCCTGTATGTTTAGTTTGTATGGAGAAGGTATAAATGCAGAGAATAAAATAAAGAGTAATGTGTTTTTATTTGTTTTGTGTGATTGACCAGTTAATAATTGTGTTAACCTCATTATAAAATTATAAATAAATATATTTAATTCAACAGCAATTTCTAGTTATGGTTTCCAAATATTAAATCCTGATTAATACATTTTAGTTGAATGAACTATAAAACTAGTTGAGCCAACCTATTTTTTAAAGTTTAATTCAAGTTTGGGTAAAAAAAAATATAAAAAAAACTTTGAAGAGGGAAATTGAGTAAAAAGGTAACTTAAAAAAAAAAATTTTTGGAACTAGTTACTAAATAATAATTAGTTGAACCTACTTACTAGAATGTATTTTACAGTGTATGAAAAAACAAAATGACATAAGAAAACAAGCTTGAATTGAGTTCTTGAGCCGAATCAAGGATTATATGAAACCCGAGGGGCAATAATTGTGGCATCTCTGGGTCTTGTACCTTTAACACCAAAAGCAGGTGATTTGAACATTAGTCACATTGAATTGAATTGATAGATTTACGTGGAACCTTTTAAATGCCAAATAAAGCCAGTAAAAAGTAAATGATTGATCTTGGGTGATGAAATACTGATGCCTTTATTCTTTGTCGGTTACCTGGAAAAGGGTGGCATTAGGTTTTTTGATGAGGATTGATAAGGAATGTATATTATTGAGAGATTGCACCTGGTTAACTGGAAAAAGGGTAAAAGACAACTTCTTCTCATCCCCAAGGTGTCTGATATCACCACGTGTCCAAGACAAATGCGTGTGACACTACACATATGCCAAAAACTGTCTTTATTGTGTCTTTATTGTGTCGCGGCCTGTAGCCCATTGCTCTCATTTAGAAACCTTTGGTATCAATACACAGACGCAATGGGCATGGGAATGTTATTGACATGACATTATATATTGGGGGGTATAATTTTGTCCCCATGACATGATTTTCTGGGTTATGACAGTTGTGTAGATGTTTTTGAGCACCCCGACCCCTAAACCTAACCATTTCTCAATATAACACACATAACAAGCAGATAAAAAAGTACAGTCACAATTATTTATTAAAAAACATCAAATATTTTAAGTCTTCCGAAGCCAAACGATTGTGTTGTTTATGAAACAGACCCTATGTGTTAGTTTTTAGTGCTCTATTATTTTTTAATTTAAAAATGTTTTCAGGTATGTGTGAGTTTTTGAAGTTACCATTGTGCTGAAGAGTAGAGCCTATATATATTATGTATAAGTATATTGCTGAATATAAAATTACATAGATTATGATATATTAGTAAATATATTGTCACATATTTTTCAATATATGAAAAGCGGCAATTTCTTAAATATTTTTCAATATATTGTAATATATTAACACATATTATTCTGTATAATTTCAAATATACTGTTAAACCATTGAATATATTTATAATCCATATTTAGGAAACATATTTTTGTCTCGTAAGGGTTTGATTCTGTGATATTTCTGCATCCCAGTTAAGATGCATCGTATAATTTAAGGAAATTAGTGAAGTGGCTCAACTTACAGTGTTTGGGATTTGGCCATTATCAGTAGCAACTTGTACATGAGAGCTAAGCAGCCGTCAAAGTGAACACAATACAACAGACTTTTGTTTCCTCCAGTCAGGAGCTTGTAACATACGACTCGTAGAGAGTTTTGGACCTTGTATTAGTCTACATGTGACTGTAGATACTGAGCAGAAGTTTGAGATTTGGCATGTTTCTCAGCTTCCACGCCTACATGTCCTGTCATGACCCAGTCAACGCCCACTTTGGTGTATTTGTGCTTTAAAAGGCAGCTCTGCACACCAAGTAAGTCACTGTTCCCAGCAGAAGCACAGGAATCTGCTTCAGAAACACTTCTCCAGCCTCTCTCTCCTCGAGTCATCATTCAAAATGAGCAAGATCATTGTTTATAGCCAAGAGGGCTTCGGGGGCCAACCAGCTGAATTCCAGCATGATGTCAGCGACTTAGCAGCGGAGGGCTTCAAAGACTCCATCGCCTCCATAAAAGTCATTGGCCAACCATGGGTGGCGTATCATGACAAGAGTTTTGCTGGAAAGCAACGAGTGTTTGAGGAAGGAGAGTACGCCACCCTTGATGACAAAGGACAGTTTTCCTCCCTCAAGTGGGTCACAAATGACCTGACCCACCCTGAAATCACGCTGTTTGAGCAGGTGAACTATCAAGGAAAAAGCGTGAGCCTAAACAAAGAAACCAATCTTAAGGACACCGAGCTCAGTAACACAGCTTCTTCCCACAAAGTGACAAGGGGAGTCTGGGTGCTGTACGAGTACGCCGGTTGTCAGGGTTCCCAGCTTATTGCTTACCCTGGCGATCAAGTTCCCAGCTATGTGCCGCTCTCCTTCAGCAGTGTGACCCGCTGTGTGCGTCCCTTGCTGCCGAGGCCATAGACAGCATCATCCAAAGTCCGCTTTCTGCAGCCGAATATGAGCCGGATCCCTTCTGCTAAGA
Source organism: Phoxinus phoxinus (assembly GCF_949152265.1). Taxonomy (NCBI): domain Eukaryota; kingdom Metazoa; phylum Chordata; class Actinopteri; order Cypriniformes; family Leuciscidae; genus Phoxinus; species Phoxinus phoxinus. The sequence continues at coordinate 35,392,147 of NC_136884.1, read as the reverse complement.
GCGAGGCAGGTGGCGGGGAAAGACTGATCTGGACCAGACGCGATGACTGCGACTCCAAGAAGACTCAAGAAACTTCACGCAATTAGACTCAAGAAACTTCATGCAATTAGACTCAACCTTATCATTTGATGATATCTGTGTAAAGACATACTGTACATGTTAATTTGGCAAATGTTATACAACAAGGATGAATTTTATTAGAAAAAGTTTTAAGCTGCTGGTTGTTTGGCTTTTCACCAGTAGTGATCAGTATCAGTAAACATGCAATGCAATACAGTTTTGGATCTACTACAGATCTACTACAGATCCTGTTGTATTTGAATGTATTTCCCCAGTTTGATGAGAGTGAAATATTGAAAGGGAGTTTGGATTTATATTATGCTGAGAAAGAGACAACAAATGCTGTTTTAATCTGTCAACTCAGAAAATAAAAGACTCTTAAATATCACAATGCTCCTTGTTTCAATTCTCTTTTTTTTTACGTTTACATTTTTCATTTAGCAGATGCTTTTATCCAAAGCGACTGAGGAATTCAAGTGAAGTAAGTCGTCCAAAGAGGCAATAAACAGGAGAAGTGCTATTAATACAGAGTTTCAGCCGTCGTTCAAGATAGACTAGGGAGGAATTAAGGAAGAGTGAGAATCCCTGAATTTAAGGGAGAGGTGGGATGTCTGGAATAGACCAGTAAGAACTGACAATGTTGAAACGAGACACATTGATAAACTGCTTGTATATTTTCAGAAAACAACATGTATACATGAATATATAATATATATATGTAACCCTCTACGTTGGTGTGCTCCCCCAAATGTCTCAAATGAAGCTTTCGCTTTTATTAACCTCTTTATCTGCAAACAGCAACATCTCCACAAACATCACAAAACTGCAACAGCTTTCCACAAGGAAACAGAACTGTGTTAGTTACCAATCAACATCACAATAACAATGCATACAAAATTATAAAACTAAATAATATAGTTATGGCTGCAGTTAAATGAACCTTAAATCAGAGGGTTCTCAAACTTACTAAAACACTGGAAAAATAACTTGCAGCATAGGACAAATAAAGTTAAATGTCAGATGCATCCAAAATACAAACAATAAAACGCATCATAGCCCGCCAGAATGGGGGTGGCTAAGCGTATAAAAGAAAGGCTCAGAGGCTGCTTACACTGGTTTTTAATCACCTGACGGATGTCGGCAAAGCAGAGAGTGAAATGATCTGCGCTCTGAAGGGGGTGCCGATCGCTTTGGGGACATAACCATGTCTCGGTTTAAGGACGACTTTAGAGTCATTAGGTCCGAACTCGAGACACGTGGCGTTAACAGATAACGCGTGCAAGTCACCCACATGTTTAACTGATGCTAAGGCGATCAGAAACACGGTTTTGAGCGCAAGGTACTTCAGATCCACAGTGTAACGGTTCAAAGGGATGTGCTTTCAGGGCCTCTAGGACCAAGTAAGATCCCAAATAGGAACCGATGGGGGCCGCGGGGGATTCATCCTTCTGGCTCCTTTTAGGAAGCAGATGATGAGCTCGTTCCTTCCTATTGCCTGGCCGCGCGTCGACTCAGCGAACGCTGCGATGGCCGCGACATATACTTTGAGCGTGGAGGGGGACCTGCCCATGTCCAACAGCTCTTGAAGGAAGCAAAGCACCCACGAAACCCCACAAGTTTGTGGTTCTAAGCCTTTGCCAGTGCACCATTTAGTAAACACAGACCATTTGGACGCATAAAGCCGCCTGGTAGAGGGGGCTCTAGACTGCGTGATCTTGTTCACGACCCCTTCTGGCAGAGCAACGGGTATCCGTTGATTATCCATGCATGCAGAGACCAGCGCTCTGGATGAGGACAGTTTGTCCGGGCCATCGTTCAGGCGTCCTGGCACATGCGTGGCTCTGAGTGAGCGCAGTGAGTGCTGAGCCCAAACGAGCAGGCGTTCCGCCAGATCGCAGAGGACTCTGGATCTGATACTGCCCTGGCAGTTTATGTATAACACAACAGACATGTTGTCCGTGCGAACCAGTACGTGGTGGACCCGCAGAGATGGGAGGAAGTATTTCAAAGTGTTCTCGACCGCTATCATCTCCAGACAGTTTTTGTGGAGGCACTTCTCCGGGTCTGACCAGAGGCCAAAGACCGGTTTGCCCTCGAAAAGACCGCCCCAACTTTTCTGTACAAGACAACTCCCATTGTCACTCCCCGCTGATACCAGTCCAGGGCTGCAGAGCTGAAACGCAGCTCTGAGTCACTCTGATTCGCGAACCGCCGGCGGCCCAGGCTCGGTGAGGCACACAAGGATTTGTCTGGTCGTGAGCATTTTAAACGGTCTTCTTATGTGAGCTTTGTTCAAACGTCTCAGATCTAGTATAGGTCTGAGAGCTCCGTCCTTCTTGGACACGAGAAAATAGCGGCTGTAAATGCCTGACTCGCTCATAGAAGGATGTACCAGCTCTATCGCCCCCTTTGCACAGCAGTTTTGCTATTTCTGCGCGAAGTAGGTGTGCTACTTCTGAGTTCATGCTCGTCACGGTCCGGGCTCGAAAGCGCGGTGGGCGGCGAGCGAACTGCGTGCTTGGGTGTAGGGGTGAACACATTGGTGTGGGCACATTGTCTACACTTATAACACAATTGGCGTGAGCCGTATAAACAGACATTACACTCTTTTTGAGATTTATCTGGGTGAAAACGGTGTTTGTGTGCAGGCGAGCGGGTTGCATATCTTGGCGTGTTGGCTGCTGAATAGACTGCTGCAGTAGCCTTTGCTAAGGGGACTGTCAGAGCGGGTTGCTTTGATGGCGGTCCGGCTACAGCGGGACTCGCGCATCTCTTCCTCTGCGAACGCTAGGAGGATTTTGTGGGCTCGGGCTTCAGTGCGATCTTTGGCCGGGGTCCCCATGGGGGAGGCGGTCTGTGACGGCTGTTTGACCGCGATCGAGGGCAGCCGCCCTGTCGTCGCTGCGAAGGTGGCGGAGGCTGGGATGGGCGCTGTGAAGAGCTTCGTGCAAGAGGCTGGGCTTGAGAGCGGCCTGCAGAGGAGCTAGAGCGCCGTGGAAGGAACAAGTTCATGGCCTGTGACGTTTTCTGAACCTCCGAATACCGGTCCACAATCCCGCTTACCGCTGGGCCGGCGTGAGAGAGCGGGGTGTTAAGGAACACAGCACGTTCAGATTCGCTCATGTCGGCGAGTGTCAACCAGAGGTGCCTCTCCGTAACAGTGAGCGAGGCCATGCACCTTCTCATAGCCTGGGCCTCGGATTTAGTGGCGCGGAGGGAGAGGTCCATCACGCTGCGCAGATCTGTGACGACGTCCTGAACCGGGCCCTTCTCGTCCATATACGGCGGAGGAGGTCAGCCTGGAGGGCGCGAAGCTCGAAGCTCGAGGCGAAAGTTCCGGCGAGCGTTCGCATGTGACGGGCACGGCGCTTCTTATACCGCGGGCCACTGGAGAGAGGCGGAGCGACAGCTTAGGGCGTTGAGCGCGGCAAGTCGAGCCCGCAGGGTCGACATTTCCAGTTCTTCGCAATGGATGCAGCCTCCCGAAGAGAGAGCGAGGGCTGCATGGTCACGGCCCAGGCAGAGAGCGCAGATCTCCGTCGCTGAGCGTGGCTCTGGATTTTGAATCAAATGCCTCGCTCTTCTAGACACGTGAGTCGCGGCGGCGAACTCACGGAGAGATTCTCAGTTTGAAAAGGATACATTGTGTCGCCGGATAGCGTAGCAGGCACGGATGGCTGAAGGTGACGAAGACGGCCGGCTTCCTCAGACGCTTTCCTAGGCTTGCTGGTCACTGGTTTCGGCGGCGGCGGCTTCTCTCAGAGTCCAGCGAGAGCTCGCTGAAGAGATGAAAAATCAGTGTAAGCAGCCTCTGAGCCTTTCTTTTATACGCTTATGGCGCTTTTCCACTGCATGGTATGGCTCGGTTCGGCTCGGTACGGTTCGACTCGGCGCGGAACGGTTCGGCTCGCTTCGCTTTTCCACTGCGTGGTACGACTCGACTCGGTACGGCACGGCTCGGTTCGCTTTAGCTCGGTTGCTTTTCCACTGCAGTTAGTACCGCTTCAAAGTGGGTGAGACTGATCGTTAATAGTTAATAATAATAATAATAATACTTCTATTCGCTCGGTAGTCACTTTTTAGTGTTTTTTTATTTGTCCCTACACTGTTTGTAGATCTGGTGGTAGTCGTGTGCGGCTAAGAGCTGTGCTACTTCTTGGAACACTTTTTCATTCCGTGTTGCCCCATCCAGATCTTGCTCGATCTGCTCCTCGGCAACCAACGAGAGGACTGGACCTCGTCCACTGACCACGATTCAGCCATTTCTTGTTTGATTTTTTTTACTTCTTTTGTCAAGTAAATACTCTAAAAACGCGTTGGCTGTTGTCTGGCTATTTAAATCTAGCGGGTTTAGTGTCTCATGTCGCAAATACAATGGCGCTGAAGTGACGATTCTGTCTGACCAATCAGTGATCTGCAGTGTTTTCACGTCACATTTAGTATCGGTACGGTACGCTTGGAACCTCAACAGAGGTGGTACCATTTAAAGCGAGCCGAAGCGAGCCGTTCCGTACCGTACCATGCAGTGGAAATGCGCCATAAGTGAGCCGTACCGAACCGAACCATAGCGTACCATGCAGTGGAAAAGCGCCAAAGCGTGCCGTGCCGTACCGAACCATAGCGTACCATGCAGTGGAAAAGCACCGAAGCGTGCCGTGCCGTACCGAACCATAGCGTACCATGCAGTGGAAAAGCGCCAAAGCGTGCCGTGCCGTACCGAACCATAGCGTACCATGCAGTGGAAAAGCGCCAAAGCGTGCCGTGCCGTACCGAACCATAGCGTACCATGCAGTGGAAAAGCGCCAAAGCGTGCCGTGCCGTACCGAACCATAGCGTACCATGCAGTGGAAAAGCGCCAAAGCGTGCCGTGCCGTACCGAACCATAGCGTACCATGCAGTGGAAAAGCACCGAAGCGTGCCGTGCCGTACCGAACCATAGCGTACCATGCAGTGGAAAAGCGCCATTAGCCACCCCCATTCAGGCGGGCTATGACGCGTGGGCGTAATGTCACGCCCGGCTCAGTGATAGACTGCTGCAGTTGCCGCGAGGCAGCCAATGAGCACGCAAGACAGCCCGCTCTAGGTCTGCCTGCTGCTGCACTGCGTTGACAATATATACAAATTTAAGGATACATTTTTGGCTTCATACCTCGAGCAAAGATGACTTCACCCGGTGCGTAATTTCATTAAGCAGTGCGAGAGAACCTCTCGTAAGAGAACCCAAAAATACCCAGATAAACCTCAAACACAATACAATATACAGAAAAATAACCCCACCACATGGAATTTACAAAATACCAAATAATATTACAAATACGAAATCAAACATAATCACACATATACATTAATAAACATCTTTAACAACAATATATTTCTACAAATAACATGAATGGCCAAAATAATCATATAAATAAAATTATATATATATTAGGGCTGTCAAAAGATTAATCGTGATTAATCACATCCAAAATAAAAGTTTGCGTTTACATAATATATGTGTGTGTACTGTGTATAATTATTATGTATAAATACACACACATTCATGTATATATTTAAGGAATAATTGCATTTATATACTGTATATACATTTATATAATTTATATTATATATAAATATTAATATTTTGTATATTAATATATAGTAATTATAACAGAGTTTAATATTAATATAAATATTTTATATATAAATATAACACATTTTTCTTAAATATATACATGATTGTGTGTGTTTTTATATATATAAATAATTATACACAGTACACACACATATATTATGTAAACACAAACTTTTATTTTGGATGTGATTAATCACGATTAATCTTTTGACAGCCCTAATATATATATATATATATATATATATATATATATATATATATATATATATATATATATATATATCAGTGGTGGGCCGTCAGGGCCCTGACTTGCACTTCAATTTATATTTTTATGAATGAGTATTAAATTATTCCCAATAGTCCATTCTCTTAATTTCATAGCTTTTCTCTTTTCTCTGTTATTTATTTTAGCGCTTTTATCCAATCATATCTGAGCCAACAGAAATGACTGTTTACCAGGTATGCGGCGTATCCCATGCAACAAGAGATTAACACGGTTGCCAAATTGCAAATTGCTTTATGTTACACTTACTCTCGCATCCGCTGTTGTGTAAACAGTCACATTTAACTTCACAAATGACTGCCTAACGCGTGAGCGCGCACGACAGCCTAATATTCAGGGTAGCTCAGAATTCGAGTAGTAGCGTATGTCTCGGAACTCAGGGCAGAGCACCCGGCTAACGATAAGCCTAGCTAACGTCACAGGGATATCCCACCATTTGGGGAATTAAGCTAATTTTCCCTCCTTCCCTCGAGTAAAACAATTGTTTTTTACCGTTTTGGAAACCATTCATCTGATCTCCGGGTCTGGCGGTACCACTTTTAGCATAGCTTAACGTAATTCATAGGTATGACGACAATACAATATTATTGTAAATTATATCACAAAAAAGCGGTAGCTAACGTTAATTGAATCAAGCAAACAAATAGCTGTTGTTTTTGCTTGAGTGCCGCACGCGCGCGGCCGGGGCTCTCGCTCTCTCTCTGCTCGTTCTCTCAGTTAACATGCACCCTGTCACAAGCGCACAACAGTCATCTACATTAGGCTACTCACCGATCAATTAAGACTTTTGGTGGGACAAAAATACGCTTTGATGTCTCTTAAATGACTGAAAATAGAAGCGAACTCGCGAACAGGTTTGGCACAAAGCCAGCCGGGTACCCAGTTTGTTTCAGCGCGTGCGGACGAACGAACACCACGTCACACCATATCGCTCAGGTCCTACTCGCAACATATAAATAAATCCACACGAATTTTAGAAGAAAGGCCTGCACTTAACACAAATTAAAACTCATAGGCTTAGTTAGATGGGGGTTCAAAAATGTAATACCTTGTCCGATGACATTGTAGCATATTGAGCCGAATCCCCGATTTATTCATCTGAATACATTCTTGCAAGGGACTCAGAACTTAAACCCCCAACCTCCAAATTCCTGACTTGTGAGCGTCTTGTGTGAGTTTGTGCTTAGTCGTTTCTGTCTCCTAACTGAACTCAGCCTGAATCTTCTGCAACCTTGCTCTCACGTGAACCTTTTGAAATCGCCGCGCTCCACGTGCCCGGATGAAACGAGAGAACACGCCTCAAACTCACGGAACAGCGGACACACACACACGCGTTCCTTTACTCAGCAACACACAAGAGAACCCCATGCAAGTATAAGCTTTAGCGAGCTTTTAATGTTTTAAGGTTTGATTCGTTGTTGGCTCTCAAAAAGGTCTGTGATTTTGCTATTCTATGATCATTCATGATCAATTTTTCTCTCTCTCTCTCTCACACACACTCAAACCTCCGCGCGTTCCTGCTCCGAGTCGGCCTAAGTCGTTCTCATTCTCTCTCTCTCTCTCTCTCTCTCTCTCTCTCTCTCTCTCTCTCTCTCTCTCTCTCTCTCTCTCTCTCTCTCTCTCTCACACTCAAACCTCCGCGCGTTCCTGCTCCGAGTCAGCCTAAGTCGTTCTCATTCTCTCTCTCTCTCTCTCTCTCTCTCTCTCTCTCTCTCTCTCTCTCTCTCTCTCTCTCTCTCTCTCTCTCTCTCTCTCTCTCTCTCACACTCAAACCTCCGCGCGTTCCTGCTCCGAGTCAGCCTAAGTCGTTCTCATTCTCTCTCTCTCTCTCTCTCTCTCTCTCTCTCTCTCTCTCTCTCTCTCTCTCTCTCTCTCTCTCTCCTCACACTCAAACCTCCGCGCGTTCCTGCTCCGAGTCAGCCTAAGTCGTTCTCATTCTCTCTCTCTCTCTCTCTCTCTCTCTCTCTCTCTCTCTCTCTCTCTCTCTCTCTCTCTCTCACACTCAAACCTCCGCGCGTTCCTGCTCCGAGTCAGCCTAAGTCGTTCTCATTCTCTCTCTCTCTCTCTCTCTCTCTCTCTCTCTCTCTCTCTCTCTCTCTCTCTCTCTCTCTCTCTGAGAGGTTTGGGCGTCTGAGGGTTCCCACGCGGAGAGGGCGACTTATTGGGCTTTTTCTGTCTAAATTTAAACTTTACTCTTTTTTCGGTTTCTATAATAACACAAAATAAATGTATTAAAAAAAAAAAAAAAAAAAGTTTGTGTGAGGTACTTGTGGAGTTTTGTTTGGGATCAGGATGGCGTCCCTGTTCGTAGGGGCTGCGCCACCTGTTTCCCTTCGTCACGGCGTCAGGTGTGTTCCTGTGACCGGTGTGACTGTGGAGGATGTGCTAATGGCTGTTGGAGAGGAGATTGGGCACGAGAATATTGCATCGGCTTCTCGCATGAACAAAGCTGTGGTCGTTTTTGTGAAGGAAGAGGTTCAAGTTAGCCGCCTGATAACGAATGGAATTGTGGTAAGTGGAGAGTATGTTGTTGTTTCACCGCTGGTTGCGCCAACTACTAAAGTAACCGTATCTAACGTGCCTCCATTTATTCCAAATGATGAAATTGAGCGAGGGCTTTCACGTTACGGAAAATTTGCTAGCGCGATAAAAACGCTTCCACTCGGCTGTAAAAATGAAGCGTTAAAACATGTAATGTCTTTCAGAAGACAGGTGTTCATGTTTTTGAGTGAACCAAATTTAGACGTGTCTTTTAGAGTGATGTATGAAGGAAAGGCATATATGATTTATGCTAACACGGGAAGCATGAAATGCTTTGAGTGTGGGGATGTTGGTCACAAGAGACTAGCATGCCCACATAAAGCTGGGAGTAGTGGGACTAGTGTGGCGAGCGCCGGGCCGAGTGCTGCGGTGATGGCGAAGGCCTCAGAGGACGCGCTGCCTCCCGTTGTTGTTGTGGAGGAGCGGGACGCGCAAGTTGTTGAACCAGCTGAAAGCGTTAGTGATAACGGTCAAAATGAGAAAGTGGTTGCTGAAACAGTATCAAGTGAAAATTGTGAAATGAACGATGATGTGAGTGAACAGATTTATGGTGAAGTGGCAAGTGCTAATGTTGATATATCAAGGGATGAAGAAAGTTGTGATACAGAGATGAAAGATGATGATACGCTTTCTGAGATTTCTGATATGGGTTCACAGATAGTGGGAGAAGTGTACACTTTACAAGAGATACATGATTTCCTAGATTCGACATTTGGTAAGACTGTTGATGTGACAGTTTTTTTCCCGGACACTGATAAATTCATTGCGACAGTGTTGTCGTTGCAGAGAACGGTTAGCTACGAGGTTCTGGATAAGAAGAAACGATTTCGATTAAAGAAGATGGTAACAAAACTGCGAAAAGATAAATTTGTTTCTCAAAGGCATCAAGATGAATAAATCTCACGTGGTGACTTTTATACTTTGCTGTCTTTTTCTGTCTCTCTCTACTCTTTTTTTCTCTTCCTACATGGATAATTTGAGGGTGGGCTCTCTAAATATTAATGGGGGAAGAGACAGGGGTAAATTAGCAGTGGTTTCAGAATTTCTTAAAATTAAAAAGGTTAATGTTTCTTTTTTACAAGAAACGCATACGAATAAGGATAATGAAATTGAATGGGGTATGTGGTGGGAAGGCAAGTTTGTTTTGAGCCATGGGACATTTAATAGTGCGGGAGTGGCTATTTTATTTTCTGCAAACATGAATGTTAACATTTTAAATGTGGATCAGATTGTTGAAGGTAGATTATTGCTTATAGAAACTGAGTATGAGGGTAATATGTTTGTGTTTGTTAATGTCTATGCCCCCAATAGCGGTCCCGAGCGACAAGATATTTTTTTGAAATTAAGAAATGCCATTCAGAAGTATGATGATAGTGTGTGTCTTGTGATTGGAGGCGACTGGAATTGCACAACAGATTTTACAGTGGACCGAAATGGGGAAGAGCCTCATAGTCAATCAAGTAGCACACTGATAAAAGTTATGCATGAATTTCAATTAACAGATGTTTGGAGAACAAGAAATATCGGTGTGAAACAGTATACATGGTTGAAAGTGTGTGACAATAGATTTTGGGGTGCAAGATTGGATAGGTTTTATATTAAAGAAATATGGAATAATAGAGTAATTGATACTTGTATTTTTCCAAACGGGTTTTCAGACCACCATATGATCACTTTGGTTTTAAATATAAAGAAGACATTAAGATCTAATTATTACTGGCATTTAAATGTTAAATTATTACATGATGCTTTTTTCTGTGAGAATTTTAAAGTGTTTTGGAGTGAATGGAAGTTGAAGAAGCTTTTGTTTGAGAATCTTTGTCAATGGTGGGATGTTGGAAAGGCGAATATAAGATTATTTTGTCAGAATTATGCTTTTCATACATCAACTACGGTCAAAACAACAGTAAAAACTCTACAAAAGGACATTGAGTTGTTGGAAAAAAATATTGTAACTAATAATGAAGGTGTACATTGTGATGCGTTGAAAAAGAAAAAACAAGAACTGAATTCTTTTCTACAAGAGCAGGCCAAAGGAGCTTTGATAAGGGCAAGATTTTGCACTATTAAAGATATGGATGCTCCAAGTGCTTTCTTTTTTAATCTTGAAAAAAAGTGTGTTAATCAAAAACAGATGTGTCATCTTCGTCGTCAGGATGGATCAGTAACATCAAATCCAGTTGAAATGAGAAAGTTGTCAAGAGATTTTTATAAACAATTATACAGTGCTGAGAGCTGTGATACTGAAAGTGTTGAAGATTTGCTTAAGGAGTTACCTCAGCTTGAGGATGAACAGAAAAAAGCACTGGACAATTTAATCACTTTCAAAGAACTTACAGAAGCAATGCGCCAGTTGCATATTGGCCGTTCTCCTGGGATTGATGGACTACCTATAGATTTTTATCAACAGTTTTGGGAAATAATTGGACAAGATTTTTATGAAGTGTTGCTGGACTGCATTCGAAGCGAAACTCTTCCCATAAGTTGCCGTAGAGCAGTCTTGTCGCTGCTTCCAAAGAAAGGGGACTTGGGGCTTCTTAAAAACTGGAGACCAGTATCTCTATTATGTTCGGATTACAAAATATTTTCCAAATGTTTATCAAATAGACTTAAACACTGTTTAGACTTGTTGGTTCATAATGATCAAACGTACTGTATAGCTGAAAGATCTATAATGGATAATCTTTTTTTTTTTTTTTATTACGGGATACAATTCATATTAATCAGTTTTATCATGTTGATCTTGGAGTTCTCTCACTAGATCAAGAAAAAGCTTTTGATCGGGTTGATCATCAGTATCTGTTTAATGTGTTAAAGTATTTTGGGTTTGGTGACAGATTTATATCCTATATTCGGCTGTTGTATTGTAATGTTTCTGTTATGGTGAAAGCCGGTGGTGGATTAAGTGAACCAATATCTGTGTCGAGAGGCATTAGACAAGGGTGTCCACTTTCCGGGCAATTATACAGCTTGGTCATTGAACCTTTGTTGTGCAGACTGAGGAAGAATCTTGAAGGGGTTGTAATTCCTAATTCAAACGATGATTTTAAATTATTTTTATCTGCGTATGCAGATGACATTAGTGTTTTTATCACAAGTCAGAAGGACATTACAACCTTAAACCAAACTATAGGAATATATGAAAAAGCCTCTTCTGCTAGAGTTAATTGGTCTAAAAGTGAAGGGTTTATAATTGGTAGATGGGAAGGTACTGGGTTTCCTCAACTCCCGGGTGGGTTACGGTGGAGGCAGGACGGATTGAAAACACTAGGAGTTTTTTTGGGGAATGACCAGTTTCAAAGGAAAAATTGGGAGGGTCTGCTGGAGAAGGTGTCTGCTAAATTGTCGAAATGGAAATGGCTATTGCCACAATTGTCCTATAGGGGGAGAGCTCTGGTTGTCAATAATCTCGCTGCGTCAATGTTGTGGCATAGGACTATAACTATGGAGCCTCCCGAGGAACTTGTTTCTATGATACAAAGGACATTTATTAATTTTTTCTGGAGTGGACAGCACTGGATCCGTGCAGCTGCCCTTTACTTACCAGTTCAAGAGGGCGGTCAAGGCTTGGTGGATGTGAGGAGTCGGATCCGGGCCTTTAGGATTCAAGCTGTGCAGAGACTTCTCTACAAAACTGATGTGGTATGGGCCAAAACTGCAAGTGCATTTTTGAAGCGGACAGGAGGACTTGGATTTGATAGACACCTGTTTTTAATGAAACTCGAGGAAGTAAGCCTGTCAGAGCTTCCACCCTTTTATAAGTCTATGCTCCAGACATGGAGAACTGTTTTCAGAGTGGAGCGAGATCTGGGTGACCAAGGACATTGGACTCCAGAGGAACCGTTGTTTTTCAACCCAATGGTACAGACTAGACTGTTGTCCTCCGTGAGCGTGAGGAGATGTTTGCTGAGGAATGGCGTCCAGAAACTTGGACATCTCCTAGATGAGAGGGGTTGGAAATCCATTGAGGCACTTCAAGAGATGACGGGGTTAAAGTCTCTGCGTCTTGTTTCAAAATTGAAAGAAGAAATATGTAATGCACTACCAAGCAGCTGCAGGACTTGGATAGGACTGAGACAAACACAGGACATGAGAACTGGTCAAGATTTTCCAGAAATTAAAATTTCACCTCTCATAAATGAAGAAGGTGAAGGTGAAGTTGCAGACTCGATTTTATCTTTCAAGACCCCCCAGCTAGACCATTTTAAAAAAGTGTCTAAGAAAGCAATATACTGCACCACAGTTAAAGTCACACATCAAGATTCATTGAAGAGGCAAAAAGCTTCTAGATGGCCAGAACTGTTACAACCAGACTTTCTCGTGCGGGACAGGTGGCGGACCCTGTATAAACCCCCTGTAGAGAAGCGTACTGCTGATCTGCAGTGGCGGATTATTCACGGGGCCATAGCTACGGACCGACATGTGGCACACCTGAATCCGGCAGTAGTAGGGGAATGTAGGTTTTGTGGGGAGGAGGAAGATCTAGAACATTTGTTTTTAAGGTGTAACAGATTACAAGACCTTTTTGTTTTGCTTAAGACTTGGTTTAGAAGCTTTAATGAGGATTTTTCCGATAAAGTGTTTATTGGGGGAATGAAATATAGTTTTTCAATGAGGAGGAAAATATGTTTATTAAATTATTTGATGGGAACAGCCAAACTTGCAATTTGGAAAACAAGAAAGAACAAAGGTCTACAACTTGCCACAATAGATCCTGAAATGATGTTTACACGGTTGGTAGAGGGAAGGCTGAAAATCGAATTTGCTTATTACAGACTTACAAATAATGTGGTTTTCTTTTGTGATGTATGGTGTGTTGATGAGGTACTATGTATAGTACAAAATGATCAGCTCATTGTGAATTTTTAATTATAAAGTATTTATTTTAATTTTTTTTAATTTTTAATAACTGCCAGTAATGTAATGTGATGTAAAGTTCATAGAATAAAGTGCTTGTTAAACCTCTCTCTCTCTCTCTCTCTCTCTCTCTCTCTCTCTCTCTCTCTCTCACACTCAAACCTCCGCGCGTTCCTGCTCCGAGTCAGCCTAAGTCGTTCTCATTCTCTCTCTCTCTCTCTCTCTCTCTCTCTCTCTCTCTCTCTCTCTCGCACTCAAATCTCTGCGTCCTCACACTCTCTCTTATTCTCTCTCTTTCATTTTGTACATATATGTATTAAGTGTGTAAATGTAGAATTCTGTATTCGTTAGTCTCATTTTATTAAATGCGTTATATGCATGAATTGACTCCGTCTATGCTCATGATTCAAAAGTCACTGAAATGTTCGATCTAAGCTACATGCTTTACAAATTTGTTACGATTGTAATCTAAATTTTATAAGGACAGAAAAGTTACTCTTTCTTGTGTTTATACAAATTGATGATTGTTCTTGAGAATTGATAGAAGTAGTCGTACATCTGTCTGCCGGACAGACCGATGGTCCGATAATTGTATTAATTCCAATAAAAGTTATCTGATCGATCTGTAATCTGGACTATTGATATATGAATGACGAACCATAGTTCATTGTGGTGATCATTCATATATACAATCGATCTATTTTCAGCTTCGATCATTTAATGTAACTGTAATATGCGATATATATCATATTTCTGATTAAAGAAAAAAAATATATATATCTATAAGTCGCCACAACAGATGCTGCCTTGGCAGAAAAGAACAATGACACATACAAACGGCTATCACGAGCGGCCTTTGGGAAATGCCAAGCAATGTGGAACAAGACAGGTCAGTCATACATGGCAGCAGAAACTGTTGAAGATAAATGCAAGCTCCAGCTCATCCGGCCAAATCAGACTAGGTGGAACTCTACATACATGGCTGTGGAGAGAATCTTAAGGATCATTCAAGACAAAGGTGAAGACGCTATCAGAAATGTCTGTGACGAATTCAAAGTGAAAATGTGAGTGGTTTTTTAACATTATTTAATCAATATAATCAAATAAGTATAAAATAACACAAATGAAAATAATTTCCCAAAGTTCCCCTTCTTATATTTCTTTTAATATTTATTCCACACCTATTCCTGCAAGAAATGTCTAAAAAGCTGCATTTGTTGTATGTCCTACAAGCTGAGTCCGGCTGAAATTGTTTTCCTGACTGAGTATTGCACTGTTATGAAACCTGTTGTGAAGGCATTGAACATTCTTCAGTCTGAGGCTCCTGCCGGTGATCTTCCAGTTACAAGCAAAACTCAGCAGATTGGAGACATCCTCCAAAATGTGTCTGCCCCTTATCAGAGCAGTTCAGGATGGTTTCCAAAAGCGCTTTGGTGGGATGATGCAAGACCCTGAACTGATTGCTGCAGCAATCCTTCTGCCAAAGTTCAAGAACATCTGGACTGAGAGGGCTGAAATCATAGAAGCAGGTATGATTTCATTGTTTTATATCATAGTGTAATCAGTTGTTAATTATCAATCCTAGTTTTGTCTATTTTGTTACTACTCAATAATACAGTGTTGTAAGTACAGTAAAATTAATCTTTGCAGTTTCTGCATTGACAGAAATATTAAATATGCATTGTTGTGTGTTGTCGTTCAACAGGTCTGGTCTATGTGAGACAACACATTGACCAGATGGCAGAGGCAGCGGTGGAGCAAGTTGGGCAACATTCATCAGATGAAGAAGATTTATTCTCCTCAATGAAGTCCAGAAGGTCACAAAGTACAGGGGAGCTAGATGGGTACCCTGCTTGTATCTCAAACAAAATTGATCTGTTGAACTCATTTCCACACATCAAAAACCTTTCTCTCAAACTCAACACTGGTCTTCCTGCCTCAGCTGCATGTGTTCCTGCCTCAGCTGCCTCTTCAGCACTGCTGGACTGTTATTCACTGCAAAGCGGGCAAGGATGAACTCTACTAACTTTGAAAACCAACTACTACTCAAACTTAACAAAAAGTTGATAGTGTAAAGATGGACACACAAATAAACTAAAGATATACAGAAAATAATGTACCATGTTGGTCATTTGACGTTTTGTCATTCGACAGGTCTGTTACCTGACAATGGCACAGTTTGGTCTTTAAATACTTGAAGGTCCCTGACCCAATTTAGATTTAATGTTTTGTAGTAAGTCTGTCGTTTGTGTTCGTTTGTGTTTAAGAAAAGGATGCTCTACTGAATCCACAGTTCATGCCATATTCAGTGGTTGTAGTATTGTTTAAAGTGTTTTATTGGATGACCTGCACTAAAATCATCTCTTTTATTTTTATTTTATTATTTTTGTTATCGCACTTTAATATGTAAAGGTGTTCCTTCAATTAAAAACAACTAGTTTGAGATTTATATTTCCTGTAACTACACTAGAATCCCCCACCCCACCCAGCTGTTAAAAAAAAAAAGTAACTCAGTAACTTTTACTCTGAGTACATTTTAAATGAGCCACTTTTTACTTTTACTTGAGTAGATTTTTAGACTGGTAACTTTACTTGTACTTCAGTAAAATTTAACTTAAGTAACAGTACTTTTACTTGAGTACAACATTTTATTACTCTTTCCACCTCTGGTAACAGGGGTGTGCGATCTCCCACGCTCTCCTGGAAGCACACCGCCACCAGCAGGCGAGCAAGTAGAACGCAGGGTCGTAACACAATGAACAAAGATCTACAGTCCGCCAACAAATAAAGACACAACAACGTTCATGAAGAGAATCTCTCCTGTTTTATTTGTGTTCATGTTGAGTTTCTCAGGGAGAATCTGAGTCCAGCTGATTTAGTGGATGACGAAGATGATGATGATGAGGAACAGGGTGATGAGGAAGAGGATGATGAAGAGGAGGAGGAGGAAGAGGATGATGATGAGGAAGAGGATGATAAAGTGTATGTGAGACGGTCAGTTCTCACTTTTCTAGTGGATCTGACACTGTGAGATCAAAGATATCGCAGGATTCACTGTGTTGCTGATAAACTGGATGTAATTTAAGTTTTGTTGCTTTTATATGAAAATAAATATAATGAACAAGACACCCAAAGTACTTGTTATTTAATTCCATTCTAAATACATGTTTATCAATAATTTTTTCTATAATACAGATGTAACAGGTCCCGGCCAGGGGTCCGCTAGCAGATATATATTGATAATCCTGGTCGAAGTGCTCTGGAAATATTGGAAATATTACACAGTTATTAGTGACGAGGGACAACAGTTGCTCTTTCTCCATTCAACTGGATTATGAGCTTGTCTTCCTCTACGCCTCGCTAAGGGTCCCAGAGTGACGCAGCTGACAGCTACTGCCACCTTGTGTCCGTTCTGTGAAACAGCATGTCATAGCGCGCTTCTGTGTATTCCCTCAATAGTATTTAATTTGTAATAAAAGGAATGAAAACAAATGATAATAATCTCAACAAAACCTATTTTTGTGAGTGTCACATCCACCCCGACAAACAAAAATGGCTCCCGACATTTTCCCATGAAAACAAAACTAAAACTCCTACTCTGTTTGTTTTCTGGTAAATTTGTGTGTGTAATACACAAATACACTTGCAAGTACATATTACGGGCATGTAATATGTGTAAGGCATGTACATATGAGGTGTATAAGCAGTAGGTAGAATAAACTGGTTATGCATATGTGGCATGAAAAGTAGGGAGGGTGAGGTAGACTGTGAGGAAATACACACTCTACATGGGTTTGTAAGGAGGGTTGGCCCAGTGACTCATAAGTGAATATTGGTGTAGGTCTTTTCTCTGTAACTGATCTCCTAATCTCTCCTTGTGTCTCTTCTTCAGGCCAAGTCATAGTAGAGGGAGAACTCTGTCTTTCCTCTTGTACTTGCTCCTCATGTCCATTTGTCACGTCCTCTTCAAGCTGAGATGGAAAAGTATCCTCAAGTTGTTCACTGTGCTTCTTCCACTACTTCCACTTCCCTGTCCTCTGCATTCTGTTCATCCTCTTCAGGCTGCGGTAGGTAAGTATCATCAGATGGTTCACTTGTGAACTGTCATTTTACACTGTCGATCACAACATACTTCTTGACAGGCTGGAAAACTGGGTGGGTCTTTCTGAGATAGTCCTAAAATGGTTCAGGTCATACTTAGAAGCGAGAGGTTATTATGTGAGTATAGGAGACCATAAGTCTGAGTGGACATCCATGACATGCGGAGTTCCTCAAGGCTCAATTCTTGCGCCACTCCTATTCAACCTGTACATGCTCCCAATGAGCCAAATAATGGGAAAGAACCAAATTGCTTACCACAGCTATGCAGACGACACACAGATCTACTTAGCCCTATCGCCAAACGATTACAGCCCCATTGACTCCCTGTTCCAATGCATTGATGAAGTAAACGGTTGGATGTGCCAAAACTTTCTTCAGTTAAACAAAGACAAAACTGAAGTCATTGCGTTTGGAAACAAAGATGAAGTTCTCAAGGTGAACGCATACCTTCACTCTAGAGGTCAAACAACTAAAAATCAAGTCAGGAATCTTGGTGTGTCTCTAGAGTCAGACCTTAGCTTCAGTAGTCATGTCAAAGCAATAACTAAATCAGCAAACTATCATCTGAAACATATTGCAAGTGTAGTGAAGTGCTGCTGTTGGGTGGCATCCGGTTTGCATGTGTTGACTCCGCCCTAGAGGCCCGTGGGTAATCAGCGTCTCATTTCATCTGGGTATATTAAGATGGCCGTTGTTGTTACCGGACATGGTGTCAATGTGCTGCGTGTTGTCTAGCGCGTCATTTTTCTGCTGTTGGTCTGGTGCGCCGGCTGGAGGTGAGTGTGACGGTCGTTTGAGATTATTGTGCGAACCTACCGGATTGTAAATGGTTAACGATGCAACTCTTGTTAGGTGCTGTGCGGTTTGTGGATAAGTGCAAGTTGGGCCGAGCGTTTACATTGATTGGTGAACGCGCGCCGTTTGCCGGATACAAACGCACGTCATACTACTACAATAATAGTTCCTGGTGTATTGCTGTTTGGCTTTCTGGTAGGTCTCCCTCTGGCTCTTGTGGCCGTATTTATTTTAAGTAATGTATAATCATGGGGTTATCTGTGTATTTCAGCTCGCCCTGGTCATATTTGGTTCTCAATCTGTTGCTGCCGGACGAATGACGCGATCTCCGCCTGTT
This sequence comes from Phoxinus phoxinus, assembly GCF_949152265.1. Taxonomy (NCBI): domain Eukaryota; kingdom Metazoa; phylum Chordata; class Actinopteri; order Cypriniformes; family Leuciscidae; genus Phoxinus; species Phoxinus phoxinus. The sequence goes on along the minus strand of NC_136884.1, from coordinate 35,373,559 downwards.
GGTATGTGTGGTCACTGTATAGTAGCTTAAAGATGAGTCAGTACTGCGCATATTTTAGTTTACATTCGGGATTTTGCAGGTGAATGAATCTGCCAGTTATAAGAGTACGTGAAGACCGCTGCTCGGATTGGGACTTCCATTGCTGCTGTTTTGTTCCTAATATCTTTACTTTGTGTTTATTGGTTTGGTTCAATGCTCTGCTGGCCGTGGCTCCCAATGTGAGCACGCACAGCATTGTTGATGTAGCTTTTGTTAATATATTTTCGAGTGAGTTTTCTTTATTATTGTGGTGATTTTTGTTGGTTTCGATTTTTTTTTGTTATTCTTTTGGGTTTGCCCTTATATTCTTTTTTTGTGTTATGAATAAGATTTACTTTTGATTAATTATTTTTGTGAGTGATCCTCAGCCTGTCAGAGGAAAGAGGGGTTGTGAGTGTTAACCAGCCTGCGAAGTGGGGACAGGTTGGTGACTAAACCAAATTTCTTGAAAACCTTACTGAAACCAATAACTGTAGGGTTGAGTGGATCATATCTTTTTGTTTTGTGATATTTGGGTATTTTGTGTGTTGTGTCTTGTAAACTAGTATTCATTTAAATCCTTTTTTTTCTTTTTTTTCTTTTTTTTTCTTGTCTTGTAGGCATTGTGAATCCGGAGCAGGAGAGCTAGTTGCTCCATTTGGTGGTGGATGCACAGTGTGTGGTCTACAAACTACCGCGTTTGGTCTTGGTTGATGTGAGTGTGAGTGTGCAGTGTAGTGCACGTGTGGTGGTGCTTTTCGACCATTGCTGGCGACGTTTGGCACTAGCTCATCCTGCTTCTGGGAATCACAAGCCCTGATAAGCCTGTATTGTTAGTGTGTGTGTGTGTGTGTTTGTGGAGTGATGATTGATCCCAATGGCCGTACATTTTTAATATTTTACCTTTGATTAATAAAGAACATTTTTGTATTCTTATACCCACGTCTCTGTCTCTGTGCAAAAAGGGAAAATCGAACCTGTGTCCTCATTAGGAGACTCCCCTGGCTTAGAGACTAGGGTTGCGTAGTCGACTCTTTTCCTCAAATTCCTCTCTAAAAATAAACCTGCTCACTGCCACACAAGAATTAGATGCTTTGTTTCCAGTCATGACTTAGAGAAACTTGTGTATGCATTACACTAATCCACCAGCAGGGTGGATTAGTGCAATGGACTCCTAACTGGCCTTCCCAAAAAGACCATAAGACAGTTGCAGCTCGTACAGAACGCTGCCGCCAGGATCCTGAGCAGAACCAGAAAATATGAACATATCACACCAGTCCTCAGGTCTTTACACTGGCTCCCCGTTACACTTAGGATTGATTTTAAAGTATTATTACTGGTATATAAATCATTTAGTGGCCTAGGACCTAAATACATATTTATAGAGAGTCCGCTTTTAGCTATTATGCCAGCCGCAGCTGGAACCAGCTTCCAGAAGAGATCAGGTGTGCTCCTACAGTAGGCACATTCACATCCAGACTCAAAACACTTCTGTTTAGCTGTGCATTTACTGAATGAGCACTGTGCCACTGTTCGTCCGACTGTTTGTACTGCATTTTATTTTTATTCTAAACTGTTTTAATTATTCTTATTTCTTTTGATTATTAAAATTTCTTCTATGTAAAGCACTTAGAATTACCATTGTGTATGAAATGTGCTATATAAATAAACTTGCCTTGCCTTGTCTGTGATTCTTTTCCCACTACTTCTATTCCTCTATCCTCTGACTGTTGTTCTTCTACTTGAGGAAGGTGTATCTCTCGCCCCTCGGGTAAGTATGTGTCCATCGATACAGTTTCCCTCGTAGGTAGTGTACTTGAACAGTCTTTACGAATCATTGTCTGTTTCTTTGGAGTCTGATCAGGTGCTTTTGCAGGAGAAAACTTTGACATTGGACTTTGCTCTCTCCTTGAGATCACTGATCTGTTATGTCTAGCTTGATCATTTTCCCTTCTGATTACAGGTGTTCTCAGCCAATAACCTCCTGTCCACTCATCATCGTCATTATCCGTGTCCAGTGTCTCATCATTGTCAGCAGAGCTTGTCCTCCGTTGCGGTTGTCATCGTCTCTGACGGGGAGCTACCACAGAGTCAGCTGGCTGTGTCGAACTCTAAACAGGTAAGTAATTTGCTAACAGCAGCAAGTTTCTGTGTATAGTCCTATTCCTCGCACTTGAATCTCCTTCAGGATAAATGACATATACAGGATTGTCTGAGATTAGCAGGTCCACCTCGTTCACCCATGTTTCGGGCCAGTACTCAATCTCCTGGCTTGAGGACCACACCTCTCAACTTCTGATCATAGTAAGACTTGTTCTTCGCACTCCATGATAGGCTGGATTTGTTTGCAATCTTGTACGCTTCCGTCATCTTTTTTGACCATTTATCCGCATATCCTTTGTGTGTCACTGATTCAGTGTTTTCCATTAATCCAAACAAAAGATCCACGGGCAGACAGGGATGTTGTCCATACAGCAGGTAATAAGGGGAGTATCCTGTTGACTCGTGGCGTGTGCAGTTATATGCGTATATCATTTGTGGTAAATGTTCTTTCATCTCTCTTTTTCTCTGTCTGTCAGTGTCCGTAACATTTGCAGCAGTGTACGGTTGAACCGATCAGCAGGGTTACACTGTGGGTACCTATCTGAGGGTTGTCCCCCCTAAAATATCATTAAAATATGTCTATTGTAAATAATATAATGATACAGTATATTCTTAAAATAAGTGTTTAAGTAGTAAAATAATACAAATGCAAACGGGGCAACAAAAAAACAAAAACGTTTTAAACATTTTGAGTCCCCCCTCCCTTGCCTCACAGTGCTTTGGTCCACTGCCTCCACCCCTTTTACCTCACCAACACACACACACACACACACACAGTGGCGGGAGATGAGAGAACAACGTTTTTGAGTAGTTGTGGATGTCCAGAAAGTCAATGTTGTTTTATTCACTTTATACATCAGATGAAGTGATTATTTTCTCTTTAATATAGATGATGCTGAGTCATTAATAAACCATGTCAAAATATATATATATGATTGTGTACTTTATAGTTTTGTCACTGATGTAGTCTGCTATGTTAGCGATTATAACGTTTACCCTTGTTATCACTTAATTATTTTTTTCTTAGCATTTTTGCATAATGTGCATTTAAGCTGAAAATCAAATCATGCTAAGTTGTGAAAATATGATTTAATTGTGTGTGTGTAAGATGCATAAAATCCTAGCTATGAAATTAGCCGTAGAATTGTGTTCCAAACATGTTCGAAATGTCATTTCCACCATAAAATGAATGGAGAAAATTATTTAAAGGGATAGTTCACCCACAAATTTAAATTCTATCATTATACAGGTTTGAGGGTGAGAAAATGATGATTTCTGGGTGAACTGTCCCTTTAGGATGCGGTGAAAATGACTTCTTTTCATAACGATTTAGCAAAAAACAAACAAAAAATGCACAATCCCCCTGTGTTATTATTAGCAGGCCGATTCAATAAAGTTGTTAAACCCATATAGCGCTTTTGCTTTTGTTTTACTCCTTTAACTTTTCAGTTAAGTCAAGTCATCTTTATTTATATAGCTCTTTTAACAAAGCAGCTTTACAGTGGTAAACAGATCATTTAAGGTAACAGAGATTGTTTTGGCTTTATAGCGGTTCTTGAATAAAGATATTTTCCAGCTAAAGTTGATTCACTTCCGTCGCAACGATCATTAGTTATTAAATTAGAGACCGCTAAGACGACGCCGTTCTCTCTACAGACTTTAAACGCGAACCTGTGAGCTCACGTGCGCATTAAGAATTAATTCTATAGTTATGCGCATTTGAATATATGTGCGCAGGTTTGTAATTCCCTACAAACCAAGCCTTAAAGGAGAACTCCGGTCAATTTTAACATTGAGCTCAATTTTTTGTAAATTTGGAGTGCTGTCAATACAGAGAACAACGACAAAAATCGGTGTTGCCTACACCGTGTTATCCTCTTTTTAAAATTTGCACCCTATTGACTTGAATGGGGCAAGTTTTAAACTTAACCAGTTCTTAGTCTTATCATCCTTGATGTGTCATACAAGTGCCCAGCCATGTTGAGTGATTCCTTCAGAGTGAACACGAGTGAATCTGACTGCAGTAGATGTGAAAGATATGAATAAAAATGATGTTATATCAGCCAGCGCACAGACCTGTATTTAGTTCATGTTTTCGGTGGAAGTCCAAAGTAGTCGATTGTCGAGTTCACACGCGTGATCATAGTAACTAAACCTATGCGCGTGAACTCGACAATCGACTACTTTGGACTTCGACCGAAAACAGGAACTAAATACAGGTCTGTGCGCTGGCTGATATAACATCATTTTTATTCATATCTTTCACTTTAATAACTGCAGTCAGATTCACTCGTGTTCACTCTGAAGGAATCACTCAACATGGCTGGGCACTTGTAATGACACATCAAGGATGATAAGACTAAGAACTGGTTAAGTTTAAAACTTGCCCCATTCAAGTCAATAGGGTGTAAATTTTAAAAAGAGGATAACACAGTGTAGGCAACACCGATTTTTGTCGTTGTTTTCTGTATTGACAGCACTCCAAATTTACTAAAAATTGAGCTCAATGTTAAAATTGACCGGAGTTCTCCTTTAACAAACTACTTGTCTGGCCTTAATTTTTATACCTAATTTTATCACTTCGGGGTAGATACGCGAAACCGAAATCATCCCGACAACGCTTTATCTGTAGAGTAAAGGGATCCTTCACAGGGGAGAGACTACCAGTAGTTGGCTGGAGACTAGTTTTAGAGAGCAGCGTGGCTGAATGGTTTATCATCACATCTTTAATATAACATGTTCCTCGGCGAGTCATACTGCAATGAATTTAGTCGCTCGGTACTTTTAACAGGAGGGAGGGGAATAGAAAACAGAGATTTAGATATGAGAGAAACGCAAGAGGGGGCGCGATGGAAAGAGTGGTTGGTGGGAAAGGCAGCGTGGGCTCGATCACGAACCTTCCGCAGTTCAGCCACTGCCAACGGCTCTTCCTCCTCCTCCTCATCATCCTCACACACAAACTCTGTCCCCTGCACCCACACACTCACACCAGAGAGAGAGAGAGAGAGAGAGAGGTCTCCACAGTTACAAAGCAAATCCCCTAGAGATAAAAAAGAGAAGCACACAAAGATGGGTAGAGATGTATCATGATAAAGAGAGAGAGAGGGGCGCGCATCTTTAGAGATGGAGAGCAGGCGAGTGTGCAGGGAAAAAATGGGAGGGCGAGCGAGCCAGTGAGCAAGAGAGGGAGGGAGGGAGAGAGAGTGTAAAACCGTGTCGCAGTCGCACAAGGCACAGGTGTGTTCGTCTACAGCTCCTCGATTAGACACTTTCACAGGTGCAGTCTGACAGGCAGATGTTTGACTGACGCGTTTAGAGTTACGGACGGATGCGGGCAGCAGCGTACGGTTGTGTCACAAAGCTCTTAAGATTGGATACCAAAGGCCTTCCGTCAGCATGTTTCCTGCTCATTTGATAGATATTTTGCTGCTGTGTTTCATGGGTAAGCTCTGCGCTCTCTGTCCGTTGAATGTGCATTGATTTTTCAAGGGAAATCACTTTTATTTTTAGTTCCTGCAGTTGCACTCGTGCAGCGGTTGGTTTCTTAGCGAGGAGGATGTGCCGTAGATTATGTAATGCAGAGAGGATTAAAGCTCATATTTTGTTCCCCCCCCCCCACACCATCATCCAGCGAGGACGTGTGCAAACATGGCTTCACGGTCATCGTGGACATGCGTGGCTCCAAGTGGGATTCCATCAAGCCTCTCCTGAAGATCCTGCAGGAGTCGTGTCCCTGCTGCGTCCACATCGCCCTCATCATCAAACCAGACAACTTCTGGCAAAAACAGAGGACCAACTTCGGCAGCTCCGAGTTTGAGTTTGAGGTACGGGACCGTTTGATGCGATCTTGTGTGGAGAGGCGTTGCTGGATGTTGACTCTGTCAATCTCGGCACATTCACACATGTTCTAATTATTGCATGCTTTAATATGCTAATATTAGTTGTTCTGTTAATCCGGTTGGTGTTTATTGGTGGTTTTTTAACGAGATAAAGGCATTTCGGTGTTTGCAGAATACAAATATAGCAGATTATTCTCACAATCTTCTGAAATATCAGGTGGAACGGCCTCGCCGCTGCATTTCATTTCATCTTATTAATTAATAATCTGCAGGTTTGTCTGTGACATCCGATCTGTGTTGGTGTGAGCGTGTGAAGGTGGATGTGGGAGTGTGTGTGTGTGTGTGTGTGGAGAGGGGGGTTGACTGGGTGAATGTAAATGTGGTGGATGCAGCAGAAATTATTTTTTTTTGGCATGCTTTTCTGCATTTGTTATGTATCGAGTCTAGATTGCAATATGTTGGTGCAACTTTCTCGTTCACAGAGCCGTCAGAGTGAGTTTTTTCAGGCGTGTTCTCATTTGAGCGCATTGGTGTTTGTTTTTGTTGGAGGAGAAGCTTTTGTGCGTGTGTTTGTGTGTGTGTGCGTGCAATGTGCATTCAGTCTAACAGCACATGTGGAAAGAAATGATGGCTCATGTCACAGCTGCAGTGCAAGAGAATAATGTTTTCGATCAAATGATAATTAGTATCTCGAACCTCCATGAATAAAACATGATTATGCTATTATTTGATGAAGACCAATCGTAATTAGTCTAGTATGTTGCAGTGACATCATCACTGGCAGTTACATGTCATGCCGGATTCATCGTAATTGAAAAAAAAAAAAAAAATCTGACTTGAGCTTCACGTCACGTCCTTGGACTCAGAGAAAATGTTTGTTTCTATGGCAACGTTCATAACACCATAAAGATAAATGTGCGGCTGTGATGTGAATGACAGTTAATTGGTCACTACGTCAGTTCTGCTCTGTTTTCTCATGTGAAATATCGAAGAAAGATTAAGGGTTCCAGGTAACAGTGGATGTAATGGTGTATCAAACAGAAATATAGCTGTAGACAAAATAATTACCTTTATACAATACAACATTTCGGCTGTTTTTACATGATGCCACAATGGTCTAATGGGAGAAGTCAGGGCTTTCCAGTACAAGTAATGTAGAATAATTTTTACATATGAATTCATAAAGGCCTTTTCACACTGACACCGTTGTAAATCTATTTGTCCATCCTATGAGAAGTATCGCTTGTGCTTGAAGAACATCATAAATAGACCGAGGCATTAGTTTGCTGTCGGGGATTCAGTGTAGACTACATCTCTTTTGTCGTATCGCACCGCTCGTGTCCAGTATAGACGCGCTGTGACACTCGCTTTACTATTTGTTGACAAAAGCCATTCCTATTGCTGGATGGCCTATTGGTATTAATATGCTGCACAAAGGTCATAGCTTTTGAAAATATGATCACAAATGGGATCTTTACTGGCAAAAAATAAATAAAAGTAAACTGCATCATGTAATGAACAAGCTCTGCTATCTTCACTTGGTAGTCGTCGCTTCACTTTGCTGCTCATTTGCATTAAGTTAGACTTTTCTCAGCTTGTTGGCGAAGCGATTTGTTGTTGATAAATTTGCTAACTCTCTTTGAAAATGAATCGTAACGCACTCTGTGCACTCGGTTACAAAACTTATAAAGTCGTTGTTGTCTAAAATGATGGCTGAACTCACTCTTCGATCGGACTATTTATTTAATAATGCGCTGTCAGTTGCTCGTTCATACAGATATACAGTATTTAAGCAGATATATTAATCTGCCGAATGAACTAAATATTTAATAAAGACTTACACATGCAAGCAAATGCTGTCAAATCACATTTGTATTACTGATAGATGCCTTTTAATTCTTGATGCCTTTTTCTTTTTATATTTCTTCTTATATATATATTTTTTTTTTGTAAGCGTAAACGTATAAAACGTTCAAAGATGAATGGCAGAAGTTACTATTATTATTTATTGTTAGGTTAACTAGAGGATTAATTGACTGATCTGAAAATAATAAATAGATAAATCATAATAATAATTGATTGATTAACTGGCCTAACAGTAAAAGTAATCAATAGGTTAACCGACTAATACTAAGAGCAATCGATTAACCGACTAATCATAAAAAATATTGATAGATTAACAGACTAATCGTAAAAATAATCGTTAGATTAACCGACTTAATCATAAAATGAGATGAATTACTAAAATTGATACTGAAATTAAAAAAATGAAAGTAAAAAATGTAATTGCTGGTCATTAACAGAGCCTGGAACGGCTGCATCATTCACATAGGATTTAGGGCATTAGGAAGTCATATTGTGCATATTGATTCACTTTCATATTCCATCCCAATCCTTTTTCTCTACCCTTAATGTCCATTTTCTGTTCTTTTCATTCCTCCATCACGCCCACCTTCAGACCACAATGGTTTCCCTGGAGGGCTTATCTAAGGTGGTGGACCCGTCCCAGTTGACGCCCGACTTCGAGGGCAGCCTGGACTACAACCATGAGGAGTGGATCGTGATCCGCGTGGCCTTCGAGGACTTCACGGTAGGGCTGCAACGATTAGTCGACATTGTCGACAATAAAAAATTGTCGACAAATATCTTTGTTGTCGAGTAGTCGTTTGATCTCACGTGACCAATGTATGGGCCTGCAATATCGCATTTTGACCGCTACGACGCCGTTTCTCAATATGCGTTCTTGTCTGTACTTGTGTTCTTGTGGACTTGTGAAACGTCATCAGTCGCTGCCCAAGTACTGTCCCAATTCAAAAGTTCACATCTAGCCAAGTCCAGTTCAAATCAAGGGGGTAATCCATCCGCCGGAAACTGAAGCCTCCGCGGGCGCCGCCATTGTAGCAGAACTTCACCTGCTGTTAGCATTCCATTGACTCCCATTCATTTTTGCGTCACTTTGACAGCGAATAACTTTACATCTGATGCGTCAAAAGACTCCATTTGTCCATTATTTATTTCTAAAGAAACTCGACAATGTATAAAAGGCTCCATTACCTTGTACCTTACGTTATGGCCCCGTAGAAGCCGTTTTTGTAAAAATAGGCTAACGATTGCGTCATAACTCACGCGACTCTCTGTCGCACTGTAGAGAAATTACCGTATAGACCGGCGGAGAAGCTTGCATGCAATCGGGGGGACGTGGAGGCATTAAGTCCGATAAAGTGAAGGGAGTAGCCCACAGAGAGTGATAAAGTTGATCCTACTGCTAGCTCATGGACAGCTAATGCTCACGCTCTCCGTCACTGCGAGATTCAGAAGGGAATGATTCAGATTTCTCTCCGCACAGCTACTAGAAGACTGACAGCTGTCAGACACGTTGCTCACGTGTTCAAGCTCAGTTTGAGCCTGCGCAGTTCGCCTGGCGATCAGGAAGTAAGTGCTTCAAATGGGCTTCACTTTTCTCCGTTGAAGTCTATGGGGTCGCTGTGTCCATCTTATATACTGTCTATGGTTCAAATCCCCGGATGTGTTCTTGATCCGCCCTTTTACCGAGGATGCATGTAGAGGTGACTTGTGCAAACTTGAGACAGACAGGTATCCCAGAATGCATCTCGTCCCACCAGCAAGCGTCAATGGCAGAGGAGAAAACCCGCGTAATATCAAAATACTACTGTTATCGTGTCACGAAATGTAATTCTAAGAGTGTTTCAGTCGAGAATGTAGTTGTTTAAAGCTCAAATCTGTGGTTTATTTATAAAGATAGCGCCTATTTGAAAAATGTATCTGACGTTTTCGGAGTTGTGAGATCCAAGCGATCACCGGGCGTTCAGCGCTCAATAACCCCGACTGGAATCAGCTTTTCCTCGGCTAGTGCTTCTGTTTGCCGCTGGCTCTGGTGTCTCTAGTCTAGTGGTTAAACATGAGATATAATTCGTCTTGTGTATATCTAACGGGCGATCTTTGGTCTCATTAATCTATAATTTGTTCCATGGCAACTCGTTTTGGCTGAGGGCAAAGTGAAGTTTCATAATTGTATATATTTAGGCTATTTAACTTGAGCTATAGGCTATTTTAAGCTGACTTATGTTTGACTAAATTGTTTGCTTTATTTATTTTTATTTACTTATACTTTTATACTGGATATCAGATCATTAAAACTGACATTTAACAAAAAGAGTCAATTGTGTAATTTTATTTTAGGCTGACAGTTATATATTTTAAAATATATATGATATTTTTTATATTTATTTTATTATACATTCTCTTCACTGTACATGTATAATAAAATAAAATGACACAACCCCGTCTCTGTTTTTTAAATGTCAGTTTTAATGTTCAATAATGTTTCATATTTTAAAATGAAAACAAAAAGAAGCAGGGTTGCGTTTTATATTTCGTGTTGTTATAAATATATGCAGTGAAGATAATCAATGTACACGTTGCCTGAACCACATTTGTGTGGCCATTTAATGTGTTTAAGATTTTGTTTTTTAATGAAAAGAGGCAGAGTGTTGTTTTAAACCATATTTCGTTTTTGTTGCCTAAAATATACAAAAAGAGATAACCGGAGTAGCCAGAGCGTGCTGAGTGACGCGATCAAGAACGCCGCTGTGGTGGGTGATTCTTTAATTGGAGATACATTTGAAGTCCGAAGCCATTTATTTTTAACAGCTTTACCAAAATTTTACTCCAAAAACACATTTTATTTTATTTTTATGTTTTTTAAGAGTCACAAAATGTTAGAATGTAAAACTAGAAAATATTTTATTTTAAAAGCTATTTAATGATGCTGAAAGTCATGATATCATACTGTCCTTAGTGGGTGGTACTTTTTTCAAACAAGGGTAACATATGCATAAACATGTTTTAAATTACAAATTTCAGGTTGGGGTTTTAATTATTTTGTTTATAAATTATTATTGGTGACAGTTTCCAAATTATGCTAAATTAATTTGTTTAAAAGTAACTTTTATTGTTGAAAAATACCAATCCATAAATCCTGTGTCAATTCTGTTACTACATGTTATTGTCTCTTTAAATTATGCTTATCTGTCGCATCAGTATCCTAAGCAACGCAAGATGATGTCACTTCCCTTTTGGTATTAAACTCTGAAGAACTAGGAGGTATGTGTTTTGTTCTCTCTGAAGCCATGTAATCTTACAGGCACTTGCACCAAGAGTTCTTATATAACATGTCAAAACTGTTTCAACAATCTCATAGGGAAAGCAAAGTTCAAAGATATTAACAAAAGGAGGTATTAAAAGTTTTTAAAATCATCTTTAGTATCAGGACATGTGCTCTTAGCCTTTATGCTAGCATGTGGTGTTATTAGCAAAAAATGCTAAAAATGTCAATTCTGTTACTGTCAATTCTGTTACCAAGGTACGGTAACAGAATTGACCAATGCCTTGGTTTTCACACTGCCCCTGCCTTGGTTACAATCACACAATGATGCAAACACACACAAAAATGCATAATGTGTGTTTATAGCCACACACACACACACACACACACACACACACACACACACACACACACACACACACACACTGATCAATTGGGTTATTCTACCATGATCAGAGGATTTCAACACACACACACACACACACACACATGCACCATCCACCCAAGCATGTGTGGTTATTTGTCATGCTACCGTACAATAATATAATAATAATAATGTAATACAATGTAATATAATGTAAAAATGTGTGCCTCAGACATGCCACTCTCTGCTGCGGAGAAACAGAGTAGATATCGAGCGAGACGTGATGCTACCCCAGAGAGAAGAGAGGAGAACTTAAAAAAGGATAGGGAAAGATGGAGGCACAAGAAAGAAATGGGAAGAGTCAGATTGGTTGCAGACTTAACACCAAGAGAGAGGAGGAGACAGCAGAAATACTGGAGGAATGCCCAGGCTGCCAGTCGAGCCAGGCGAGAGCAGTGTAGAGACCTTACAACTTCAGAGAATTCTGATCAGTCACAGTCATCCCAGGGTCCACATCAGAAAAATAAATGGAGGTTGGTGGTTGATGTGCAATGAAAGTTAATGGAGTATGTTTTGTATTTGGAATGCACAGAGTTTAGTATATTGGATAATTTAAATTTACTTTTGATCAGAGAACATTATTCTTATGTAATTTGCTGATACACAATCAACTATTTGAGAAATTATTCAATTGGGTCAAAGGCTTTTCATATAATTTCAGGCAGAGGTCAGGACAGAGGAGAGCAAAGCGCAGGACCTCAAAAGTGTACAGAGAGATAAAGAAGTTACAACAGGCACTGACAACACAGAAGAGGAAGACTGACATGTACCGCAAACGTTGTGAGAGACTGAAAGTAGATGGGCATTCTCCTAAAAGTATAACCAAGAAGTTAGTTGGTAGACGCCATGTGTCAGAGAATGTCAGAAAAACCCTTACCTACCACCATGCTCTTGTGCGTACAATTAAAGAAAATTATCATGGAACCACATCAGAGAAAAGCAGGCAAATAATTTCACAAATTGTGTCTGGCAGAATTATCAGAAAATACAGATTCCAGGCCAAGGTTCAGGAAACACTAGGATTGTCAAGAAAGAGGTTCAACCAAAGCAAGACCAACAATGACAAACTGGCTTTCCAACGAAAAAAATATGCATCTAAGAGGATTAGGTTGCAAGATAGAGTATGTGCGTTCTACAACAGGGATGATGTCAGTCGCTTGACAGCTGGAAAAAGTCAGACAGTTACTAAAATGAAAGAAAAAAAGCAAAAGCGCTTCCTATGTGATAATGTAAGAAATTTACACAAGCGTTTCTTAATCGAAAATCCTGCAACAGAAATATCCTACTCCCTGTTTTGCCGCATGAAGCCATTCTCGGTGGTAACTCCTACCAACACAGACAGGGAGACATGCTTATGCAAAGTTCATGAGAACATAAAATTCCTTGTTGAAAAGTTGCGTCATCATAAAGTGATTGACAGCATCAACTTGGAATCAATTGTGGAGGCAACCTGCTGTAGCATTGAGAAAAAAGAATGCATGTATGGAGATTGTGATGCCTGTAAAAATAAGGAGATCCAAGCAATGGCTGACTATGACCCTGAGACTTTGGTGTCATACCCACAGTGGACAACTGAAATGGTAGAAAGGAGAAGGAAATCAAAAGATCAAATGCCAGAAAAACTGCCTGTTAGGGTCACTATAAAAAAGGTGTGTGAAACTACATTGGAAGTGTTGCTTGACTTGTTTGCTAACCAGCTCACATTCTTTAAAAAGCACCTTTTTACAATGAGGAGTCAGTCCCGGCACTATAATGAGCTAAGGCAAGGGATGAAGTCACACGAGTGCCTAATTCATGTAGATTTCTCAGAGAATTACGCCTGCAAATATGCAGCTGAGATCCAATCAGTGCATTTTGCTTCCTCCCAGGTGCAGGCAACACTCCACACGGGAGTGCTTTACTTTGGAGGGGTTGAAGACCATATGTGCTTCTGCACCATTTCACCCTCAAAGGAGAAGGGTCCCGCTGCTATATGGGCCCACCTCTCTCCCATCTTAGATCACCTGAAGCAACACCATCCCACAGTGTCGGTGCTCCATTTTTTCAGTGATGGTCCTTGCACCCAGTACCGCCAAAAGGGTAATTTCTTTCTTTTGAGCCAAAAAATTTACCAACTTGGTTTCATAGCTGGAACATGGAGTTTTTTTGAGGCCAGTCATGGCAAGGGGGCACCAGATGGTGTTGGAGGATCACTGAAACGTAGAGCGGACGCATTAGCTAACAGTGGGAAAGATGTGCCAAATGCACAAAAACTTTTTCAAGCATTGGTGGATGCACCATCATCAGTGAAGCTGTTCTACATTGAAGAACATGCCATTAACATCGCAATGGAGGTGATGCCAAAGTCACTTCCTGTCGTACCCTTCACCATGAAAATCCACCAAGTGGTCACGGTATTCCCATATCAGCTAATTTATCGGGATGTGAGTTGCTCCTGTTCCACTCAGCAAAAGTTGGTGTGCCAGTGCCACCAAACAAAGACATTCACGTTCCCTGCTGATCCTCTCACATTAAATGGTAAGCAGAGAGTTGGACAAGAGAGAGCTGTTGGAGAAGAGAGAGCCGTTGGAGAAGAGAGAGCCGTTGGAGAAGAGAGACCCGTTGGAGAAGAGAGAGCCGTTGGAGAAGAGAGAGCCGTTGGAGAAGAGAGACCCGTTGGAGAAGAGAGAGCCGTTGGAGAAGAGAGAGCCGTTGGAGAAGAGAGAGCCGTTGGAGAAGAGAGAGCCGTTGGAGAAGAGAGACCCGTTGGAGAAGAGAGAGCCGTTGGAGAAGAGAGAGCCGTTGGAGAAGAGAGACCCGTTGGAGAAGAGAGAGCCGTTGGAGAAGAGAGAGCCGTTGGAGAAGAGAGAGCCGTTGGAGAAGAGAGAGCCGTTGGAGAAGAGAGACCCGTTGGAGAAGAGAGAGCCGTTGGAGAAGAGAGAGCCGTTGGAGAAGAGAGACCCGTTGGAGAAGAGAGAGCCGTTGGAGAAGAGAGAGCCGTTGGAGAAGAGAGAGCCGTTGGAGAAGAGAGACCCGTTGGAGAAGAGAGAGCCGTTGGAGAAGAGAGAGCCGTTGGAGAAGAGAGAGCCGTTGGAGAAGAGAGAGCCGTTGGAGAAGAGAGACCCGTTGGAGAAGAGAGAGCCGTTGGAGAAGAGAGAGCCGTTGGAGAAGAGAGACCCGTTGGAGAAGAGAGAGCCGTTGGAGAAGAGAGAGCCGTTGGAGAAGAGAGAGCCGTTGGAGAAGAGAGAGCCGTTGGAGAAGAGAGAGCCGTTGAAGAGAGAGATGAAGACCAACAGACAGACATACACTGGGAGAGCCAGGATGTGGTTGGACAATGGTGTGTCCTCACATATGACCATGATATCTATCCTGGTACCATCCTGGAGGTCAATGAGACTCATGTGAGGGTCAAGTGCATGCACCAAATAGGAAAAAATAGATTCTTTTGGCCTGGTCGTGAAGATGTTCATTGGTACCCACATGAGGACATCCTCAGATTAATTCCACCCCCGACCAAGGTTGCGACACGGCATGTAGAGATCCAGAGGGATATCTGGTCGAGTATTTCTCAATAACTCAGCAGTTATGTTCTTGTTATAGGCATGTTCTGGTTGGTTTGGGTCAATTCTGTTACCCCCGTCAATTCTGTTGCCAGATGTGTCAATTCTGTTTTTAGTCTTTCATCTTGAATATTAATGAGATTATACATTGAAATATCAAACTACTTAATATTGTTATTTGTATATTGTGCAAGAGTAAGATATATGTTATAGTTTTATCTCTACCCTGTAATGTTCAAGTAATTTGATAAAAAAAACAAGTGCATCCTTTGGATAATCCACTATTGCCTGGGGGTGAATCTAATTTTGAAGTTGTATAAATATAACATTTAATATCTGTTTTAAAGGCCTGAATAAAAGGACTAAATGACAAATGAAACTAAAAAGATTTATCATTTTTTGATGTACTGTTACTTCTATATATTTGGTTGTTCGTCCGTAACAGAATTGACGAGAAAAACTATGAACAGGTGATATTTTGATAAAATAGAGAAAATAATAAACAATCTGTATTTGTATAGCACTGAATATATCAACTTTAAAGTGTTTTCAAGGTAATTCTTAAACAATGGTTCTGTATGACAACCTTTAAAAAAAAAAAAAATTGAAATGCAAAATGTATCTCCAATTATAGAATCACCCCGCTGTCCCATTTGCAGAATAACCGGACTTGCGTCCTCTCGTCCTCGGGAGTTCGTTCTCCTAAGTCGAACTTGGCAAGTCTGAACTACCAAGGACGCAAGTCCGAAGTTTGCGTACTTGGTATTGAGAAACGGTAAATAAACGGCGAATTATGGCGGAGTGTAAACGAGTTCGGACCAGTAAGGTGTGGGAAAGTTTCACAAAACTGCCAACTAAAAATGCTGTCATGTGCAATACATGCAAGGCTGAGCTTGCGTTTCACGGGAGCACAACATATTGGAGCACTTAAGAGAAAGTATCCCGGATCAAAAGGAGCCGGTGAGAGGTGAGTGTTCAATCTCCAGGTGAAGCTAACTAACTAGTTGTAAATCTCTTTATTAGAGAATGCAATACTACCATTAATAAAAGTGATAATATTAAAAATTATAATATAAATACAGTAATGTGATTATTTATTTTGCATAGAATAAAGCTTGATCGAGCTTAGGAGTCAGGGCTGTTTTTATTATTGTAACACTATTAGGTAAATACGTTAGCTATTACATTAATATAAACAATTAACTAACATGAACAAAAATGTTAACAAAAATTAATAATGTTACAAATGTGCTGCTCATATTAGTTAGTTCATGTTAGTAAATATACATTAATGTTTACAAATTAAACTGTTACCTGAGTGTGAATTGCTTCTAGATTTCAAGCTAAACACCCAGTAAAGATGATGACTAAACAACAGTTTAACCACTAAGAGAGTTAAAATAAAAGATCTTTTCTTTGCATTCCTGCAACATCCACTCCAGCAGAACGGATCTTCTCAGCTGCAGGAAACATTTGCTCACAAAAAAAGAGCAAGCTTCATTAAAGTTCATTAAAACACCATTTCAAAAGCTGAAGTGAATTATTATTTTTTTTTTAAGATTATAATATGTATAACTCAATGTTTTAACTCAATGTAATATTCATTCCAAACTTACTGATTAGTCGTCAATATAATCGACGATTAGTCGATTAATCGGTCCAATAATCGTTAGATTAAAGCTAGAGTAGGTAATGTTGGAGAGCTAGCCAGATTTGAAAGTGGCACCTCTTCTAAGCTCCGCCCCCTCCTGTCAGTGCTCCGTCCAAAGCTACGCCCCCCCACAAACATGAACGCGCATCCACATTTGGAGTCAGCTGCATGTAGCCTACCTAGTACCTACTAGACCAGTGATGCGCGGGTTGATCCAAAATGAGCGGGTGCCTGCGCCCGTGGTTACGAGTCATCCAAAAATATTTTTAATGATATTCGGGTCGCGGTCGGTCGGCTCGTTTACCTTTGTAATTTTAGACACAATGTTCTATGAAATACATAGGTCTACACTTTATTGGCTGAATGCGCGAGGATGACGCACGAGCTCATCAGAGATGACAGCGGGAAATCCTTATTTACCTTTTGAATGTTGAGCGCGTTATTAACTTTTGACTAAAAGCTGACGCGGGACAAAATGATGACCCGATTTCCCAACGCGTTGAACTGAGCAATGCCATTGTGCCATTTTAATAGGCTACTTTTAAACGCATATAGCTCAGTAATGTCAGTTTTATGTATTTGCTGAGAGGGGGCGGGGGGGATTTTTGTTGGGAAAGTCGGGGGAGAGACGCACACGTCGATTAGACTGGATAAACACATGCCCCAGAGAAACAACAATTACCCCAGAGAAACAATTGGTCTCACACTCTCAAAACTCTTAATTGTTAAGAAAATGAAACGAAATAAATGAATAAATCAAGCCTTTATTACAAAACACTAGGCTATATCATACAGCATTCAGAAAAATGTGCACCCCTAGTTCCTCCGTCTATGGCAGGGGTGTCCAAACTTTTTTTAGTGAGGGCCAAATACAGAAAAATAAACAAAGGGCCGGGCCACACACTATATTGACACATGAATACTGCATTTTTACGACCTGGCTTGTTACTCAAGGTCTCAACATAAAAAGGAACAGGAACAAACAGTTTAGGTTTTAAAATTTAAAATGAATAAAGAACTGTTTATTATTAAAGTAAAAGTGTGGTATGAATTAAATACAATGTCAGTTGTGTGTGTTTGCAAAGAGTCAGGTAGGTTAATAACTGGAACTGCACTGCTCGTGCACTGGAACGACAGGCCTGCAGGTGGCACATGAAAACATGAACATGTGTAAACTGTAAGGTTTACCATATTTAGCAGGACTTGTCAGACTAATAATCTGAGGCAATTTCAAGAGACTGCTAATTCGCCTAAAGAACAATTCTCACAAATAAAAAATACTTCAAAACTAACGCACACAATTCAAAAGCGACAACGAGGAAGGTGCAGCAAGACTCGCGCAACAACCAACTCACAGTGCTCGCCCCCGGGGGGAAACGCGTTCATGTGGCAGATCTCTGCGCGGCACCGATGTCCGTGGTACTAGGTCACACGCGCGCTGCTTTTTGCTTTATTGCTAACAGAGTTGAGCTCAAGCTTCTTGTGTGGGCCATATTCAATTATATTTTCAAAATTTGCCGCGGGCCAATAAAAACTGGATCGCGGGCCGCAGTTGGCCCGCGGGCCGTAGTTTGGACACCCCTGGTCTATGGCCAATGACGCTACGATGAGCATTTACTAGCTACTTTAAAAAACGCGGGTCGGGTACAATATTCTTTCTTTTTTTTGCGGTCTGAGTTGCGGGCGGGTTAGTTGAAAACGTCGGTCGGGTGCGGGTTGTTTATACATTGACCCGCACATCACTGCTGTGCACGCAGTGGTGCTCGGGCACGAGACATGAAGGCATCTGATTGGTTCTTTACATTCGCACCGAATGGCAGTGATTGGTCAGAGTTTTTACTGTCCTACAGCTGCTACAGAGCTCAGATTTGTTTCATTCCTTTTTCTGAACACATAATGTATTGACTACTATCAGAATGGAAGGACCATTTCACCCAGTATAATAAAAAATGTTTCTGAACAGGATTACCAACCCTACCTTTAATCGATTATCAAAATAATCGTTTGTTGCAGCCCTACTTCACGGGCAACGCTCGGCACCTGCTCGCCCGCCTGGAGATGCAAGAAACGGTCACACGCAAAGACTTCCCGCAGGACCTGGAGGGAGCCCGGCGCATGATCGAGGAGCACGCGGCCCTGAAGAAGAGGGTGATGAAGGCTCCCATGGAGGAGGTGGACAGCGAGGGCCAGAGGCTCCTGCAGAGGATTCAAAGCAGCGAGAGCTACGCTAACCGAACTGTGCCTGTGCCACCCGGGACCTCTGCCCTGCTGGAGAAACTGCACAGCACCCGGCACAACCGGCACCAGGCCTGGCACGTGCGCAAGCGTCAGCTGGACCAGTGCTTCCAGCTCAGGCTGTTCCAGCAGGATGCTGAGAAGGTGAGATCCGCACATGCACGTCCAAGAAACGTGAAAAGTTTTCATATTTTACTGTATTCATGCCATAATGATTACCATGAGAGATGTTTTTCACTCGTTCCTCCAGAATAAGCTTTTTTTCCGTTAAAGTAAGGCACTTACAATGGAAACAAATAGGGGAAGCCAAATAGTAAAAAAAAAAAAAAACACAACAATTACACACATTAACATTATAAAAGTGTGATTGAATCACTTACTAATATTTTCTAGCTCATGTAACTTTCACATGATACATGCATAAATACAAGAGAGGCAAATCCAAACAGGAATTACATCGTTGACAAAAAAAACACATTTTATTTATTTTGTATTATTATAATAATTTATTTTATAGGTTTTTTTTATATTAATATATAATTTAAGTATTTTGTTTATTATTATTATTTTATATAATATTTTATATTTACATATTGTTTTTTTATAATTTCTTTTTAGAGTTGTCAAGTGAAAATGATTTTCTTCATTTATGTTTTGCCACAAGAGTTGTCCTTCAGCTAACTGGTCGTGGAATATCCTCCAATCAGTGGTTCTCGAACCATTTTGACTCGAGGCCTCCCATTGGCCAACACAATATTCAAAAGCCCACACCATTATAGGCTAAGATCGTTTTCTGGATTTCTGCTGTACAACAAAGCTTTTTTTTTACATTTTTTTTTTTTAGCCTTTTATTAATTTCAATTTAGATATAGCTATATTATTTTAATATATGAATAGTAATGTAT
Source organism: Phoxinus phoxinus (assembly GCF_949152265.1). NCBI lineage: Eukaryota > Metazoa > Chordata > Actinopteri > Cypriniformes > Leuciscidae > Phoxinus > Phoxinus phoxinus. The sequence goes on along the minus strand of NC_136884.1, from coordinate 35,353,720 downwards.
TAATTTAAATACTTTTAAATCGTCCTTCGGCCCCATTTAAAGTTTGCCAATGTCCCCTATGTGGGGCAAACCCTGTGTTTTATTTCTATCTGGATCTGTGCACATGTTTACAGAAGTTCTCACTAATTCGTCTCAATGTTTCTCATAGTGGGTGGAAGATTTGCATGTTGCTAGGAAACCAGCAGCTATTCTTTGCTCCTGAGAAATGGGTCATTTTTATAATTTTCTATTTTTATCCATTTCAGCTGTATGAACACAACGATACATGTGTATTCATGTATGCACCCGATGGGATATCTTACATTACAAACACACACATACACTAAACCTGCTTCTAGTCAAACGTGTGCCTGACGTGTGTGTGTGTGTGTGTGTGTGATTGCTGTATCTCTGCAGATGTTTGACTGGATCATGCACAACAAAGGGCCGTTTCTGGCTGGATACACTGAGATCGGCAACAACCACCCCCACGCCATGGAGCTGCAGACCCAGCACAACCACTTTGCCATGAACTGCATGGTGAGAAGATTGATCTTTTGACATGCACACACACTCCACAACACTTCCCCTGTTGGTGCAGGCTTAATATTTATCTGTTTTTGGTCCTGATTAGGAGCACGTGAAGCTTATATTTATCAAGCCATAAAAAAAATGGCCCTTTCCCGCCGCGCCCAAAACAAGGAGTGCTGGGACAACATCTCCTTTAGCATTTCACAGACAATGAGTGGATTGAGAATTTTAGATTGATACTCTATTTAACAACAACTCGTTCCTTGTGTGATATGTCATAACGCCATTTATAACATCATTGCACATGCACAAAATTTCCAAAGTTTTGGTTTTCAATCCAATCGAGTGTTTACATGCCCTATGGAACGGAAATGTCCATCGCATTTGGCCAAGTCCTTCCAGTTGATTACTTACATGTGACTTGTTTTATTCCGACTGTGCTGCTAGTCAGATTATTCGGGTCCATGTAAACGCAGCTACTGTGTCACTACCTCCGTCCTGTACCCCGTAATGTTCCCACAGCGGAAACTCTTACGCACACACCACCATTTCTTTCGCTGACTAACTAAACTAGTATTTTTCTTCCATTTAAGCTGCGTAATGGCTTGCGTTTGACAACGTAAGAGCCGATTCTTTATTGAGTGATGGTGACTCATCATATAATCAGAGATGAAGCATAGATCCACCTAAGTGCTTCCTGTTTGGGTGTTCGCCCCCCAGCTGTGGACCCTGTTAGGGGCGTCCTTTAAAAATCCCCATTACTGTAGGGAGAAGTATTGATCACTTCCTGTTTAAAGAGGATGTAGGCATATTGATTGCCGTGGTATGTTGATGTAAAAGTTTAATGATTGTGTTATAAGCCATCAATAACAGTGTGAATAATGGTTCCTCACTCATTTTGTTATCCATAATTACAAGTGTTTTTAATGTTTTTGAATGAAGTCTCTTGTGCTCTCAGAGGCTGCCTTTATTTGATCAGAAAAACTAGTAATATTGTGAACTATTATTAATATTTGAATATATTTTTAATGTAATTTATTCCTGTGATGCAAAGGTGAATTTTCAGCATCATTACTCCAGTAGTGTCACATGATCCTTCAGAAATCATTCTAATATGATGATTTGCCGCTGATCGTAAAGCATGTGTTTGTCCCGCAGAATGTGTACGTAAACGTAAACCGCATCATGTCGGTGGGGAACCGTCTGCTGGAGGCGGGCCACTACGCGTCCCAGCAGATCAAACAGATCTCAGGTCAGCTGGAGCAGGAGTGGAAGGCCTTCGCTGCTGCGCTGGACGAGAGGAGCGCTCTGCTGGAGATGTCTGCTACTTTCCACCAGAAATGTGACCAGGTCAGAGAGAACTGCTACATCTTGTAATGATCACTGAAACCAATGAGAGCTCGGCGGGGAGATCAGTGCATGCGTACGAGTTGTGAATTGGTTAGATTGTAGAAGATGTGATTTTTCAAAATTTTCACTTCACATGCTGTTAAAACTGTTTGATAATCAGACTCTGGCTTTTATTCATTTAGAATAACAAAACAAGCATTTTTACCTTTCTTTAGTGTGTAATATTGCTGTTTGAGCATAAAAAAGTCTGCAAAGTTAGAAAGCACAAAGGCAGTTATTCTCTATATCAGTGTCACTGTTTCTGAACTCCCTGAAACGCCTCCATTGTAGTCTCGAGTTTCTTCCGGGAACAAACACGTCACAATATTCATAATTTAAATAATTCACGCTTAAGGCATGCGCAGAATAAAGGGTTGAGGCCTGGTTGAGTTAGTTAGTAGTGTGTTGAAACTGGCGGTTATGGTAATGGGAGTGAGATTTCTCCAAACGCGCTCGAAGCTGTTGACCAATCACAACACACTGATCCATCCGACCAATCAGAGCACATTGTGCTTTTCAGAAGGAGGGGCTTCATAGAGACAGGAACTAAACAGAGCGTTACTGATAGACTGGGAAGAGTGGAGCCGCAACAATGGAGAATATGTGACAAATAAGGAACTATTCTAGTAGAGTCTAAAAACAAAACCAAGACTTTGTTAAAGAGCATAATACAGTTTGAAGTTAGGATCTTGCTTAGCTAACAGCACAATACAATCACAATACTATATAATTATACTGAGCAATTTTATAAATAACTGTATTTTTAATTAAATATAATGAATGTTTGTTTTTAATCAGCAATAAATATTTACTTTTATCTTTCGTGAACAAACATGCATTTAAAAATGTGGGAAAAGCATGATGTTTGAGAGATGAATAAAGTACAGGTGACAAATAAAGGACAGGTGAATAAAATATTCCTCACACATGCTGTGTTTTCATAGAGAGGCTGTATCAGCAGCGATCTTTTTTCCAGACGTTTTTATTCCTTTGCGCATCACAGGGCTCCAAACTGCGACTAAAATGGTCGCATTTGCGACCAAATATATTTATTTGCGAGTGAAATTTCTGCCAAGGTCGCCATTGGCGACAATACAAATTTACTCCCTTTGATTGTAAAATCTGCATCATACATGCATGTTTTATAACCAGTAGCCTATCGCTTCATTTGTTTAGTTAACGTCATGAAATGAGACGCTTTGTGTGAACTGAGTGAAAGCGCCAAAATATGAACGGGTAAAACGAATGTCACCTTTCGCGGCAGAAAAAAAATGTCAAAGCGAAAAATATTGGACTTCTTCAAGCAATCCTCATCTCTGTCAATCACCAGACACATTATACCAGACCAGACTGCATGACACACCTGCTAACAAAAAATATGCGATATTTTAAATGCGTCATTCTGTTCATAGAACGCTCCATATGAAAGTTTTTTTTTTTTTGCAAAGCCAATCTAGCGCTGGCTCCATGACGAGCCAATAATCAGAGTTGTTCCCTGCACCGCACAGCTTAGTTTCTAGATGTAGAAACTAGAATGTTTTGCCGGACTGGACAAAAGCGAAGCGAACTGGACGAGATGAGACAGAGTGTCTGCGCGCGAGCAATAATGCGCGAGAGACTTCAAATAACAAGAGACCTTTCAAATAACAACTACAGAATTTTATTAACTGACATCGGGATCCCGCTTACATGGGTACCTTCCAAATAAATCAATAATTTGACAAAATATTGATTTAAAAACGATTGTATTGCTTCCGTGTCCATGACAACGCTCTGTTTTTCGTGTCTTATCAAGAAATAATATACTGCATTCTACATTAGAATTTAACCAAGCCATGTAATAATAGGTAATAATAATAATAATAACAGAAGATAATATCTTATACAATGTATATAAAATATAAATACAATTTAAAATATTAATAAATTATTTATTTATTCTAATTATAATTAGGCTATGTGACAAATCAACAAATAATCGTGATAATTAATCGTGATATCAATATTGATCAAAATAATCGTGATTATCATTTTGGCCAAAATCGTGCAGCCATACTGAAGTATGATCACGAGACACAACATTTTTTTTGTGACTTTTGTTCAAGAGCGGGCAAAGAAATAGCGGGGAAAACGGAGTTCATTACAGGAACTAACCATTTAAAAAAAAAAGACACTGTGAGAAAACACGGGGACAGTAACAAGCATAAAAATGCACGCGATCACATAATCGCGAAGAATGCTCCACAGACTGCACCGTTAGCACGTGCAGTTTCTCGTGCATGCGAGCTGCGGGAATTTATTATTTATTATATTAAAAAAAATATTTGACTGTATATAGTTCATAAGTCGGAAGTGATATTCAGTTCCCAAATAAGCTTCAGTTCCCAGAACATTCACAAGATGAAAATGCTGAAACTGTAAGAAGAGGAGAGACATGCACACAACAGGGGGACTAAAAGTAAATGCATTGTTATGTGGCTCTTAAAAAAATTATTTGGCGCCTTTTTTTTTCCCCTATAGGAGCCAATGGCTCCTTACTTGATTTTTTTGTTTGGAGCCCTGGCATCAGCACAACTGGCGATCTGGAGGCGGCCTGGTTCGGGCCGTCCTCATGCATGAGATTCTGTTTGAGTTGAGGAGCCAGACTCTCAGTCTCTCTTCATCTCTGAGAAAGAGTGCGATGAGATGAAAGACCATTTGATTTGAATTGATATTCAGAGTGCAGCATATAAAACACGTCTCTCATCATGTCCTGCATTTGCCCTCATTATTAGTTTTAATTCACTCCAGTTCTTTTGATGTCAGAGGTCTATATTGACATAACATAAAAGAATATATGTTCAATTTAGAACTTGCCTTTATTTTAAAGTGTGCTTCATATTGTATGTAATTGTTCTATTTTTCTGTTGTCAATATGAGTATATTTGTGTCTTTCTGCAGTAACGTGGACTCGTGGTGTAAAGCGTGTGGGGAAGTGGACCTGCCCTCTGAGCTACAGGACCTGGAGGATGCCATCCACCATCACCAAGGCCTGTATGAACACATCACCGCTGCCTACTCCGAGGTACAGAGCCCTGCGTCTCCAAATCACTAAATTGCAAGGCACTCTTGAAAAGCCGTTTAAGGGAACTGATCACAAAGTAAATGTACTAGCACATTATAGCAATTACAGGAATGTCTAAAGTGGCAATTTTAGCTAATTATATTTATTATAAAACGCTCAGTGCTATTAAGAGTTACTTTGCATATAACAATACAACTTCATTTTAGTATAATAGACTCGTACAATTGTTTTCTCATCACTGTCCCGCCCTCTGCTAGGTGAGTCAAGATGGAAAAGCCTTATTGGACAAACTTCAGCGCCCTTTGACCCCCGGCAGCGCTGATTCGTTGACGGCGTCTGCCAATTACTCCAAGGCGGTTCACCATGTTTTGGACATCATCCACGAGGTTCTGCATCACCAGAGACAGCTGGAGAACATCTGGCAACACCGTAAGGTCCGGCTGCACCAACGTCTGCAGCTGTGTGTATTCCAGCAGGACGTTCAGCAGGTGAAACACACACACACACACACTTTTGTTGTATTTTAGGACTGAAATACAACAATTTTTTTTGTAAGGAAAACAAAACACTTTTTTTATATATCATTACAAAAAACAATTTCATATTGAACAATATCACTCCTTAATTTAAAAATGTAATGTTATTTAAACGTTAGTAATGAACACAAAATATTTTTGTCAATGTCTTTATTTATTACAATTTTGGTAATTTCTACACTGTAAACAATCCTATCTCCACAGAACCATTTTTGGCTAATTTTCACATACACACAAACAGGGATAAATGTAATATAATTATTAGCAAAATAAATTTAATAAAATGGCATGTTTTTTATTAAAATTAAAGATTTTCTATGTAATATTCCATAATTTTGAACAATTCAAATCTCAAATAATAAAATAAAAAGATTCAGCTAAATAATAGAAAGGTAAATAGTGTTAATCTTGTTAATATTTCTGTTTCTGATTAATATTAATCGCATTATACACCACACAATTTGACACTTTTTGTCCCCTCTGTTTACATTAAAGCCAGTTTGACCATGAGGTTCTTGAAAGTAGTTGCATCCACCAAATTGAGTCTGTACTTGGTTCTACTGATAGGAAAGAAAGACTGAGTTATTTATTTTTTCATTCCAGTGTGTACTTATGACCAGTGCTTTTTGAGTCCCTCAGTGTGTACGGCAAAACATCGTACCAGCAGACTTTTTGTTTTTGTTTTTTCCAAATTCCTACTTCTGGGCAGGCTTTAGTTTAGCATGCAATTACTGTTACCACCGCCTCTCTGCACAGGAGAGAAAACACCACTGCAGCATCTTGGCTGAAGTTCTCTGGGATTAGAACAGAAATAGACGCATGCAATTTAAAGTCAAGGATAAGCCGCTGCCGAAGCGCTTCTTTCTATTGTACATTGTTTTCATAGGTTCAGGGCCAGTTTATTGGAGCAGAGATTGTGGTTTTCTGCAGCGAGGTGTTCGGCCGAGAGAATGCAGAACGGCTAATTCTGTGGCTGAGGGAAAGTGTTGCCATGGAAACCACTATTCAGGTGCCGGGGATGCGATGAGAGGCAGAGAAGGGAGAGCTAGGCTGTGAACGACACCTTTATGCATTTTTTTTTCTGTCTTGGACCCTGTAGTCTCACCTGTCATGCTATCTTGATTTGACTGCCGTTAACATAAAACCTTTCTGACAGGACACGTTCTCACCTGAAGGAGGACTGGAAAGCTCTGCCGCTGTCTCGCAAATTAATTCACATTTTTTTCTCCGTGCGAGTAGGTCCTTGACTGGATTGAGAACCACGGCGAGGCGTTTCTCAGCAAACACACGGGGGTGGGGAAGTCTCTGCAGAAGCGCCATGAAGACTTTGAGGAAGTTGCTCAGGTTCGCCATTATAAAATCTCCCCTTCCCCTCAGGTTTTATTTGAGCTGGCTTCCCTTGATTCTTCCATGCATAAATTAACACAGCTGATAAGAAGTCGCTGAATACAATATGACACACGTTAGGGCTTGCACGACTAGTCATTTTCACTAGTCTGCTGGTCCATGGGTATATTTAATCTTATGTAAATGATTTGATTTGATGTCGCCTCCAGTGTGACAGTCCCTATCGTATTTTCAGGACTATGGTTCAGGTTGTGGTTACACTTTATTTTTTAATGGTCCACTTTTAGACATTCTACTATCTATAAGTAACTTTGCAACTACATGTCCACTAACTCTCATTAGAGAGTAGACTGTCTGCTTAATATCTGCTGACACTTTATTTTGATGCTCCACAAGACATTCTACTGACTAGAAGAAACTTTGCAACTATATTGTTTGTATTAGTCAGTGCTGAAATGCATTTGAAGGGAAATATTCCTAACGGCTGACATGAGCATCATCATAATAGGCCATCATGATGTGTCTTCTCTTTATCAGAATACATACACTAATGCTGATAAGCTGCTTGAAGCTGCGGAGCAGTTGGCCCAGACGGGCGAGTGTGACCCGGAGGAGATCTATCAGGCCGCCCATCACAGCTGGAGGACCGGATCCAGGACTTTGTAAGGCGTGTGGAGCAGCGAAAGGTCTTGCTGGACATGTCAGTGGCTTTCCACACCCATGTGAAGGAGGTAAGAACTAGGGATGGACAGGATGGTTGAGTAGTTTAGTCCGTTTTTTGCCCCGGATTCACAGACAGGGTTTAGGCCTTAGTTCAAATAGGGCATTTAAGTAGCTTTTATAAACATGCCTGAGAAAAAACACTTTACTGGTGTGCATCCTGAAAGAAATGGCACTGCCATACTTTGATTTCAGTTAAAACATCTCAAACATGCATTTTAGTCTGGGACTAGGCTTACGCCTTTGTCTGTGAAACCAGGGGTTAGTAAAAAATGTTTTTGCAGTGGTGCTTTATAGAGATGAATTAAAGACAACCTCTTGGGGACAGCTTCAGCACATGCTAAACTCTCACAGGAGTTAAATTCTTCATCCTTAAATCACCTCTGGAAGAGCGGCCATTAAAGCACAGCTTTTGTAACAAATTATACAAACAATGCTCCCATTTTTATGCATAATGTGCAGGTTTTTTGCGACTACGGTACTATTATTTTTTTGTGTAGTAAAAGGATGTAGATAATATATATATATATTTGTAATAATGAATAATATTTATGTTTGTGCCATGACTGTTGCATATTTAATATGCTATGCTAATTTCAATAGAGTCTGAAAGCATGTAGTTTTACAGATTTGCACAAGAACTTGATACATTAAAGAGGACCTATTATGCTTTTTAAAAATACATGTTCAGCTTTCTTTAGTGTGTAATGTTGCTGTTTGAGCATAAAAAAAAATGTCTGCAAAGTTAGAAAGCACAAAGTCACTCCAAATGAAACTCTATATAAGTTTCCGAACTCCCTGAAACGCCTCACAATATTCCTCATTTAAATAATTCCCGCCCAAGGCATACATAAAATAAGGGAGTGAGGCCTGGTTGATTTAGTAAGTACTGTGTTAAAACTGGCGGTTATGGTAAGGGGCGTGGCATTTCCCAAACACATTTGAAGAGCTTGACTAATCACAACACACTGATCCAGCCGACCAATCAGAGCACATTGTGCTTTTCAGAAGAAGGGGCTTCATAGAGACAGGAACTAAACAGGGTGTTACTGACAGACTGGAAGAGAGGAGCTGCAACAATGGAGAATATGTGACATTCAAGCATGAAAAGCTGTTCTAGTAGAGCCCCAAAACAAAATCAAGACTTTGTAATAGGTCCCCTTTAACATTCAATATCAGATCAGAAAGGAAAAAAATTCATTACACAAGGTGAATGTGTACATTTTAGCAAAATATGCAACACAAATAATGATATATATATTATTATTATTGTAGGTATTATCTAAAAAAGAGATTAACGCATGTGTTTTTGCTCATAGCTGTGGACATGGCTGGAGGAGCTGCAAAAGGAATTGTTGGACGACGTATACGCCGAGTCGGTGGAGGCCGTTCAGGACCTGATCAAGCGTTTCGGCCAGCAACAGCAGACCACACTGCAGTTCACTGTAAATGTCATCAAAGAGGGAGAGGATCTTATTCAACAACTCAGGTGCACGATCTTCTCATCTGTCCTTTCCTTTCATGTCTTCCTCTGCAACCGCTCTTTATATTGCTTTCATGGTTTGGTGTGGACACAAGTTCGATTCCATTGAGGTGGGGTTTGTTTGATTATTCTGAAAGTCATCTTTTGAAATCTTACACACACACACACCAATGAGTTGTACCTCTGAAGTCTGAAACATAGAGGATTCCACCAAATAATATGCAGACGATAAATAGAAAGCACATCTTTTTGTCACTGTTCCTTACTACAAACAACAGAGTAACTTATGAACAAATAACTACTTTAGGGAGCTCATAATGTTTGCAGTTAATAGTTTTAATCAGTTTAATAACTCTTTCTTTGAATCGTTCAAAGCGATTATTCACTCATTTTCTTATACTCAACTCAGTATTCATCAAGTTAATCTTAGTTATTCTTGATGTTTAAAGCACTTACATGGGTGTCAATATTAAAGATACACATTCAGGACATATTTTTGGCATAATAATGGTGCTTGAATTTAAAATAAATTACAAAATATTACCAAAAAGTTGTATTTTTGTGGTTTTGCATATTTATATATATTTAGGACCGATTAAGCACTAGAATCATTAATGGGCTAGTTGCATAAACTGTTTATAACTTTTTTTTTTTTAAGTCGCTTACATAAAAACGTACATTTTTCTAATTTGATACAGAAACGTAAGACTGATTACCCCTAAATAACTACTAGTTCTTAAGGCTTATCATAATTGCTGTGTTTATGCAACTGGCCTAATGGAATTGCTAAGGTGAGTCAGATTTGTAACCAGTATTGTGTTCGTACTCAAGCAAACATTAGTCATGCTCACTCAAACAAACCTTTGGATGGTCAAGAACTCATTTGGCCCCTTCCACCAGCATCCACTTTGCATTTGGAGCACTATCTTTACATTACTGTAACTGTGAGTAACTATTAGTGCAGCTGTGAGTGGCATTGATTGGCGTGATGTCCAGTGTTAGTGCTAACGGTCAGTCACATGTATAATGTGCGAGTGGGAAGGCCTGCAGCGGCGGAGATTCAGGAAAGCTCGACGCTTCAGCAGGAGAAGGAGAGAGAAGTCTCTCAGCGCTCTCACGTGTCCGGATCTGCCACATTTCATCAGTGCAACTCTGAATACCCGACTGCACAGATATTCAGGCCTTGAGGAATGGTTAATGCAACCCATGTGATTTATGATCATTACGTAGTATGATCTTAAGTCACATGCATATTAAATGAGTCTGGTAGACATGATTCAGTGAAGAAGTGGGTCTAACTATTTTACACAAAAAGGAAGATGATAAAAACATCTACCGGGAATTAATTCCATACATTAAAAAAGTAAAAACAATCAAATAAGTTACATTTTAAATTGTATATATAAAATATATATTGTATTTATCACAAATTCTGTTTCACATTATATATATATATGAAAACTATTATTAATAATTACTACATTTTCATTTCAAATAATAATTGGTTTGTCAATCATTAAGAAATGAAATCTAATTAAGTCCTATGCTGATGAATAAAGCATGTCAGTTTAGCATTCACACTGCATTTCCACGACTAAAGTTGTTATTATTATTATTATTATTTTTTATAAAGGAGAGCAGATGAAGACATGTAGCTTGATCCTCCTCCTCCTCCGCTTGCAAATTAGTCTCTCTACACATGTGAATTTTGAGGATGGCTATCCCTCCATCTCTCTCTCTCTCTCGTTCTCATTCTGTTATTCTCTCTTCCTCTAGTGTCTTACATAATTCTGCTTTCATAACCACCTAGTTAATTATGCAGAGGTAATACTTAAACCCCGAGAGCCCAGAGGTACAAACAGAAAGGTCCCCAGCTCACACCGACACACAGAATGCCCACACCGCAGAGACATCACACACTCACTGTACACAAGCTCTCTTGCGCATTCACACGAGATATCAGGATCTCAGCATCGCACTCAGTCACTCACTTTCATATAATTTGAGCCTGGTCTAATCTCGAAACCCTGGTTGTGTTGAGGTTGTGGATCGGTCCTGAAACCGTTAATTATTCTGTTACTCCGTAACAAGTCCGCTCAGTCACGCAAGCCTTGCTGTATGATAAAAGCACATCACTATGGGAACAGACTTTCCGCAGAGATCCAGCACTGGAGCGTCAATTAAAAGCGAGGGCCTTTATTACCCCGATAACTGTGATTTTACTTTATTACACCATTTGTTTTTAATAAAGTTTAATCAGAGTTAACCCGCTTGTATCCTTTGAGACGGGATGAAAGGACTCTTCTGTCTTTCTTCTATCCCTCACAGACTCGTTTGAAACTGTGGCTTCCTCTTTCTCTTCCCCCCTCACCCTCTTCTACAATTATTACTAAAGCTGTCCCTGATAATCAACCTTTTTAATGAAAAGAGGATAATGTTGCATATTTTACATATTATCTTTCCAATGGGCTTGTAATCCTCTCACCCGTTCGCAGATAATGCATTTAGGACCATATCATTTCAATTTTTAATGAATTTAGAATCTCATTAGTGCTGGCCTTTTGTTTTATTACATTTAAATTTCAAGCCTGAAGTCACATCCTCTTTCCGGCCCTAATATTTGTCGATTTTTGTGAGTTTTACGTTCAGTATTCTGCTGATCATTTACTTCTATCCCTCAGAGGTTAGAGCAACAAAATGAAGCAAAATGTTGCTGTTCAAACCCCATTTACTCCTTTTTCACAGGCAGGGTGATCGACGGCGTTCAATCCATTCCCACATTTTATAACATTTTATATTGTGTCGCACAGCATCTGCAGGCACTTTATTTTCTCAGTCCGTCTAAAATATATATATATATACAAATATTATCCAAATTGATAGCTATTCATTTTATTTATTTCCATCCAAAGCAGCTTTTCATGGGATAAAGATCAATTTAAAATTTAGAATTACATTCAATTAAGTTTAGAAGAATCAAATTAGTATTAGATAATAAAACCCCTCAAAATTATTGAAAATGCAACAGAAAATAAACACTTGCCTCAATAATTTACAATCTTAATTGCCATTTGAAAACTCCTGATTCATGAAGTGTAACAACAAGTCATTTTTGATCTGATTTGAGAGCTACAGTACAGTATGCTTTTTGTATATTTGATCAAAAGCAGCCTGTAATGGGATAAAACCAAATTAGTTTAGATGATAAAATAGCATCTCAAATGGTGAAAATTTGCAACATTATTTTAAAATCTTAAAGGGATAGTTCAAGTTGTTCCAAACCCGTTTGAGTTTCTCTCTTCTGTTGAACACAAAAGAAGATATTTTGAAGAATGTTGGTAACCAGACAGCTGACGGTAGCCATTGACTTCCATAGTATGATCAAAAATACTACCGTCAACTGTTTGATTACCAACATTCTTCGAATTCATCGTTCAACAGAACAAAAATACTCATTCCGGTTTGGAACAACTTGAGGGAGAGTAAAGGATGACAGAATTCTCATTTTTGGGTGAACGATCCCTTTAATGTGTGAAAACATCTTTTCAACGAATCAGATACATGAATCAGAATTAAACTCATGATGAATCTGCTCTCAACAATCCTTACTGATTCCCAAGGTTCCCTGTTTTGACCCCACTCAATCAACCAATGAAGGAGATAATAGTCAGGAAGTCCAAATAAAAGCATTGTGTTTGTGTAAACAAGGTACAAATAGAGAAAACGGAGCTAAAATTCCTCAAATTCCATCAGATTGGGCTTGAGAATTCCAAACATTCCTTAAATCAATAATTCAATTTTTATTACAGCTTTGATTTTCACAAAACACATAATTGTAAAAAGTAAATGTTTCTTCCTGTATCACTTGCGCGCACACACTAGAACAAATATACCTGTGCTTCTTCCTGCAGAGACTCGGCCATCTCCAGCAACAAGACTCCTCACAGCAGCTCCATCAACCACATCGAGAGCGTCCTGCAGCAGCCGGATGAGGCTCAGGCTCAGATGGAGGAGCTCTTCCAGGAGAGGAAGATCAAGCTGGAGCTTTTCCTCCAGCTCCGGATCTTTGAGAGGGACGCCATTGACGTGAGTTCACTGTGTACTTGATCAAGCGTCTGACTGTGTGTGCACTATGTGTTTTAATTAAAGGGATAATTCACAGAGAAATTACATTTCTGTCATTGCTCCAAACTTTGGATCCTCATTTATTATTTGGGAAGTAGCAGCCATTACTTTTTGTTTTCCACGGAAGAAAAAAGCCAAGTTTGTTTGGCCAAGCCAAACATAACACACTTTTCACACTACTACTTTTTATCTTGTATACTAACAATGATCAACTGTGAATCCACCACAAGTCAGTTTATGTATTCTGTTTAACAGCATTCTGTGGTCCAAATAATAATATTTGATACATTTCTTGAATTAAACCGCTGACTGTCTTGCTAACGCTAACTTCATACCTAGCATTTATGTGTCCTGAATACAGTTAAATTATATTTACACAGTTTTTGAATAATTTTATAAATCACGGTGTGTTTGGAAATTGATGCATGATAAAGAAATTCTTTGATATTTTAAGTAACATTTGAACAAGTTATTATAATATAATACTGTATGTGACTGTACACCGCACATGAGGAACAGATGTTCATTCTTTGTTTGAATGTATTATAGTTTTAAATTTTTAAAATACTTTTTTATAGTTTAAAATTGAAAGTTTGGCTCTGGAAACGAAAATCTGTACCCTACCAATCAAAAGATTGGGGTCAGTAAGAATTTTATTAGATTTTTAAAAAATAAATGAATGCTGATAGGCAACAAAGACACATTAAAGTGATTTAAAAGGGACAGTAAACACATTTATAATGTTCCAAAATGCTATTATTTTTAACTTTAGATTAGTCAAATTATGATTTCCAGAAAAATATTAAGCAGCACAACATTGATAATAGTAATAAATATTTCTTACTCAGCTAATCGGCATATTAGAATGATTTCTGAAGGATCATGTGACACTGAAGACAGGAGTAATGCTGCTGAAAATTCAGCTTTGCCATCATAGAAATAAATTACATTCTAAAATATATTCACATAGAAAAAAGTTATTTTAAATTGTAATAATATTTTTACCGGTAAAAAAAAAGAGAAAAAAGCTAGTCTATATAAAAGGTATTTGAAAAATGAATGCATGGTAAAATCAACCCCTTGAACTTGAAAGTGTAGAAGAAACAAAGCACTACAAATGGCTAAACGTATTTCTTGATGCTTCATTTGTCCGTTTATCTGCATCTCGAGCTCATAGATGATCCAGACATGGCCTGATCCTCATGTGCTCCTGCTCTCTACTTCCCCTCCTTTAATGAAGAACCAGGATAACATCAGATCCGCTGTCACTGTAGTGCTATTGGGAACCTGAAGCCACAAAGACTGCCTATCTCATTTCCTCCGACCATCAGACTCCAATTCTGAGCTGAATACCCGTCTAAAAACAGCACTTTGTGGACGAATAATAAACTATCAGTTAAATCTTAGCATCCATTGTCCTCCCCACAGAAAACCCATCAGAGCGCGCTAGAGGTCCAGCAGAAAGCCGAGGCCCTGCTACAGGCGAATCACTACGACATGGACATGATCCGCGACTGCGCGGAGAACGTGGCGTCCCACTGGCAGCAGCTCATGCTGAAGATGGAAGACCGGCTCAAGCTGGTCAACGCCTCTGTGGCCTTTTACAAGACCTCCGAACAGGTCAGTAGAAGGTTTTGGCTGACTGGCGTGTCACACATACTAGTGTGCATTTTGTTTGGCTATTGATCAACATTAAGACTTTTTATAATTCATATTGTAGTGAGTTTAACAGGCGGTTGAAGGCTCATCTTCTTCGTGTCTGTGCTGTAGGTATGCAGTGTTTTGGAGAGTCTGGAGCAGGAGTACAAGCGTGAGGAGGACTGGTGCGGAGGAGCCGACAAACTCAAACCCATGATCAGCAAACACCTGGAGCAGAAAGAGGCCTTCCTCAAGGTAACATCCAAACCCAGAGGACACATGTCTGTTCCCCGCAGGTCCTTAAAATGTCTTCAATTTAGTTTTAATGCGCCGTGGCTCTTTCTACGGGCTTGCGCTTTCCTAGCGGTTTGCAATCACCGAATAGCCCACATTTATGCCATGTGATTGTTTTGATCTACTGTTGAATTATGACTGTTTACTTTATGATGTTTATATCATACCTGCAAACTGACGCCTTTCAGCGAGGAAAGTTTCGATGCCATTTTCTTTTCATATTATTTCATATAGTGTTTACAAAAAAAAGTTGAATAATAAGTAATTATGTAATATATTTTAAATGTATATACACACACACACTGATTGAAAGCTATGAAAACCTTTTCACAATATTCTCATTTTGAATTTGGGGTTTTCATAAGCTGTAAGCCACAATCATCAAAATTATAACAAATAAAGGCTTGAAATATCTCACTTTGCAATGAGTCTATATAATATATTAGTTTCACCTTTTAAGTTGAATTACTGAAATAAATGAACTTTTGCACAATATATATATATTTTTAGTTTCACCTGTGTGTGTGTGTGTGTATATATATATATATATATATATATATATAGTGTGTGTGTGTATATAGATATATCCCTTTTCTTAGAAAATGGTTTAAAGGCTGAAATGTGAGGTTTATAATTTGATAGGACTTTATTATTTGAACAGTACAGTTGTTTAAATCATTGTTTTTACAGTCATTTTATGGTTTAGGATGTTACCATAAACATTGACCTACATTACCCCAGCTCGATAATAATTTTTATTTGTGCTGGCCTTAAAAATTCTTACATTTAAGTTTTGAAACCCCTGCAGATCGGCTGTGTTTGTGTAACTTCTGTGTTGCCCTCTGTGTTTCAGGCGTGCACCTTGGCCAGGCGTAATGCTGATGTGTTCCTGAAGTACATGCACAGAAACAGTGTCAGCATGCCGGGGATGCTGAGTCACGTCAGAGCTCCGGAGCAGCAGGTCAAAAGTGAGTCATTGCCCACAGCTTTACGTCAAAACGCTCCGGATAATGACTCCGAAATGTCACATTAAGGATAAAAGTAGCATTTTATAACAGTCTCACATTTGTAAACATTAGTTCATGTTCATGTTAGTTCACAGTGCATTAACTAATGCTAAGACACAACTTTTGATCTTAAAAATGTATTCATAAATGCCAAGAATAACATTAGCTAAGGTTAATGTTGTGCTGTGGGAGTATTGTTTATTATTAGTTCGTTAACTAATGTAGTCTGCATGAAACTATGCGATAGTCTTTTGTGATGCGTATCCGAGTGAAACGGCTTCTCGAACAAGAACGCATGTAGGGCGGGACTTGACTTTGTCCATCGGGATGGGTGTGGTTTGCTCATTTGAGTGACAGGTTGCCCCGCCCTCACGCCTGTAAACACGTCATCAGAGAAGAGATGTCGCTGCAAGTCAAGTTATTTCGATTAAAGATTATGAGGAACATGAGTTTAAAAAATATATGTGCACGGATGCATCATTCATAACAAATACTGCAGAATTCCACAAAAAAAAAAATTAAGAATTGTCAGTTTTGATTTCTTGGTGGCTTTAATGTTTACAAAAGAAAGTGTACCAGGATCATATACAGTCAGACTGTACACTATCCTGCTTACACAGCTGTGTGTGTACCAAATGTATTCATATGGACAGGAAATATTGATTTTGGTGTAAATTAGCTTATTTTGTAAGAAAGAGAAGGCTACACAGTTAAGTGGTGGACGCAGTTACACAGTTGTGTGGACATTATGCAAAAATATTTGACTAGAATACCACAACTGACCAATCAGAATCAAGTATTCCAGAGAGACTTATAATAAACACATGGTCTCTGTAGCATTTCAAAGCACAGGGCCACAGATGCTGCTCTCCGCATGTTCTCCTCTTATTTACCAGTCTTCCCTCTGCTGTCTCTCTGGGGACATGACAAAACACAGTCTGTCTTCCCCATAGGGGTTTAGCTACAGTGCTTGTTGATCGAGTATAGATTCTGAAATAGCGCTGTTACGCCATCTAGTGGCCGATCTGTGCGCTACACCCTCTCTGAGTTTCAGCATCTGGCCCACTTTGGCCCAGTTTAGCCCAGTTTAGAGTGTGCATTGTGAATGCAGCCCTCTTCTGTTCTGAATGTGCTAACAATGACTCAGATAAGAGAAGAGTAAATGGGTCAGGCCTCCGCCGTACAGAGATGGCAACTTACTCGTTACTCCACTGGGGATCGTCCCTTTACCTTCATCTCACACACACACACACACACACACACACACACACACACACACACACACACACACACACACACACACACACACACACACTGTAAAGTGTATCCACTGGTATAGAGATCTTTAGTGCTGTCAATTTAGCATTCGTTTAGTCAAATTATTGATGTGAAAATTATGTAAATATTTGATCAAATAATAAGCCATTTAGTCATAAATAATAATAATATTAATAATAGATTTTCCTACCGTCAGAGCAATTTAAGCTTGAATTACCCACTTAATGTATAGTTTTGTAATTAAAATAATGAAAAATTATAAATTACCTTCATGCAGTAATGAAACAAGTATGAGACAAGTAACTCATCATTGAATCATTCATTGAAACCGATGTCTATTTTTGTGATTTTTTTTTTTTTACCAAAAAATGGTGATTCTCAATTTGTCCAGAATCATGCAGCTCTAAGGTTTAAGTGACGTACCCTAGTGGTTCGAGATCTGGGCTGGTGTTGCATCATGGTTAAGAATGTTGATGTGTGATTTTGCAGATATCCTGAATGAGTTGCTGCAGAGGGAGAATCGGGTCCTTCACTTCTGGACCGTGAGGAAGAGGAGGCTGGACCAGTGTCAGCAGTATGTGGTGTTTGAACGCAGTGCCAAACAGGTTTGATGTCTCTCTCTTTCTCCATCTGTTCCTTTTGATGTCTGATCAGTCTGATTATTCGTTTCTTCTTGGCCCAAGCCTGAGACTGACAGACTGACTCGGTCCCATGCACTGAGACTTTCATTATTTACCTTCTTCATCTTCTGTTTGTATATGTGTATATGTACTGCTTAGACTATTCTTACAAGTTAGTCATCTCATTATTTTTTTTTTTTAAGACTGGTCATCACTTTTCAAAGTAATTTACATAAAAACATAGATTGTTCTGTTTTGAATCTGAAAAATAAGATTGAAGGTATTACACACCCTGGTTAACTGCTAGTAAAAAATAAAAGATGCCACTGCTGGTTTAGTCATGCGAATGCTGTGATTTTAAACAAAGTTTTGCTTTAGGACCTGATTATACATCAAGTACCAGGGCATAAAGGAAATGATAATCAAACATTGAAATTCATTGCATTGAAACTTGACAACCTTAAAAACTTAAAAAGCAGCACAAGTGTGTTTCTTTTTTTGCCCTTTTTGGTATGTTTTGATTTTGATACTTTTGTTTGAAAAAACGAAACAATTTAGAATTATTTTTTTTTTTTTAGTTTGCGTGTTTAGTTTGTACATTTGTACAATAGAGCCAAAGAGTTTGCTTGGATAATCACATGAACAATACATATATGGGAATGGCCTGTTTATTACAGTTCATAATCATGCACATATTTTTACACTACCGTTCAAAAGTTTGGGGTCAGAAAGATTTTTTTTTGTAAAAAAAGAAATGAATGCTTTTTTTTTCCGCTAGGATAGATAGAAATAAATACTGTTCTTTCTATTCATCAAAGAATCCTAAAAAAAATGTATTACAATAATACGAAGCAGCACAACTGATTTCAACATTGATAATAATCAGAAATGTTTCTTGAGCAGAATAAATTACATTTATAAAAATTAATTCTAGTAGTTCAGGTAAAAACCAATTCAAGGTATTGTAATATTTCACAATATTGAAGGGTTAGTTAACCCCAAAATGAAAACTCTGTCATTAATTATTCACCCTCATGTCGTTCGTTCATCTTCGGAACACAAATGAAGATATTTTTGATGAAATCCGATTGACAGCTATTTAATCAACACTTTTTTCTGGACATATTTCACACACTCTCCTGCTCCAAACATGAACCAGCAGCGTGTATGCGTACATATTTCATCATGTATTCTTTAAATGAAATATATATGTTCAAATAAGGACACGGCGTGATCATGAACGCGATGACACGTTGAATTATTCTGATACACAGAAAGACAATGATGTAGACCGAAAATTCAAAGAAGAATGGACAAAAAAGTAACTCTGCCTTTATTCTTTGTGTGCTAAACTAATGCGTGTCGTTTGTTCACAGATTTCTAGTGCTCGTAAACGTAATGAAAATATTATTAGACCTTTTCTTCCTCATTTTTCATATAGACTAATAGCTCTGAAAATTATAATGCTGATTTCTAATAATTTATCAGAACACATTTGATTTGTTCATGATAGTTGTTAGTAGTCTCTAATAATACGATTTTTGTGAGTTTGTTGTCATAGGGTTACATTTTTAAAATAGATCAAACTGCGGTTTGTTTGTTTTTCCCCCGTTCACATTTAAATATTCATTTATCTGTATAATGAGTGTGTTGTAGGTCTGTGTTTTAGTGGTTGTTATCTCCCCTCTTCCCACCTTCTTCTCTCCCAGTTATCCACAGCTTTGCACATCCATATCCATTTCATGAGTCTTTTTCAAATCTGAGGCCCTGTTTACAGCTGGTATTAAGATGCGCTTTGGTGGACCGGATCACATGTAGACGAGGGAGACTCACACCCGTTTACACCTGGAGTTTAAAACCATCTCTTTTGTCCACTTTCAAACACTTCTGTCCTGATTTCTTCGAGGGGAGGGTCTATGGGCGGGCAAATGTATGTTTTTTTTTTTTCCAGATCTTTCGATCTATTGGACGAAATAAGCTCAGGCAATGTACAAATAAACACGCCTGAAGACGACATTTGACCACATGAGCGTTTACACTACAAAAGTTATCCAGTCGAATGCGTTTTCCACTGAAAGTGTCTGAAAGTGGTCGAGAAAGGACAAGCTCACAACTTTTTAATAATAATAATAATTCATTACATTTGTGTAGCGCTTTTCTCGGCACTCAAAGTGCTTTACATAGAAGGGTGAATCTCCTCAACCACCACCAATGTCCAGCATCCACTTGGATGATGCGACGGCAGCCATATTGCGCCAGAATGCCCACCACACACCAGCTTACTGGTGGAGAGGAGACAGTGATGAAGCCAATCAGTGTACGGGGATGATTAGGAGGACTTGATAGACAGAGGCCAAGGGGCAAATATGGCCAAGATGCCTACTATTTTTCGAAGGACATCCTGGGATTTTTAATGACCACAGAGAGTCAGGACCTCAGTTTAACGTCTCATCCGAAGGACGGCGCTCTTTGACAGTATAGTGTCCCCGTCACTACACTGGGGCGTTAGGACCCACACAGACCACAGGGTGAGCGCCCCCTGCTGGCCTCACTAACACCTGGTTTTCTCAGGAGGTCTCCCATCCAGGTACTAATCAGACTCAGCCCTGCTTAGCTTCAGTGGGCAGACCCTGTTTACACTGTATTTAGCTTTGTCCACTTTGCATCAATCGACCAAAACGCATCTTAATAGCAGGTGTCAACAGGGTGTGAATGAGCAGTGCTAAAACAGGGTGATTTTATGACACTTTAACACTCAGCATTTTAAAGTGTTTCTTTCTCATTGTCCAGGCTCTGGAGTGGATCCACGACACCGGTGAGTTTTATCTGTCCACACACACCTCCACGGGCTCCAGCATACACCACACACAGGAGCTTCTGAAGGAGCACGAGGACTTCCACATCACAGCCAAGGTACAACTCTGCAGTTCCCTAAAGCTGATTCTGTCCCTGTGTCCTCAGCAAACCAAAGAGCGGGTGAAGCTGCTGATACAGTTAGCGGATGGGTTCTGCGATAAGGGCCACTCCCACGCCGCCGAGATCAAGAAATGGGTCACGGCCGTGGACAAGCGCTATCGAGACTTCTCCCTTCGCATGGACAAGTATCGCACGTCTCTCGAGAAAGCTCTCGGCATCTCTTCAGACTCGAACAAAGCAGTATGTGTTTTCTTCTCGTAATGTGTGATATTTGATCATGCCACATATGATCATGAGTGCACACATGGTTTAGAGCCATAATCTGGATAAATAGTTTGTTTTTGCCAATCATCAAACGGCCTACAGTATATTTCTCTATTGAGAAGTAGGCTGTTAGCAGATTATGTAAGATACAATCACTATTTGCAAAATGCATTAAGCATCAATATTGCTTATAAACCTAAAGTCTTCATAAGGTGCATATTATGGTTCAGACTTTTCAAATTATAGTTTTACAAGATTCACAGCTATTGGAATATTCCTGTATGTAATCAGCATATTCATAGGACATTTAAACAAAAAAATCCTGATACTCTCTTCTGGAGGTGCCATTTATCACACTATTTCATTTTTATTACAGTAATTTTAATTATATTTAAGATTTTTCTCTTTTCTTTAAATAGTAATGGTCATAGTAGTCAATTAAATAATTCAACAAAACAGACACAAGAACAAAAAAATAAGGTTTATGTCAATGTTTGTGTACAATCTTAGTTGACAGAGTACAATTAAGACTTGGCAGAGCAGGATCAATTCTCACACTGAATCTGTGGTATTTTATATATATATAATTTTTCCAGCGCAATATAGCCAACACATTGTAATCGTTTCAACCAAAGTTCTTGGCGATAAACCATTGGTTGTTTTTAACTTTGCATATTTGACCTTGAGGTCACTATAAGCTCCAGGTTTCATGACCAAACCCACTTCCAGACAACTTAATTCTTGAGGATTAAAGGGTCATTCAAAATTGCAGTAACTGGTGGTCATTTTTTGGTCTAATAGCATGAAAAAAATATATATTTCTTTTTCTTTTTCACAATTTACTAAAAAGAGAACAAATTCTTAATCCATGGCCACGATGTTTCCACCACGTGATAATAAATAAGTAAAGTGTGACTTTTTATCTTACAATTATTACATTTTATTCTCATAATTTTTTTTTCATAATTGCAAATTTATAACTCGCAATTCTGACTATATTTCTCACAGTTGTGAGATATAAACTCAAAATTGCGAGAAATAAATAAGTTATAACCCACACACTTCTGACTTAATTTCTCACAGTTGCAATTGTGAATGATAAACTCTGAATTGTGAGATATGGACTCGCAATTCTGAGAAAATAGTAAAAAATTGTGTGAGAAAAAAAGTCGCAATTACCTTTTTTTATTTTTTTATTCCGTGGCTTCTAGTTATATTCTAAACTGAGAGTGACTAACAGTTGTTTTGAATGGTGAAGAAAGTGTTATAAAGAATCATATTTTGAACACATAGACTCGAGTGGTTCTTTACAACTTAAAATACTTAAAAGGAATATTTAAACAACCCTAATCTCAATGGAATGCAGAAAACTGTCATAAATCTAATCTAGGGAATTTTTTTGAATAAATTATTGGTCCTAAAAACCTTCTTCTTCCTCCATTCTGGTGTTCCTCCATCCCTCTATCCCTTTAGCAGGATGCATGGAGTGCTTGCCTTAGTGTGTGATGCTTCCCAAAGGTAAGGAAAAACATAAGACTCATCCTAATATCACTACATTAGACATTTGAGATAGTTATATGATGATGCTGAGCGCGTGTGTGCTTGTGAAGTGTGTCTTTGGATACTGAGTCCTGAGAGCGTCTGAGACCTGTGGCTGTCTGTTATTTGAGGTCCAGTCGAGGAGTGTAACAAGCCGGTTTCCACCAATAATATTTGTCGTATACACAAATTTGAGTTTTACATTCCTCCTACTAGTCACCAAAACGTTAGTGGAGATGTGTATCTGGACAGAGGGGGGCAGTGGACACCGTGTGGTGTAAAGAGATATTCAGAAGGCACTGGGGTTTGGTGGAAATCAGACTCTAACAAACCTGCACAAGACCTGACTGACTGGTTTAAATCATACAGAGAGCCCTCTGCAGATGTCCAGATCTCTACTTGCGCCGTCCGTGATGATGATGATGATGGTTGTGCATGTCTTCCATGGTGACTCTGCCCCACACGCCGATCACAAACGCCTCGATCTCGCACTCGTTGACCCCACGAGCGATGCGGAAGTAACCGTCCTCGCCCCAGTTCTTCCCCCATTAATTTGCTCCAATCTGAGGTTCAAAATGTGCAAAAAATGTATAAAAGCTTCTGCTGAACAGAAGATAAAACTTCACATCATCATATCAGAGGACATCAGTTCTCACCCAGTATTTGTGTGTTCTCCCAGTGTAGTCGCTCTCCTCTCCCCATCTGAAAAAGAGCAATACACATCAGTGTGTTATTGTGCGCTCACTAAACATTAGTATTCAATCAAATTTATTTATATAGTTCATTTTGTTTTTTTAACTGCATACATTTTTTTTATCTTGTTCAGCTTACGGTATAAAGAAAAATCGGATAAGAAATATGTTCTTAATTCAAGATAAACTGTCCAACTATTATATATATATATACACATACACATTTATCTTATTTTAAATATGTTTTTACCGCAAAACAGGTGAAAATATTGATTTTAGCAGTGAGGAATATTCACACCAGAGAGCTTTCAACTCTATAAAAATATAATATAATATTATAATATATATTTTTTTATAATTCATTTTATTTTTCTTACAACATGCAGCAGGCAAATAGTTTTATTTCATGTAGTATAAATTTAACAAAAAAAAAAATGTAAGGATTCTTTTACCGGAAAACAAGATGAGAATATTTTAGCAGCGAGGAATAATCACATCTGAGAGCTTTCAAATAATATTAAAAATAAAAAATTTCTTCGAAAACCAAAATACATCCAGCAAACTGTGCTGTGGACATGTTCTCCTGAGAAGGGTGAATTATGTCCACTTCTCAGAGGAAGGGTGTGAGCAGCAGGAAGCCGAACACACACACACACACACACACCCTTACATCTCCTCAAGTCAACAACAACCCGATGGATTGAACCTTCACCATGCCAAGAACTTCCTCTTGCTCCTCCGTTGACCCTTCAGGATCCTTTCATCCGAGTTGAGAATATTCAGCTCGTCAATCACTACATGCATCAAGGGGCCTTTATTTGTACATGTGGAAAGTCTGGAATAAATATAGTTTAGTCCTCATCTATTCTAAGGGAAGTTTTCCATCAGACCCGGGAACAAATCATTCTGTTCCAAAATAATACTTATCTGCCCTCCATCCCCACAGAGGGGAGTCGCTATTCAGTACGCTCACACAACAAACAAAATCACCTAAAAAAGCACCGTGCCCTCATATAACATACATGGGAGAGTTGAAGGGCCAGAACCAGTGCGTGTGTGTTTGGTGCAGCTCAGACCTCTATACGCTCTTATCTCACCATGTGTTCTGTCCTTGGCTTTGGACAATAACAGACATACCACTGCTTCTGACCTGTGCTGGGTTTAGGCCTTTCTGTCTGCATTGAACAATGCCATTTCCATTACACTGGACATCAATGAGCTTTCCACAAACGGGCTTAGCCGAATGCACCACGGCGGGATTTCCCCGTAAAAACAATGCCGCTGTCCCCCGTATGTTAACTCCACTGGCCTATACAGCGTCCTCTGAACGTCTATGGGCAGCGCGAGAACCGCAGCGTCAGCGAGTGACAGGAGGCCGGGAGAAAAGCCGGGGTTCATACAGCGTCCTCTGAACGTCTATGGGCAGCGCGAGAACCGCAGCGTCAGCGAGTGACAGGAGGCCGGGAGAAAAGCCGGGGTTCATACAGCGTCCTCTGAACGTCTATGGGCAGCGCGAGAACCGCAGCGTCAGCGAGTGACAGGAGGCCGGGAGAAAAGCCGGGGTTCATACAGCGTCCTCTGAACGTCTATGGGCAGCGCGAGAACCGCAGCGTCAGCGAGTGGGAAAGAGAGCACATTCATGCACATTTGTTTGAGAAATGCTTCTTTTTAAATCAAGACAATACATAATAAAATATTGCCGACATGACAAACACTGTTGAGAATCACTGCGCAGTGCTATTAGGATGTGTTACGTGTGAATGTGCGAAACCAGACAAAGGTTTTGAGGTGCGCGTGTCTGGGACGGGGAGGAAGGCCAGTCATCCAGGTGTTTTGTCTGCTAGCAACAAAGAAAAACACGTCTGAAAGGCCTTGATGTCTCCAGAAAAGAGTTGGTCTCAAATATTTTCAAAGTGCCTTCAAGGCAAGTCAGTTCAGGGCCATGATGGTGAAGAATGTGGAAAGTAGATCGTAGGTTCAACAATATGCCAATGAGGTTAAAAATATTTATATCTTACCCGATTGGCATTATCTCTTTCAGCATAAATCAGCAAAATTTGGTGAGGTAAAAATTAGAAAATTAAAGTTGAATTCAAGATACATTTAAAAAAAAAAAAAAAAAGTCTTGATATTTTACTTTTTTTAGCTTTTATGTAAATGTATCTTAATTTAAGGATGTTATACTGGAATATTCGCACCCAACTCGCACCCGCAAACAACAAAATCATGGTAAAAATCTGCTCAGTGGAGCAATCAGACAAAAATTATAATATATATAATGTGTCTTTAGCTGCAATCATGCTAAAAATAGTATTAATAGTTCAAAAAAAAATTGTTTCAAAACAAAAATTCCCATGAACATCAGCAATTCAGCAAATGAAAGCAGTATCAGAAAATAATAACCGCACAAGAACACACACACACACACCCTCATCATATTACCCTAGGGGACTTTTCTCAAGAATTCACTGTGTATATGATGAGTTTAGGCCTTTTGTGCGAACTAAGCGCTCTGTGGGCGTCTACAACATCCATGGTGACTAATGCGACATAGATTGATCCTTGCTGACTGCATTAACAGTTATTAGGCAGTGCTTTTTACTATTATTATCCTCTGGCTCACAGTATTGGACAAGCACACACAGACACACACACACTTATGGAGAAATCCATACCTTGCACGGGGCCATTATCCATAATCTCTTTCCTAATCTCATTCTCCTGTGAGTGGAAAAGCAGAATCAACACGTCAAGTGAGTTCAGTTAGTGAGAACAGCGCTGCACACTGTATAAACTCACAGTGAATAATGTTATGAAATTAATGTTTTAAATATGAGCGGTATTAAGTAAAAAAAAAACATCTTAATGCACATAATAAACAATCATCCTTCCACATATTATTACGATGAATTGTTTCATTGTTCGTCGCATTCCTCCGTCACATCTGTGAACGATATACAATCGCAAACACGCCTGGAGACATGTATATATAATGAAAACTATGCATAAAGAGAGACAAATGTGTGGTGAGATATAGCTCAGGGAGAGAATGCATTCAAGCATGACATGACTACTAATGTAATGCCTCTCCAGACGGTTGTGAATGATTCTTCCCTTTGGCTTTGAGTTGAAGGGTTTTGATTGATGAAGAAATTGAGAGCAGAAATGCACTGATGCTTTAACCATTGGTATTATGCAGGCGGAGGACTGTGTGTTTTATTGAGAGTGTAATGTCAGAACATGTTAGATGTCATAAAACTTGTTTTCCTTGTTTTAAAGAGGACCTATTATGCTTTTTTTACATAGTCAACTTTCTTTAGCATGTGATGTTGCAGCTTGAGCATAAAAAAGCTCTGCAAAGTTACAAAGCACAAATTCACTCCAAAGTGAGTTATTCTCTATATCAGTGTCACTGTTTCTGAACTCCATGAAACGCCTCCATTGTAGTCTTGAGTTTTTTTCTGGGAACAAACACGTCACAATATTCCTCATTTAAATAATTCCTGTCCATAAGCAGAATAAAGGGGCGGGGCCTGGTAGAGTTAGTAGTGTGTTGAAACTGGCGGTTATGGTAAGGGGCGGGACATTTCCCAAACACACTCGAAGCAGTTGACCAATCACAACACATTAATCCAGCTGACCAATCAGAGCACATTGTGCTTTTCAGAAGGAGGGGCTTCATAGAGACAGGAACTAAACAGAGCGTTACTGACAGACTGGGAAGAGAGGAGCCGCAACAATGGAGAATATGTGAAAAATAAGGTGTTTTGAACATTGAACCATGGAAGCCTATTCTAGTAGACCCTAAAAACAAAATCAACTTTGTAATAGGGCATAATAGGTCCTCTTTTAAGCAAAAAAATACATAAAATAAAAATATTGAACTAAAAAGAACTGTTGTCATGTTCTGCAGTGTAGTGTCTTGATTCCAGGGGTCAGGTGACTTACATTGGAGGACAGTCTGTACGGTGGGGTGGACTGATAGACATCATTGTGGTAGCTGTGGCTGTTGGGACAGTGCGCTGTGGCCTGCCTCTTCCCCCGGCCCACCGCGCGAGTTTGCATCATACAGCGAGCCACTTCAGCGGGGGTTTGCTGGGCCGCAGAGAAGGGGTAACACTCCTCGGTCACTACCCTGACACACAAACACACACACACAGATACTTAAACCATAAAGATTGTCTGGCATCAAATAATATTAATACTTTTCATTTTTTTTGCAATTCAAGTTAGTAATAAGTTTGTGAAATGGAAATATAACATTCAATATATTGACCTTTAAAGCCAATATTGATATATGCAAATACTCTGACTTATTCATCAGCATTAAGTTGATTACAATACAGTAAGTCTTATTTCTTATGTACTATAGCATGGGCGTAGGTTTAGGGGGGGACGCTAGGTACTAGTCCCAATCAATATTTTAAAATGACAAAATTGTCCCCACCAATATTTGTGAGAGAATTACGAGGCGGCCGCCTCCGTCAAATTAGGTGCCGCCTTCTGCTCTCGACAAAACTCGGATAGACAGTCACATGCTCAGATACAATTTTTCCACTGTGACGGTTCTGTTGGGTCCCTGTGTCCATTCTGTCCTCTGTCCATCAAACATATTACATGCGCTTCTTGAGGCACACGCGCGCGGTGCCGCGGTCTCTTGCTCTCTCTTCCTCTCTGCCGTGCACGCGCTACGCGGTTTGGAGCACAGTATCTGTCTCGCGGGCGCGCTCGCGATTCCGGGAGATTTTAACTAATTCGTGGGCATCAGTGAGCCGCTATCAATATGCGGGAGACTCCCGTGATGTCTGTGTTTTTAATATCGGCATTATTATTGATTTTCATTAGGCAATTTTTCAGCGCGTGGTGGGAGCGTTGGCGCTGAGCCTACATTTAATAAAATTAGGGGGAAATGCCCTTTATAAAGGTAAAAAATATATATATTCTGATAAGATTGTTTTCCAACATGACGTAATGAAACATTGACAATTTAAGTTTGAAGGGAGTAACGCCTCGGTTTAGGCTATTAAAGAAATGTAATTTTGCCAAAAGAAGAACTTTTAGGCTATTTTAAATAAATGTTATTTTTAAATCACCCTACTACAGTGTGACATTTTACCATATTATCATGCTTAACACTGATAATTTGAATAATTGTAATGTGATGATCAGATAGGCTATCTAAATCAGAGAATATCATAGGTTTGGGCGGGTGGATTATTTATTTTTAACAGCGGATTCTGGTGACTCAAAGTGCACCCGATTAATGAATTTATCTTTAAAATGTACAAAATTTTCTTACGGGTGGGCATGCCCCCGGACCCCTCTAGAGATACCGAGGTCCACCCACAAAAGTACTGTGGAAAACAGAGTAGGCTATATGTTGGTATATGACAAAATACAAGTTAAATTATCTTTTTAATAAAATACATCATCAGAATTTTACCAACTCCGCCTAGTTTTGAGCCAGGAAAAAAACCCTGTTGCATCTATTTGCATCGATTCCCATGGCCAGTACGACAGTACAAGGAACGCCGTCATTTGATTGGCTGAAAAAATAAGGGGGTGGTGTGGGGGTGGGATGTCCCCACCAAAGCTGAGACCAAACCTACGCCCTTGTACTATAGTCTTATGTTCACCAAGGCTATATTTATTTGATAACAAATACAGTAAAAACATGAATGTAATTTATTCTTGTGATGAATTTCAGCATCATTACACCAGTCTTCAGTGTCAGATGATCCTTCAGAAACATTATTATATGCTGATTTGCTGCTCAAGAAACATTTCTTTTTTATTATCGCTGTTGAAAACACCGAAATATGTCAAAGTTAAAGTATTATTTGTGAGATGAACTGCTTAGATTAGATGTTGTGTGTAAAACATGCAGTGAATTACCTTCTTCTCCTCAGGTACCACCAGGCCCCGTCGATACGCCCCCCGGCGCACCCGTCCTGATGACGCTTGTCACAGGAGATCAGATTCTGAGGCGAGAGCTGAGGGGTCATGTGACCCATTGACTGAATCGAAATCCGGTCTGATGCAACAGCTAGGAGTGGATCACATATGAGCGACAGGACAGATGTACTGCATTAGCAGTATTATATAACATACACACAACACTACTCTGCAGTGTTCTTCTGCTGTGTCATGTTTCCTCTGACTCACCTGCAGTTGAGAAAGCCCAGGATGCATTGCAGTTCCCCTGGTCCAATGGCTCATGGATTTTCCCTGGCCATTTTGTCACCGCATTGAAGTTACTTGGCAGATTATCGTTTCCATTCATATTCATCTGCAGAACATAAAGCAAGATTGAATGTTTTTTTTCCTTCACATAAAGTGTCTTTTTGTGAACTTAATGGTACGATTTGGCATGGAAGACATGAATAACACAGAATAAAGATTTCCATAAATTCATCCATGGTGTGATTATGAGTGATTTTGGTGGCATAATATAATTATTTCCACATGTGTTCTCTTTCACAGGGTCAGTGCATGGATGAGAGTCTCCAAAGTCCAAGTTTACAGAAGCAAAATACTACACAGCCTTAGTGTGGTTATATAACGATGATTTATTCATTTTGTGGGTTTTTGGATTTATCCCAATGGAAATTCTAGGCAACAAGTAACTTTCTTCTCTGTTCCATCAATAATAATAAAAAGTCAAAGTAAACATCTCAGTAATATCCGTTATCATTACAAAGGCTCACTTTACACCTGGTTTTAATATCTGTCTCAGGTGATTCGATAACAAGTGGTCAGCTGACATGCATTACCATTTACATATGGCATTTACAATACAGTAATATTGTGAAATATTATTAACATTTTAAATTACTGTTTTCCATTTCAAAATATGAATTTTTTTTATTTAATCTTGATATCAAAGCTGAATTTTCAACATCATTACTCCAGTCTTAAGTGTCACATGGTCCTTCAGAAATCATGCTGATACGTTGATTTGCTGCTCAAGAAACATTTCTGATTGTTATCAATGTCATATTTTTGTGGAAACTGTAATGATTTTTTTTCCCCCTTTATTTGAAAAAATCAATCTTTTGTGACATTATAAATGTCTTTACTGTCACTTTTGGTAAATGTAATGCATGCTTGCTGAATATTAACGTTAGCGTCAGTTCTGGCAGGTCACGTTAGTCAAGCTCGCATAACCTGATCCACATCTACATAGGAATACTGTCACTGTATACATATATAAGCACCTTCAGTATTATCAGCAGCTATCGCGTTTCTCAAGAGCGATTACCCTCCTCCCTCCCCAGCTCCACCTCTCGCCCAGTCAGGGTTTGGCATTCAGATTCCCCTTGAATCAGACTAAATACTCGAATTATGTTGTACTTTAAAATCTTGAATTAATGATATCTGCAATACATTCATGTTGGTTCTGTTGTGTTTACCCCATGGGGGGTTATTGCTGCTCTTGTCTATGCTAGTTCTTGCCCAGAACAGAACCATACCGCCAGTCCAAACTGTATGCTAATTGTCAATCGTATTTGACGATAGCGGTCCTGACAGAAAAAAGTTTTTATAAAATCGTACTGACTCCAAACTTTTGAATGGTAAATATCTCCTGTCACCACTTATGATCATACTTCATCAAAGGGAGGGCCTCTGAATTTATGACTTTATGCATTAATTACATCTAGTCAGTGTATTGATGTAGATCAAGTACAAATAAAAGCTGAGAAGTCACTGTTCCTCCCAAATGTATTGGACCGTGTTTACACCTGTGATTAGCCATCCACTAATGATCGAACTCACCAAAACTGAATACCAGGAGAGAACATATAACCCTAAGCTTAACTTTAACTCTGTAAAGCAGAGACATATTCATGCTCGTCTTACATCTCCCAAATCTATAAGACCCCAGAATTCTTGTGTCATATTTTGCATCCCAAGGATTCATAAGTCCTGGATGAGGAATGCATTAGCACTTTGTGTGCCTCTCCCTCTTTGGTAATGCACAGCAGCTTGTTGACGTCCTCCTACATTCCAGCCAGTGATATCGTCATGATTCTCCCTAACAACTAGCAGATATGATCCCTGGTATGCAGGTGCTTGTCAAGTGACCGGCGCTGCAGTGGTGAATTGTGGTGGTTAAAGGGCCCCTGAAGGGCCACGTCTCGCAGCAACACTTGACCCGACGGGGGAACGAGAGCAATCGCACTGAGCAAAGACAATACACCAATGAGAAAGTAATGTGTGTGCGGCACTCAGTCCACTCATTAGTGTGCGTGCCGAGTGGGTCTTAGGCAGATAGAGGCTTTATAAAGGCCCAGGCTCGACAGGTGGAGACGTGTTGGAGAATGTGGGATGGAGAGTAAAGAGAAAAGGGGGAAGTGGAGGAAGATATGGGCCCCTATTAAGTGAGGGTCCTAAATAAATTGCACCCAGCAACAGCATCAAGTCATTTCCAGCATCCTCTAAAGTGTTTTTATCCAGCCGCTCTTCTGAACACGCCGAGCCGTGGACGCTTGAGAGTGCTACGCCACCACAGCGCTTTGTCTTCAGTTGAGACGCTTTACTTGATATCATACAGAATATCCGCTGAAGTGTTACTAGTATCTGATTTCGTATATAGTTCGCTTTTGAATATAAAAATGTCTACACAATGTAGAGTACTTGCTCTGGCCCTTGTTTTGGATGATTATCGTAAATACGAGTTTCCGAGGTAAAAATTGGACATGAACGCCCTCTCAAGTCGTATTTACACTGAGAGGCTCTGGGAATATCTTGATACCCAAGCTCCCGAATTGAGCGGTGTGACGGGTGCGTAGCCCACCTCACATATTTGCCGTCTACCATGGTTTACATGGTCATTTTAAAGTTTAATTTATTATGTTTTTGTTACTTTATTTAAATCCAAAATATTGCAAAAAATAATATATAATATAATAATATCAAAAAATTAAAAACAAAACAATAACCTTTTTTCCAGGCTTCTGATTGGCCAACATGGCTTTACGATTAGGGTTATATCGCCACCTGTTGGTTTGGCATGCTCTTGACAGCGCTTCCTAGCGTGTTTTTGCGTTTTCATGTGGACGGACATTTTTTTAAACCGTGCTTGTATGGACGAGATTTATTTTTTAAACGAAAGAGGAAAAACTCTGTTCATAAGAATACCCATGTACATGTGGACTCAGTTGTCCAGCCACAGTAAAAAGGTCACAGTGACCTTAGTGTTTTGTTGTTACTTTGTTAACAGGGGAGATTCATTTATATTTTGGGCCTGTTTAATTTTTGTTAGTTTCAGTTAACTTCCATCTTAAGTCTTTCATTTTTGTATAGACTTTGTTTGGAAATTATCTTCGTTACATCTACATCTGCACCTGTATATTATAATTTTTTGGTTCTTTTGTTGGAACAAAATAAACCTTCTTTTCATCCGTCCACTAGCTGTCCAAACTGTTCTTGGTCACGACCGCCACAAGCGAGCTATAAACTTTAAACATGGCGGAGAGGAGAGCGACTGCTACTGTGTGACTGCTATTCTTTACATCGTCTTGTCACAAGTCACTAAATTGTTGAAGTAGTGCATATTTACATATGAAGGATTTTAAAAAAAAGCATATTATGTTTTATACACAACAAAAATAGCCTGTATTAGATAGAACGTCCAGAATTTTAGATATTAAATCTAGATATTACAGAGAATGTGTCACGGGGTGACAAAAACCTGAACAGGACTAAGATCCTGGGGAAGGCACTGCAAATTGGTTGCCATGGCAGCGAGGCCAATTGCCTGAGTGACGGCAGGTGTGGGGCAATTACAGGGAACGCTGTGAGAGGGACACATATTCAGATGGGGCTTTAAAAGCAGAGAGAAAACAGACTGTGGGGTGGTTCTCCTCCCGTGTAGTACTGTGTTTGTCAGCGGGTCGTTCTTTTTATTATAGCTGGGCTGTGGAGTGCTGGAGATCGAAGCTAAGGAAGAGAAAGGAAGTAGTGAAGGATTTGTCAGCGAAAACCTAAGGAATATCGTCAGCAGTGGGAAAGACGCAAGTGATGAGTATTGGATCCGTTGTTTATATGCACTAACACTGAAGTGGTGTTGAAAGTTTGGAAGTGTGTGGCACAAGTGAATTATTACACCGAGTGAATTGTTGATCTGTCTCCAACTTCAGTCCTCTCTTTGCCGAATGTAACGACAGCTGCAACATTCTTCTGCTTTTCCTGGAGCGAAGTCGAGGCCTGGCCAAGGACTAGATTCGATCTGGTGGGAGAAAGACCAGTGGGTGAGTGCTGGCCCTAACGCACGGTGTGTGAGTGGAATTACAGTGCCTGAAGTGACGATTCACCCGGTTTGTGCTGTGAAGTGAAATTGTTGTGTGGAGAAATATTAGAAGTCTGCCGTGCACTCTTCCCATTTAGTCTTCCACCCGCTGTCTCCAGGGGAAGGTGTCGACAAATCAAGAGCCCCACTTTCTCCGTGAGAAGATCCGGCCCTGTTAAAGCTGAGTGTTTTATATATCGCTGGACTGTTAAAACTGTGCTGTGTTTGTTCCAGTGTCCAACGAAGTGGAGCGTGTCGCTCAAGTGTTCTCCCAGCCTGGTGGTCTCCACACGCCCCTATTGGAAGCCTTTGCTCTGTTCAGACGAAGAGAGAGGTATATCAGTTGAAGTTTTCATGTACTATTGGAACCGTTAAGACCTTCCTGTACTGTTTCAGTGGTCAACGAAGCGGAGCGTTTCCGTCCAAGTGCCCTCCCAGCCTGGTGGTCTCCACACGCCCCTATTGGAAGCCTTTGCTCTGTTCAGACGAAGAGAGAGGTATATCAGTTGAAGTTTCATGTACTATTGGAACCGTTAAGACCTTCCTGTACTGTTTCAGTGTTCAACGAAGCGGAGCGTTTCCGTCCAAGTGTCCTCCCAGCCTGGTGGTCTCCACACGCCCCTATTGGAAGCCTTTGCCCTGTTCAGACGAAGAGAGAGGTATATCAGTTGAAGTTTCATGTACTATTGGAACCGTTAAGACCTTCCTGTACTGTTTCAGTGTTCAACGAAGCAGAGCGTTTCCGTCCAAGTGTCCTCCCAGCCTGGTGGTCTCCACACGCCCCTATTGGAAGCCGGTTACCCTGTACAGAAGAAGAGAGAGGTATATCAGGAGAGAGCTTCATGTGCTGTTGAACAGCGAACCTTACTGTATCGTTCCAGTGCCCAACCAAGTGGAGCGTTTCATTTCAAGTGTCCTCCCCGTCTGGTGGTCCCCACACGTCCTCCATTGGAAGCATCTGCCCGAAACGGAAGGAGAAGGTACCTCAGCTGAGTGTTCACATACCGACGAACGGTTAAACCCCGCCATATCGTTCCAGTGACTTGCTCGCCCCCACACTTGTGTACTTACCTGGTGACCTACCTGGACGGCGTGAGGATTTCTCCGGATCCCCATTCAACGAGCCCCGGCCCGCTACGATCGTTCCTCCCCTCCCATCCCAGGAGGTCCAGAGACGCGTGAACTGCCCTGGCGGCAAGAAGAAGTTTTAATTAGTGCTTATTCAATTGTCCAATTTTAATATAATAAAGTACTGTCATTATTTTTATCCCCTTGTCTGTCTGGTCCTTGACCCGTTCCTCGAGGTGGTTCCCGGTCTCCAGGGGTGGGTGCAGTCTGGCTTGGCCCGCCCCGACCTGTGACAAATGTTTATATGGTTATCAATGAATGGGACACTAAATAACATTTTGGAGTTAATAATAATTTCCCGGTAAAGAGAGCATAAATACGCAGAGAAACTGAAAGCCTCAGTGAGCCACATCAAATAGCACACATCCAGACGGACATTCACTGTACCATAATGCACTGCAACCCGCTGATGCACAGATGAAACACCAGTCTGATTTCAGAATCATTCTCTTATTCTTGCTTTGCTGATTCCTAACAGCACACTGGATTACACAGAGGACCGTTGCACAGAGCGTGAGAACGGATAACCAGAGAGCCGTCGATGGGCATAAACACATGAATAAAGAGATTATCTACATACTTGATTATGACTGGTCAGTCGTGGCATTCTGGGCTAGCTTCATTTCTCATCAAACTCAAATGAATGTTCTATGTTCATTTATTTATTTAATAAGTAGCCATGAAATAAATAGATATTTAACATGGCAAATCAAATACTTCATCAGCATTTTTATCTAAAGTTTTTTTTTTTTTTTTTGTCTAAAATAATAAGAGAATATATTTTGAAGTTACATTTTCTTATCTGGCAATTTTTTTAAAGCACATAGCCTACTACTGTTCAAAAGTTTGGGGTTTAGGGAAAAAAAAATTATTTGAAAGAAATTATACTTTTATTCAGCAAAGAACACATTAAATTGATCCAAAGCAACAGTAAGATATATAATGTTACAAAATATTTTTATTTCAAATAAATGCTTTCTATTCATCAAAGAATTCTGAAAAACATGTATCATGTGGTTTCTACAAAAATATTAAGCTGCTCAACTGTTTTCAACATTGATAATAATAAGCAATGTTTCTTGAACAGAGCATATTAGAATGATTTCTGAAGGATCATGTGACACTGAAGACTGGAGTAATGATGCTGAAAATTCAGCTTTGATCACATGAAAAATGTTAAAATGTAGTAAAATAGAAACATTAATAATATTTCCCAATATTACTGCTTTTACTGTATTTCTGATAAAATATATGCAGGCATGGTGAGAAAGAGGCTTCTTTAAAAAAAAAAAAATCTTACTGACCCAAACTTTTGATTGTGTAAATCTCACAAAATGTCTATTAGTGTGTAAAACAACAACAGCAAAAACATAATTCAAGAAAGAGTCTCAGAAATCAAGCAAATGATTCTTGGTTTAAGAAAGTGTAGTTATTTTTAGTGTAAAATAAGACCAAGTGAACTCTCTCAGGATAACACATGACGTTTCTGCTTTGCGTCTGACCGCCTGACTACACATCGACCCTTTACCTAACGGTTGCTTGCTAATTTACACTAATGACTCTCACCTGCATTTCATTCATGTTCATAATGGTCCGTGAGGGGCGTTGCGTGCCCAGTCGATACCGCAGACCCTCGTCCAGGGTCATACCCCAGAACTGACTGTAGTTTGCTGCCCTCCACCAGGAGAGATAAAAGATAGAGAGTGAGTAGGAGAGAGGAAAATGTGTGCAGTTGTTATATGATAAGTAAGGAATAATTGACGACAGGCCGTTGAATTATTATAAAAATAATGCACACCCAAGGTGGTAATGCGGTCACGACGCGAAGCGGGTGTGCATTATTTTTATAATAATTCAACGGCCTGGAGTCAATTATTCCGCTTATACTACAGTTACCACACCTCGAAATATTGTTCAGATGATGTATTTCAAGACGTTTGTAAAGTTTTTGTCATTAAAACGCTCTTGTATGTAGGACTAATTCCTTGCGCATCTAAACCCATGCTCCGTTGCTAATTCCAAAACGTCATTTTAGAGTTAGTAACGGAGGTTTGAGCCGCTGATAGCAGAGTAATGCTGGACACACTTAACGACTAGAAACATTCTCTGACTGTGAATGCAGCAGATTTTAAACACCGCTGTGAACCCACTGAACGCGCTGAAAACGCGTGCATGATCAGTCATAACATAAGTATCAAATTACATTCATAACCGGCCTTAGAGAGAAGCATGTGCGTCAATATTATTATTTATTAATTAATTCAATTCGTTTTAATTAATTTGTTCATTCTTTTTTTCTATTAGTGACAGTAGACTAGACTAATAAATGAAACAAAGCCTTTTTAACAAGTAGCCTATAGGCCTATCACTTTTATTTATTTGTTATATTATCTTCAATAATTACGAAAACCCGTGCAACAGGACTATCAATTTATTTAAATATTCAGTTTAATTTTCTATTGATTATGAATAGGACTCTTTACTTTATTTATTAAAATTAAACTGCATGTTTTCATTGATTGTGAAGTTAGACATTGAACACTGCAGATCAAGCGCATGGGGCTGCAGCTTTTTCTTGTTATGAATTGTATCGTATTGTCCGTTATTACAGTGAACTACGCGCAGTGATATGGAACTGTAATGAGGTCAAGACCTGCCGGAACTACTTTAGCCGTGCGGTTCCCTGAAAATAATTGCACACCTCAGAACGTTCATCAACCAATCAGATTCAAGCATTCAACGGCCCTGTAGTATAATACATAATAACACACTAGATGGGATCCTGATGCTCACCCGTAGCCTCTCCTGTTGATTTCTTGGATCATGTCATCCTCTATCAGACAGGCGTGATCCTCACATTCCCAGCGCCCATTTTGACCACACGTACTGTGGGAGACGAATAAAAACTGTTAGTGAACAGATCTGTGAACTATCCATACAAATATGGTACATAATAAGGCCTGCGGAAAAAAAATAAACACATTTTTTTACCAAACAGTCAGTGACAGGAAATGATCTTCATAAAATGTTTCTTCCCAATCTCAGGATGAAAGAGTGAATATTATATTATTTTCTATTCATTTGATAAGAGGTTTGCCATTTTAAGGGTCTGATTTATTAAACAGGGCATAATTAGCGTGAGACAGCAATCATATAATGAGCAATCATTTCTATAATGACCAACACAATTCACCAAGTGAGCGCAACTATTGAAGCACTTCAAGCGCAAAATGGGTAAGACTAATTATAATTAATAACTAAGATATGCTTTTTACGACATTAAATAACAGCGCAGGTACCAGTAAATTAACTTCCACAAACAATGTTGCGTGATTGATTTAAATACTCTCCTTTTGTACATTTTCTGAAAGGGAAACTCCTATAAATGCATATTCATACTCTCCACACCTTTTCAGCATTCATTTTTCACCGCGTGTCTTTAGTAAATCCTGACAGTAGTTTTTAAACACCAAAGAGGGTTTGTGCTAGAGCAAGTAAATCTGGCCCTTAACTTTTAAATATTACTTTTAAAATGATGTAAAATCCTTTATTTAACAAATAAACTCTAACAATGTCATAATTTTCAAGAATTTTTTTCGAATAGTCAAGAAGGTTAAGATATCAAATGTTTGTGTCCCACACTTAAAATTGTGACGTGTTCCCTCATCCTTCCCTTGTTTATGTGGGATTCCTAGTAAATTCCTAGTAAATTTCACTAATTATTACAAAAGAAATGGCAAGTAACACATTAAATTAAACATCCAAATCAGAAGTAGAAAGACCGAAATAGTATTTTCTTGACAAAATGTACTCCAATAATCTCCATTTTTGTTCAATATTTCCAACTGTGCCTGTTTTATTTTATTTTGCATGTATTTTGGTATCTGACAAGCGAGTGTTTTAAATGTAAGCAGCTTGTTGACTTGTTTACTGGAGAGATGTGTGGAATCGTTCACCAATTATCTGTAGTTTTCACAGCAGATCTCAGCTGGAGGTTTCGTGGCACGCATGAAGAGTTCAGTCCGTCAGCTTCAGTGCGAATAACTGCCTCTTCACGCAAAACAAATCGGGTTTTTCACGTTAAAAAAGGGTTATTTTACAGCCAAAGCAGATTGTTTACTAATTTCTGTAGCAAACAAAATGATGTATTCCTACATAATGGTCATTAACCAAGAGGGTTTATGTGTCCACTGACTCCTCAAATAGGGAAAGGGAATGTGCTTGGACTGTGGCTGGTGCGACGGATTAGATTCTATGAGGAGAGATAATCCTATTAGCGAGGGGTCTTATTGTAGGGGAGAGAGACACGCGGTAAATATTATGGATGTATATGTGCTGTACATGATCCTGCGGTGTGTTTGTACTGCTCACACTGTCGGGATCACAAGGTCGCTGAAGGTGAAGCACATGTATGGATCTGTGGGAGCTTAGGAATGTGTATAATCTGTTCAGGACCCGAGGGGTCCCACTGTCCTGCCCTCTGAAGACCAGTCAAGACTGATAAACCCTGCCAACATGTGTGTTGATCCAGCCAACAATGGCCTTGGATTGAGAGATCCACTGTGCCCTTGGAAAGAGAGAGAGAGAGAGAGAGAGAGAGAGACTCACCATAAATTACAGTTCTCCTTGTATGTTGCTCCTGAGTGAAACCTTTGGCCATTCCTTTCACAAGAACCTGAAATCAACAAACAACAATGATTATGAATCAATCTGCAGGTGATAAGACTGCACACGTACTATGTACATACTAAACATTTGGATTAAAAGATATTTCTTTCATTTATGTCTGATGTAGACGTTAGTGCCGGCAGAGGAATGTTTCCTTGGCTTTCCCAGAGACTGCTGTCGTCATGCCTTGACGAGTTTAATCAGAGGTTTCCACATTGCCTGTCTGGAAGTGGGCAGGCCATCTTTCCTCTTCTCCTAATACACCAAGTACAACTACAAACTACAGTAAGTAAGTAAGTACCGGTATACACTTAAGAGGAGCGTGTGCATATGCGCGACGACTACATCCAACCATCACCTTTTGACAGAGAAAAAGACACGCATACAATCTCAATGTCAGGAAAAATCATGTTGAAGCAAAGCCTTAACCATGTCTTCAATCTCCTGAACTTTAACTGATTAAAGGATTGAAAGAGGTTTAAAGGAATAAAGAAAAGAGAATAAGAATTGTAAAATAATTTCTAGGCCTGAAGTTGTGAATTAGCCCTAATAAATTAAACTACTTTTTGTTTGCATACAAAAAGTATGCACACATTCACTCTTATGTGTGTGTCGAAAACTCAAAACGTTTCTTGTCTCGTCACATTAAGTTATAAATGACATGAATCAAGTAAATTATATCATATTTTCAATTCAAAGCGGCAAGATTTGATAAAAGTTGAGTATTTTGCATCACTAGATATTACTGTCAGTCATTTAACATTTCTATTGTGAAACTTTTTCAGATAAACTTTTAGTCAAAGCCACTTGAAGGCAAGGTTAGCAACAACAACAAAAAAGTGGTCACAACCCTGTCTTGAAGTGAAGTGTGTGATATCTGCCCCATTAGCAGCAGCAAATAGAGTTACATAACAACACTGGCTCAACCAAACTTTGAAAGATGGGAGAAGAGTTTGAAACTTCTGTGGAAACTGTAGACGGGTTTAACAAGTCATTCCCAAGTTTTAGTTAGTTTTAGTTTTAAATCATGACCACGTTGAACGAATTCTTCCCTTTGATTTAGTTAAATCGTTGTCTGGGAACACATTAATAAGACATATGAACAAATTCTTTAGAATCCACAATAGCTAGCTTTCCCCATAACTTTTTAATAAAACATGGTCACAATTGATGTAAAATGAGGAAACACGGGCAGAGAATTCATAAATCTTGGCCGAGAATTCATATCTCATAAATCACAAATGTGACACAAAACCAGTCACAATTATCAATATTTATTTTATGCCAAAAATCATTAGGATATTAAGTAAAGATCATGTGTCATGAAGATATTTTGTCAATTTCCTAACGTAAATATATAAAACATTTATTTTTGTTTATTATAGTGAATGCAGCACAATTGTGAATATAAATGCACAACTTTAAAGGAGATTTTCTAAATGTTTCGATTTTTTTGCACCCTCAGATTCCAGATTTTCCAACCATACTTGACAAACCATACATCAATGGAAAGCTCATTGATTCAGCTTTCAGATTATGTATAAATCTCAATGTAAAAAAATTGACCCATGTGACTGGTTTTGTGGTCCAGAGTCACAAATACTATATGCATGTTTTACCAGAGCCCGATTTTTTTACAGGGCCCTCACAAAAGTGTGAAACGTGATATTTCCTGTTTGCTTCCTTTAAAAGCAAAGTTCAGGAAGACACTAGGGAAGAGTTTGGGACTGTGTGTTCCTGTAGCACGTTTATGTTCTTATTATCAAGTTTACAATTCTGTGGTCCACACACAAATTGCAAACATTACTGAAAAAAGTATTTTTGTTCATCTGTAAAATTACAGGTAGACACGTTTCGAGTATAAAAGATTTAAAAGGTTACGCTTTAGCCCTAAGTTCATCAAAGAATAGGAAGCATGAACTATCAGGTGTTAACTGTAAATGAAAGTGGCTTTCCAGAGAAAACCTTTACTGAGATTTAGCAACACTCTCAGTCTGAGTAATGCTGAGCTGTGATCCGGGAAGTCATACCTGCCCTATAGACACGACCGTCGCTCCGTCAGCAAACACACTGCGCTGTGATAGGCATTCTTTCTGCTGACCTCCATTCATCGCTCTCCTGTTCTGCTCTTTTCATGGGAATGCCACTGTTCTCTTCCCATCATTAGGTTCATGACTGAATATTTAACACTTCAGTGGCACTACAGAGAGGACCATGAAGCAAGAACGGCGGGAAAACATTAACAGGGAAGAATGTGGACTTGGTTTTCCATCATGTTTCTAGAAAATAACTAACCTTTTCTTAACGGTGTAGACTTCAAACATTGGCGGGGGGGCCTACATTTTTCTCTTTGCATACCGATGGATTTGATTTGGCTTCTCATTCTCATTTTGATCAACATGACTAATCCCACACACTATATATATCCTTTCTACAGGAGAACATGATTGTATGTCTTTTGTCATGGAGGAAACAAACAATATTGGACTTTTAAGGGATAGTTCACTTAAAAATTATGTCATTGTTGCCTCTGACTGGTTGTCTAGGAATCAAGTAGTCTGTGTGTGACTCACACACCATATTTCAATCCATCTTCAGGATACGATATGATAGCTTTGTTTGAGGAACACGCTAAAATTTAAGTTGTTATTGCCTGAAAATCTTGATATTGGCCCTAGAAATGCTCAAGAGAGAAGCAGCATGAACATGACGAACAAATCATTCTTTTGAGTCAAAACTCTTCAATGAATCAATGAATCTAGTTCACAGAAGTGGTGTGAATGTTTTACTCATGAATTCGAGTTCTAGTTATTTTAAAATCGCTTTCAAAGAAAGTGAATTCACTCAGAAGGCCATAGCCTATTTGCAACATCTCTGGCCTACAGACACGGTCCGTCTGAACGGGTACGGTTCCAGCGGACGAGTGACCTATGACCCGAAACTCGACTTGTGTACGGCCGTTACCGGAAGCCAGTGATTATAGTTTATAAAGTTATAAATATGGATATTTTTCTTACAAAAACGCTTTGTTTTGCTTCACAAGGCCTTTATTAATACCCTGGCGCCATGTGGATTATTTTTATGATGGATGGATGTGCTTTTTGGGGTATAAAATCTCAGGTACCATTCACTCCTATTATAAAGCTTGGAAGAGCCAGGATATTTTTTTTTATATAACTTTGATTGTGTTCGGCTGAAAGTAGAAAGACATATACACATAGGATGGCTTGAGGGTGAGTCAATTATGGGATAATTCAAATGTTTGTGTGAATTTTTAAATTTAATTAGGGGAAGTTTTTTTTTTTTACATTGATACTATATAATAATATACTAAGTCGTGATTGACAGTTATTAGAAATATGACAAAGACTTTGCTACTATTGGGATCTTCCCGAAGCCTAAATCCGAATTCGGAAAGGCACAGAAAATAAGTAAATAAATAAAATAAAGATAAGGAGGGATGACTGGGAGATAGGGAAGAAAAGGAGGGATGACTGGGAGATAGGGAAGATAAGGAGAAATGACTGACAGGACGATGTTGCTGCTCCCTATACAGAGTATGCGTGACCGTGAATTGGAAAGTGAAAGTAAAAAGTGAGCGTGCATTTCAAAAGCGATATTGATAACGGCTCCCTGATGCCCGCAAATTATATATACCGTAATTACCCACCTTATTTCAAGATTTTTTTTGACTCATAAAGATTAATTATTTTTCAATGAGGTTCCCCCGTGAGTGCTAGAGCTCTTCCTGTCCGATTTTAGGGGAAGATCGGGTCCATTGGAGAGGTCCAATAGATGTCTTCATAGTGTGATTGGCAAAGGACAAAAAAGTAGGAAAATATACAGCACACCTACCATGACGCGGCGACAGAAAATAGTTATAACCCACAGGGCTCTCAAGTTTTATCAAACGTTTGGAGTAAGATTATATCTGTTAGGGGAGGAGTCACTTAAATATTGGCTCCACGGCCCCACTCAATTCTATCAAGTTTTTGCTAGCAGTTCAATTTGACCTGACCAGCACAAATAGAAATGATGCTGCTTGTTGACTGAAGTGCCTGAATGTAAACCGTTTAGCGGGGTCCCAGGGCATGCTCCCTAATGCAATTTATTTGTTTGTTTGTGTATATATTTTTGCAAAATGGTCTTTTGTGGATCCACATGCAAAGTTGGTTAATAATATAACTGCACGCATTTTATATTTTTTAAAGGAGTGTTCGTTATCAATTTAAGGGGCCATCGGATGAGTTTTGAGATCTATAGTCAAAATAGACTTGACCCTCCCTTTGCCAGCAATACATTTTTCTATGACCCTCCAAAATGATTGTGAAAAAAGGCATAACCCTCCCCAGTAATTTATTGATTACTTCTGTACTGGTTTGTGCTTGACAAAGATGTTCATATATCTCTATGCCTAGTAGACATAATCCAAACGTTCATTAACCCTCTGGGGTCTAAGGTGTTTTTGGGGTTCTTGAGATGTTTTGACATGCCCTGACATTTGTGCTTTTTTCAGTCTCTTATAAACATATTAATGGCAAAGGTGTCATTACACTCTATTTAGCACGAACATGGCTACCATAATGTGTGAGCAACATGTAT
This sequence comes from Phoxinus phoxinus, assembly GCF_949152265.1. NCBI lineage: Eukaryota > Metazoa > Chordata > Actinopteri > Cypriniformes > Leuciscidae > Phoxinus > Phoxinus phoxinus. The sequence goes on along the minus strand of NC_136884.1, from coordinate 35,309,609 downwards.
GTACATGTTTGCATTTTTGAGAGAATATTATTTATGCGTGGATATTCAAAAAACTAAAACTTAAAGTTTCTGAAATAAGACCACATACTTCACATATTCCCACAATACTTTTGACTAATGGATGTTGTCGCCTAGAGTTTTTACTTGAAAATGATCTGAAAATCATCCTGCCTAATCATTCACATAAAACAATAGATTAATTAAAAACATTTTAAGACACATTTTGTTTGGAAAGGCAATATGCAAGGGGGTGTGGGGGCTCTGATTCACACCTGAGAAGACAATGACCTGCATAATGAGCTGCATAATTAGCCTTTCATTCAGGTGTGTCACTGAGCCACAATAAAGAATGCAAGGACTATATATATATATATTATTTTTTTTGTGACCACATGAGAGGTTCAGGATCTTTAGTTTGTGCAAGTTCCCAGTAAACACCACTTCAGCTCTTCAGTATGTAGGTGTGTTTAATAATTAAACAAAAAAGGTTTACAACTTACTTTTGAGCTGAAGAGATTTAACTTAATCTTCTTTGTTTCACAGAGGTACGTGTCATTTCTCCAGCCACACACACACACACACACACAAATCAACAGTTTTTCACACCCACTATTAGAGCCTGCTGCTGGTCTCATCTTGTTTAATTCTGGTGATTTCTTTAAATGAATTAAGTATTTTTTTAAAGTGTACGGTATATTTTGACACAGTCCATCCTGAAATAAGAAATGTCAAGCCATATTTCCTTATTTTAAGAGCACACTGTATCTTGTTTTTAGAAAACAATGTTAGCACATTGACACCATTTTTTTTAAACAATGTTTCCTACTTTTCATTATTTAACTTAATTTGAACCAAATGAGAAACAAGAAGTTGCAAATCAGAGAAGCATAACATTTTATTTGGTGCTGACAGCAGTGTCAATTTATATTGAGATACTTGAACACCAAACAGTATCCAGTAACTCCTAATTGAACATGTACAGGTTTTTTTTAACAATTGCAAAGTACACATAAGGTGCTGAAAATAAATGTAATTTTAACAAAATGTCTTTTCTTTTAGGTCCGTACAGTCAGTGATTAAAATGGGGATAAAATGAATAAATACATAAAATAAAATTGAACAGAGAAAACGTCTCGGTTACTAACGTAACCTCGGTTCCCTGAGATGAGGGACTGATTACATAAGCTAGCTTACGCTGCGGGAAAACTCCTTTCTCGAGAATACAAAAAGTCAAAAATTAGCCTTAATTTTTCTCTAATATAAATCGCATTGCTGCAACAGCAGACCTCGCACGCTTATTGGCTGCTGTGCGGCAACTGCACCAACCTATGGCGAGGCAGCTGAGACGTTGTGTAATAGGGATCCGGTGGCCTGATTGACTTGTGACACTGTGCATACAGCGCTTATGTGTAGAGGCGCGCACTGGGTTGTGGCCACCTAGTCTACCTATATGGCACCCCCAGCGCGAACGGAGGGGTGGGGAGACTAGGGGAGCCCTGAGTGTTTTTGTAAAACTGAAAGGGCAGTGTTTATATGTAGGGTGAGCACTGTGTAGTGGGCACACTTTCTAAATTTAAAACACGGTCGGCGTGAGCTGGGGAAAAAACTGAAAATTTGCTCTTTTTGAGTTTTATTTGTGCCATCGTAATAACAGTGTTTATGTGCAGGCATCCGTGTATCAAAATGCAGCGTGTAGAAGGACTGAATGCATGAAACGCGAATAGAGCGTCTGGCACGAGTGATTTCAATGTTAAGTCAATGTGAAGACACGTTTATGTGCGTCTGGAGGTCCTGCGGTGCGAATGAGGCGTTAAGAGCGGTGTGGTGGGTGCAAATTCGCCTCATTCGTGAAGGTCAGACGCTATTATTTTAAAGTAATAACCTGAACAAAGAAATGGTACAGACTATTAGAATAATGCAGAACATCAAAGAAGGAATGACATTGTTCAGCTATGTTAACTATGAATGTGACACTGAACACTTGCAGTCATACATTTCTGAAAGACATGTCTTCACATAATTAAAGAAGTCGTTTGACCTACGTTATAACAAGTCATTAATGTCTATTAATTTGTATGTTTCATATAATAGAACCGAAGCTATAGATTGTGAATTTAAATGTGGCGAGGGGGGCGTGGTTCCGTAACAGGAGAGAGAGAAAGGAGACGAGTAAGTAGGTCAAGTGCAAATGACGAACACCTGTCTTGTTGCAGTAATTGGCTTGGAGAGACGAGATATAAGCCACTCGGGAGTGGGAGAACGGGAGAGAGAGAAGGACTGAGGACTTGTACGCCGTCAGTCTGCCCAAGGACATTTGTCGTGGAATGAGTTGCTGATGATTGGAAAGAGTTTTATTGTGAGATTTTGTATGCTATAGCAAGGCTACGGTGAATGCGCTGTTTGCGCGACTTTTGTTTGTTGATTTGAGTTTCTGAATAAAACGTACGAGTACCAGTCACGCCGACCCTGTCTTCTTCCTTCCAAACCCTTGAACCTCATCACACTAAACATTTCTCGTTTACCAGCGGCAGACGTCAAGAGGACTAGCCGAGGTAAGATGAGCATGAGCGCTGAGCGCCCGGTGATCGCCTGGATCTCACAACTCCGAAAACGTCAGATACAATTTTTAAATAAACGCTATATTTATAAATAAACCACAGATTTGAGATTTAAACAACTAGATTCTTGACTGAACAACTCTTAAAACTACATTTTGTGACACAATAACAATAGTATTTTTAACTTTTCGCGTCTGAGGGTGGCAGTTTTTTAGAGGGGACCAACACAGAACTGGAACGCTTGGGGGAAAAGTGTTGCATTGCTTGTGACGCTTTCTGTGCCTCGATAAAGCGATTGGCGAAGCCCTTCACTGATGGACCGAACAGGCCGGTGGAGGAGATCGGAAAGTCCAAGAAGGCGGATTTGTCCGTGTCCTTCATATCCGTCAGTGTCAGCCATAGATGAATCTCCAGCACAGTTAAAACGGCCATGTTTCTTGTCAGTATATTGTGTAGTGCACTTTAAGTATATTTTAAAGACAGTGTTAATTTCATCTGGGCAAATCCATGTGGGGCCTACATGGAAACTGGGCGCAAAACTGGCTGGGTCCCAGTTAGATAGCCCAGGTCAAACCCATTTGGGCCCCACATGGCTCTGCTGGCTGGGCCATATTCAGCCTAAATATATTGGGATATGACTTTTGGTCCACATCGCAGTAGTATCGCCTAGACGCAGTATATGTAAACAAAAACTTAAGGTCCTCACCGGAAGCGGCAGTGCACAAACATCACTATAAGCAGAAGTACTACGTTTCAGCGTGATAATCCACTATTGTTGATCAAGTCGAAGACAAATTTGTGATAGACAAAGTCTACTTTACATACCCAGCAATCACATCCAAAGGTTAAGTTAGCTGTTAGACAGAAACATTGAATAAAATAATCAAACTTGCAATATAAACTGTTCATCACCCCACGGTGGCTTCAATGTAGTAATTTGGAATGAGCAGCATACGGAGTCATCTCACCTAAAAAGCACCGCATCCATGCGCACATCCTTATCAATTTGTTCTGAGTCTCCAGATGTATATGATCTCCGCTGGTGTTGAACATCTGACAGCGCTTCACATTTCACTGGCAGCTGTCGTGTCTGTGATTCGACTGGAAGTTATGTGATATGACATGATATATTCATGGTAAACTGTTTCTAATGTTGCTCAAATCTGGTTAAATTTCAACATGTAATGGAAAAAGGGTTATAGGTTGGCATAAAACTCCATGGTAAATGTCACCCTAGGGGTAACATTTTAGCATACCACATGTGGAAATGTTACTTGAATGAATGATTTGAAGAGTTGCAAGTTGGAGCAAAAAAGAACCTTGCTAAATTGACTTATGCTCCCTTGTTTTTAGGTGCACTGAAGAGTAACGCTATTACTCAGAATGTGAACCGAAAGGACGTGGAAATGGCACTGGGGAAATGGTTCACAGGCGCACGTGACCGTGGGGCGGAGAGGGCTGCTAGAGCCCTAAGAGAAAAAAGAACATCGACAACACAAACGCCATGACTGTTTTAGATGTATTTTTTGGAGAGATGTTTTGTTTTCTTTTTTTCAGACATTTTACGTTGTAAAATTTAAATTGTTAAAGATTATGTTTGTTGTTCAATGTATTATATAATGTGTATTTTGTATTGTATTTTTGGAGGTTTTTTTTAAATATATTTTTTAGTTTACCGTATGTTGTGGCATTGTTTTTTAAAGATAATTTTTGTTGTTCAATTTAATATATTTCTTGCAGTTCAAAGCATCAAGTGTCTTGTATTTATCTTGTACTTACATTCATTCTTCTTTTTAAATGTTTCTTAGATTGTTTCCTTAAATGAATGGTTGGGCTTACCTTGCATGAATTGCCCAGTTAGGACCAACATAAGATCCTTACAGAGCCCACTTTAAGCCCATATGGGCATTCACGGTTGAATCCTGGTGCAAACCCACTTTAAACCCCTTTAGGCAGGTGTGGCCCAAATGGGTCTGACACAAATTGCCTGGTTAAGACCCACATAAGACCCTTACAAATACCACTTAAAACCCACCTGGGCATCCACGGCTGGCCCCCATGTGGATCCCGGGTGCAAGCCCACTTTAAACCCCTTCAGATTGGTGGGCCCCACATGGGTCTGACATGAATTGCCCAGTTAAGACCCACATAAGACCCTTACAGATCCCACTTAAAACCCATTTGGGCATCCACGACTGGCCCCCATGTGCATCCCGGTTGCAAACCCACTTTAAACCCCTTTGAGCAGGTGGGGCCCAAATGGGTTTGGCATGAATTGCCCAGTTAGGACCCACATAAGACTCTTACAGATCCCATTTAAAGCCCATCTGTGTAGCCATGTTGCAAAGCCCACTTTGGACCCCTTTGGGCAGTTGGGGCCCAAATGGGTCTGACATGAATTGCCCCATTAAGACCCATGCAGTACCCTTACAGGTCCCACTTTTAGTACGTCTGGGCTTCCACGGCTTGCCCCAGTGTGGATCCCGGGTGCAAGCCCATAATGGGGCCCACATTTGCCGCTCATGAAGCCCTCATCTGGGCCCCACATGTCATTGCTGGCTGGGTAGGTGCAGTTCCCGCAGAGCAACCAATAAGCATGCGAGCTGTCTCGCTTAGGTCTGCTGTTGCTGCAGCCCTGCATTTTACATTAAAGAAAAATGAAGGATAATTTTTGGCTTCAATATTCTCAAGAAAGGAGTTTTCCCGCAGCGTAAGCTAGCTTACGCAATACGAGAGTACTCTCGAAAGGGAACTGGCTGTCTGCTTTTACTTCCCTTTTCTTTGTTTTCCAGTAAATTAGCACCCATTGGCAGTGTTGGGAAAGTTCACTTTCTACATTAACTATTTCAAAGTTCAGTTCACAAATTTTAAAATTAACTAGTTCAGTTCATAGTTCAAACTTCAAAAAATGAAACTAAGTTCACAGTTCCAAAAATGAATAGTTCATAGTTATTTTTTTCCATATGTTGCTGCAAGCTATTATTTTTCAAAATGATTGCCACAGCCCATATAGAACCACAGACATCAATATTTTATCAGTTTTAACACTGAAGCTATGCGTCAGATTTGTCCCATCCTCACCGACCTTGTCATAAAACTCGTTTAAATGATCATACGACGCCTACATACTGCTTTTTGTTTTGATTTGATCATGAAATGATCAACACTTTAAATGATCAACACTTTAAATGAGTTAAAGTGTTGTAACTGTTTGTGTTTATGTATGTTTCTTTTGATTGTAACTAGGTTATTAAGAGATTTTCTTTTATTCAAATTTGAAATGTACTAAATTGCAACTTTATTATACTTTTTTTTATTATAAATGTGTTTAATTATATAACAATGTACATGTATATTACATTAAAGTATATTTTAGTTCACATTAATTGCGTGTCAGTATATTGTGTAGTGCACTTTAAGTATATTTTAAAGAAACTAGAAGCAATAATGAAAGTAGATATAAAGTTGTATTAAAGTCCCACTTAAGTTGTTCCAAAAAATCACTCTTAATGGCAACTTATTGCAGTTTATTTCAACTTAATATGTGATACATTTGAACTTAATTACACTTAATGTGCATTCAGTGCGCCCAAAACAATGCATTTAATTCACACTTTAGTGTATTTTTAACTGACATTAAAGTATATTTTAGTTCACATTAATTGCGTGTCAGTATATTGTGTAGTGCACTTTAAGTATATTTTAAAGACACTAGAAGTAATTATGAAAGTAGACATAAAGTTGTATTAAAGTCCAACTTAAGTTGTACCAAAAAATCACTCTTAACGGCAACTTATTGCATTTTATTTCAACTTAATATGAAATAAATTTGAAATTAATTACACTTAATGTGCATTGAGTGCGCACAAAAGATTGCATTTAATTCACACTTAAGTGTATACTTTTAAAGTATATTATTTGTGTAATAAGTACACTTTATAAAATTACACTAAAGTGCTTTTTTTTTCACAAGGGGTTCCCAAATATTAAATCCTGATTAATACATTTTAGTTCAATGAACTATAAAACTAGTTAAGCCAACATATTTTTTAAAGTTTAATTCAACTTTGGGTAAAAAAAAAAAAAACTTTGAAGAGGGAAATTGAGTAAAAAAGTAACTTAAAAAATTTTTTTGGCACTAGTTACTAAATAATAATTAGTTGAACCTACTAGAATTTATTTTACAGTGTATGAAAAAACAAAATGACATCAAAAACAAGCTTGAATTGAGTTCTTGAGCCGGATCAAGGATCATATGAAACTCAAGGGGCAATAATTGTGGCATCTCTGGGTAACACCAAAAGCAGGTGATTTGAACATTAGTCACATTGAATTTAATTGATAGATTTACTTGGAACCTTTTAAATGCCAAATAAATCCATAAAAAAAGAAAATGATTGATCTTGGGTGACGAAATACTGATGCCTTTATTCTTTGTCAGTTACCTGGAAAAGGGTGGCATTAGGTTTTTTGATGAGGATTGATAAGGAATGTATATTCTTGAGAGATTGCACCTGGTTAAATGGAAAAAGGGTAAAAGACAACGGCTTCTCATCCCCAAGGTGTCTGATATCACCACGTGTCCAAGACAAATGCGTGTGACACTACACATGCCAAAAACTTTATTTATTGTGTCTTTATTGTGTCGCGGCCTGTAGCCCATTGCTCTCATTTAGAAACCTTTGGCATCAATACACAGACGCAATGGGCATTGGAATGTTATTGACATGAAATTATATATTGGGGGGTATAATTTTGTCCCCAAGACATGATTTTCTGGGTTATGACAGTTGTGTAGATGTTTTTGAGCACCCCGACCCCTAAACCTAACCATTTCTCAATATAACACACATAACAAGCAGATAAAAGTACAGTCACAATCATTTATTAAAAAACATCAAATATTTTGAGTCTTCCGAAGCCAAACGTGTCAGGATTCTGTCACTTCGGTCTGGTCTATTTCTTGGTTTTGTGACAGAGCCTTGACACTCCCCATACAGAAATGTAATATATGTCAATATATGTAAATTACATATATAATGTCAGTGCCCATGTATGTCTGCTGCCTATATGAGAATATATGCAAAATTCATATATATAAAACACATAGACATATATGAAACATATAATTCAAAATATAGCAAAAATGGCCGTTTTCATGTAAGTGCCATATATTTTCCCGTATATGCACATATATGTTAAATATATGTAAGACGCATATATGTATACATGCATATATGTACTTATTTCCATAGTACATACTTTTAACTTATATTAGGGATACAAATATGCTTCTAATATGATGACACCATGTACTTTCACTTATATTACGGATACAAATATGCTTCTAATATGATGACACCATGTACTTTCACTTATATTAGTGGCACAACTATGTTTTTTATACAGCCTGCACATATATTTGTACTCATTCCACAGAACACACAATTCCAAGTCTTTTCAAATACAAACTTTACTGCATTTTTTTTCAGTACAGACTTGACAAGTACAAACTTTTCAAGTAAAAACTTTAACTTAATTTAAAGGACAAGTTCGGTATTTTACACTTAAAGCCCTGTTTTCAGATCTTTTCTGATGAAATAGAACGGTTAAGGTTGAAATTTGGACACATGCTGCTGGCCCGAGAATTTTCGGTTTCTGTGGTAGAAACCCCCCCACCTCCACCTCCACAATGGCTGCTTAGGTGCACTGGAATAATCCTTCCTAAAACGCATAAAACTTTCGTTTACAAAAGACGTGAAACTCGCCGAGTGGTCAGGGGTGTTCAATGATATGCACACACAAAAATCGCTGCAAAAGACGCTTTCAAATGGTTTTATCATAGTTTTTGTAGTACCGTACCTCACAGCACATCCAATACAAGTCAATGGAGTTGGACAAAAACTACGATAAAACCTGTTGTGGAGGTGGAGGGGTGCTACCACAGAAACCGAAAATTCTCGGACCAGCAGCATGTGTCCAAATTTCAATCTTAACCGTTCTATTTCATCAGAAACGGTCTAAAAACAGGGCTTTAAGTGTAAAATACCGAACTTGTCCTTTAACTTCAACTTCAGACTCTATTTTCTTTTTAAAGCATTTTCAAAGTGCTCACTTTTTTCCCTCAGTATTATATTTTCAAACTTCTAGCCACATTTAAAACATTTCCAAATTCACTCACAGGGGAAACACTTTCATTTTTAATTAACATTTTTCCTGGACATTGCCAGTCTTAGCTCTGCCATCTTCCCATTCAGGGCTGTTCCGATCTGGCCAGCCGAAACTGAGTGCTTTGATATAACTGCATTTGAGAAGGTAGATTTTAAAGAAAAAAGTTTTAGATATAAAGCAGACAAAACACTGGTGGATAAACTTATCTAAAGATAAAAAAATCTTTATTGCAGTTTCTTCTAGTGCAAGTCAGTAAAATTGAGTGACAAAGTACGTGAGTATGCAAGTAAAGCCACACTTACACTGCAATCAGTGTAGATTGTAGACTCTAAATTGTAGTTATTTTTCATTGCTTTTGCTTTGTACTGGAAGCCATGTTAACCTTTACATGAAACGGCCACCGTAGGAGTTAAAACGCGCGCGGAATGGAGGGGCTAGAAAGTAATATTCAGTTTGTTGTCCCACCGCTAGATGGGAGAAGTTCTTACACAATGTAGCTAAAACGTAACAAATGTGACCATGGAATAAGCATTTTTAACCACACTCTACACTACTGTATACTAACAATACCAACGCTATCTCACGACCAATTCGTACGAATTTGTACGAGTGATTAAAAGGTGGCTAATTCGTACGAATTTGTACGACCTCACTCGTACGATTTGTCTAAACCCACGTGACGGTTGGGTTTAGGGGCGGGGTCAGGGGTAGGTCATTCGTATGAATTCATACGATTTTGGCGAATCGTAAAATATGTACGATTTAGCAAAAAACTTACAAATTCGTACGAGTGAGGTTGTATGAATTGGTACGGATTAGCCACCTCGTAAAATTCGTTCGTAAAACACACTTCGCGATACATAAACACCTGAACACGGGACAATTTCTTCCTGTTGAACAAAATAAAATTGATAGGCTTAAAAGTTTCAAGCATTATGTCAAGCATTCCTGGTCCCTACTGTCAATGTCGGAGATTTCATATTATCAGTAAGTGTCAAAAAGAGCCATTGCCACAAGGTACCAGGAAATTTGGGAGATTAGATTAGGACAAATTTACAGTAAATTGTATTTGATTATGACCAATTAATATAGAATACATACTTTCCAACAGCACTGCATAAAAAGTACTCACTATTTGAACAGGGTTTGAAGGGCTGGGGAGAGACCCTGGACTGCCGAGATGCATGGAGCTTCTATTGAGCATTTCTTTTATCTGAGGTATCTCTGCATCAACAGGAAAAACTGAAACAGTTTCAAAACTGTGGGAGAAAAAATAATTTTACAAAAGAACATTTGTAAATGGACATTTTTATATGAATCTGTTCGTTTTCTAGTTTTAGTTTATAAAAATGCAAAACATAATTTTAAAAAATCCTATTTTATTTTGTGCGCACAAATTTTTTTCCCGAAAAGATTTTGATTAAAATGTTGGTATTCAACATAGTATTTAAAAATACAACAAACGTTCCATTTTTGTTTTTGTTCCCATGGTTACAAAACGAAAAAGGAATGGACAAAAGTACATGGACCCTTGCTTCATTTGATTGAATGTTGTTTATGAAATCGGATAGGCTAGTCGAAAAATGGGTCATTTTAAAGCTTGTTATTGATTTCAAAGTGTTTAAACAAGAAACAAGTAAAAAACAATTCAAATCTCGTCATTATGGTTACAGGGGGTCGTTAATGTCGTCTTTATGGGGTAAAGAGTTATAGTACATTAAACAAAAACTCACTTTGGTTCCACTGACTGTGACCACGGCAGTAAGGGTCATCCTCATCATCCCACAGACGTTTGGCACACGGTTTCTCTTTCCCACAATGTCGTCTTCGGAATCTTTTTTCGAATGTTTGTCCAACTTTCGCTCCAAAGTATTCATGTCTATTGCAGAGAAATATCAGTCACCATTGCCACTGATAGTTATCAACAAGGGTCTGAGTTAAAGAATAATGTAATGCCCACTCAATATGATATTATCACATTATTATCATTATCAATATCACAAATAGATCACTCATATCGGTAGAACGCCGTTATCCTGTGTGTGTGTGTGTGTGTGTGTGTAACGTTATCCTACATAATCTCGAGGTAACGTTAAAGGTGCCCTAGAATGTGTTGAAATAATATTTTAATTTTGTCCCTGATATCTACATAGAGGGTATGTGGCTTAAAAAGCCATTTAAAATGTCCAGAAAAGGTTTTACAGGTCAATTTCCAACCCTATAAATTGGCCCTAGAATGAAATGGTCTGTTTTTACCTTATTTGGAAGGGTCATGAATAGTAATGAGGAGTTCTGCTCTGATTGGCTCTTTCACTGCGGGCTAATTACAAGAGCTCAGAGAGTCACAGCAAACAGCTGAGGTCCGACGTGCAAATGGAGAGATCGGTGTACAACCGTATTAGGTCTGTCACTTTTGAGAAAAATCAAATTCGAACAGATATCAAATACCAGCCTATGTATTCGAATATCTATTACCCCCCCCCCCCCCCCCCCTCACCCGCCGCGCGCGCGGAGAGAAAAAAAACGTCAATCGAAATTTTACTAACAGTTTGACAGTCATACACAGGACTCCCAAAATTACACTTATAGGACTCATATCTGCAAATAAACCTTGCCTTTACATGTGCATCTGCACGGTGCCGACCGGTTGTGCAGGAAAGTATGCAGTCATACGATGTTGGACGCCTGGCGATGCTCTGCCCGTCTGTTGCGTTTCTGGGGCTGTTTAAACCTGGCCACTTCATGCGTTTGCTCAGATCGGATAGCTATCAAAACGATTCTATTTACACTTGGTCACATAGGCCTAAATGTGGTTTAAACCGGATATAAATCCGATCTTCAATTCCCGCGCTATATGCAGATTTAATGGATTTAATGTCACCGAAAGCAACAGATATGAGCTGCATTTTATTGATCATCAGCTAACATCAAAGACTGCAATAAGAGAGAGCGGCAGCCAGATCATTTCGTTTCTTTACTTTTAATGAAGATTATTATTATTGTGTGTTAAAGCGTCTGCGACTTACTTTCACTTTGATTTGCGATAGTTTGCACGTTGGCTTGACGCTTGATGAATAGATCATCTGCGGTGATGCGTGTTGCAGCGCGCCGTCATATCTGACTATAACATAGCCTATAGCCTGTAACACGCTTTCAAAATAACACCCTTTTTTAAAATAAAAAGCAAACGGTCTAATCATAGACTGTAAAAAATGCGCTAGACATGGCACTTTAAAAACCGAATAGTTTATTTAAAGTTCGACTACGGATATTTCACGTCATGTTCGAATGCATATTCGAATATCGAATAAAAAGTGACAGCCCTAAACCGTATATGTTTGAGCCGGTTTCAGACGACGATGCAGAGTTTGAGGAACAAGCGGTTGTTTGTAGAATGCAAATGGACGTTTCGGAGTGGTAAGTTTATTCATTATTTTCAGTACGAACTTAACAGTCACGTGTGTGTATGTGCGTTCGTTCGTTCGTTCGTGCGTGCGTGTGTGTGTGTGTGTGTCTGTGTGCTTCACCTGCGCAGCGCAGTTCTGTGTAGCACCGTATCTCTGAAAGGGCTTGGCTTATGCAAATTTTGGAGGCGTACATATTAATGATCCCATCGGTTACGTCACAGTAGGTGTTATGTGGAGATTCGCCCGTTTTTCAGGGGTGTTTTTCAAAAACGAGATTTAAACAAGAAGGAGAAAACAATGGTGTTTGAAACTCACTGTATGTCATGTCCATGTACTAAACTATTGTTATTTAACTATGGCAAGTTAAATTCAATTTCACATTCTAGGGCACCTTTAACGTTAGCTTTAGCAAGTCAAAGGAAGCTTTTTGCCTCAGCAAAACTAAACACATAGGCTATAAGTTAATGAACTAAACATTCCTTGACAGCGTATTTTGTTATAAATTATCTATTTAAGTTAATGTAGCATATATCCCTGTGTAACTAACGTTAATACAAAGCAGTAGGGCTGTTTTCGACTAAGGATTTTCATAGTCGAATCTGATACGTTAGATTTTGCCGTAGTCGACTGATAGTCGAACTTTTTTTTTTTTTTTTTTTTAGATAGCAGCTAGATTTTTTCCATTTCAAACAAAAGAGCTAAAAAAAAAACATGGTGTGTAACAAATACCTTTTATTTTTTATTAATTTAAAGCCAGATGAACAAAACATATCACACATAGGCCTATATCAAACATCAGAAAAGTTCACATAAAATAGGAACACATTGGCTTAAAAAAAAACAACGTGCCAAAACATGCCTTTATCTCTCACTTAGGAACCTATTTCTTGGCTTTTAATTCACAGTTCACACTCGGGAATCGGGATAAAATAAATAAATAAAATTAAACTTAGCGCAACAGCCTGGCACTAGTCCAAAATGTCATAAACATTTTTTCAAAATACAATAAGCCTGCCTGAATAAATAAAAACAATTACACAACAACGAAAATAAACATAGGCCTAATATAAGTCATAATCGAATGGGCTTCAGAAAGTGCACATGCAGCAAAAGAAAAAGAAAAAGGAAAGGATGTCTTCGCTGCTGAGACGCTTCGCGCGCAGCCTTCAGCTTGCACTTAACTTTATTTGGGTCATCTTTAACCTTCTCGAAATACTCCCACACTTTTGATGATTTTTCAGAAGCCATTGTGAGCCAATAAATCCGTAAATGCTAACAAATGCGGTCTGGACGTTACAGGCATGTAGTGTGCTGCTGCTCATTGGTTACATAACACTCAGCGCCGCCGCTCCCACCACGCGCATCACGCGCTGTGCCCAAGAGCTGAGCTGAGGGGGCACCAAAAAAATTGCCTAATGAAAAATCAATAATTATAATGCCGATATTATTTCAGTATAGAAATACAGACATCCCAAAGGAAGTTCTGGGAGTCTCCAGCATATTGATAGCGGCTCACTGATGCCCGCGAATTAGTTGAAATCTCCGGAATCTAGAGCGAGCGCGCCCGCGAGACAGAGACTGTGCTCCAAACCGCGTAGCGCGTGCACGGCAGAGAGGGAGAGAGAGCAAGTCCGCGCGTGTTCCTCATGAAGACGAAGTTTCTCGGGGTAGGGGGCATCATAAATAAATTATGCAATTATGCTTAGGGCACCAAAATGGCTTGCAGCAGCTCTGATAACACTTCCCTACTATTCGACCATGAGGTTCATAGTCGAATCAGACCTCTCCGAATCGAATCGTCGAATCCTCGACTATTAGAAGTCAGCCCTACAAAGCAGTAAAAAAAAACGTTAGGGTTTAACTTAACTTACCTCCAACTGATTGAACGGTAGCCAAATGGGGAATCCACCTTTTGGTCGTTTTCCCACACCCCACTCGACGGCAAATTCGTCTTCGTTGGTAATCACGCCGTTTACAAAACTTTCCAGAACAAAATGTGACCAATACTAAATTCCCCTCAACCCCGGCACACCATTTCACAAGCGCATAGCGCTTTCTCCTAGTCGTGTCGTCGTTAACGTTTTTCTCAGGTTGTACGCGGGTGTTGCTATAGTGACAGAACTGGTTACTAGGGAAATACTGATTGCAAATTCTCACAAAGAAAAATGTTAATGTTTTCAAAATCAAAACCAATATGTTGTTATTATTATTATTATTATTAATGTTATCTTACATAAGTTATTTTAGTTTTAAAGATCAGGCCGTTACCGGAGGTTACGTAATTCACCACGTAAATGTGCTCCAAGAAAGCAAGGTTCAAATATAGATGAAGAGATACATTTGATAGTAAATTATATTTTGCAAAGGAATTCTGGAGATTTATGTTTTAGGTTTTTCTTTTTCTTTTTTTAGAAGAAGAACTGGTTTAATAAAGATAATTTAAGTGTAGGTAAATATTATTCTGACACACACACTTTGTGTCTGTGTTGTGTGAATACCAAATATAGTATTTTTAATACAATAATGCAGTGTTTTCTTTGTATTTTTTTGACAAATAGGCTACATCCACAAAGTACCATAACCATATGCCACAGCTTTAAAAATGCATCAGTATCACATGCATGTATGTTTACATACATTTATTAAATGTGGAAAACAAATATGTATGTCACATATTTATACTTAATGTTGTCCATATATGCAAGAAACCAATACTATACTGTAATATATGCAGATATATGGTATCATATATGGATGAACTCAAATATTTTCTTCACATGTTTGGACACATAAATGTTCATATATGTTGCAGGCATATATTGTGTTCTCAGATAAGTCAAATATATGTATAGATATATGTCATGCTATTTAAAATATAAGTACATATGGCCATATATTACATTTTTGTATACGCTGTCTTGTCTGTGTGCCTTGTTTCATGTATTGTCCTGTACTGTGTAGCACGCAGCTTATGTTTTACACTAGCTGTGTGCTTTCATGTTGTCGGTTTGTGAGCACATGGCTTGTGATTTGTTTTACTGGCCATGTGCTTGTGTTCTTTGGTGTGAGCACATGGCTTGCCATGTATGTTTCTTTTGTGCCATGTGCTCTCCAGTTAATTGTCTAGCCCCTCCCCTCTTGTTACCTGATTATTGGACACGCCCCAATCCAAGATGGCAGCTCTGGGTGCAGCTCTGTGTGCGTCTTGTGTTTGACTTTATGTCTTTGACCCGTCACTCATGTTAAACGTATGTTTTTTTTAAACTAAACCATACAGTTCGAAGGATTAACTTGCATTTTCTCCATTGTTGGAACAAATTACTAAAAGACGGACTTTTAGCCACGTGGCCTATGCATTGCTTGAAGTGGAGCCTACCTGTTGCTGCTAGTGATGGGCAGATCGAGGCTTCGTGAAGCAATGAAACAGCTGAACCAAATGGTCCATATTGTTTCGAGGCTGCGAATCAATCCGACAACCGTCTCCACGGTGACACCTAGTGGTCACTTGCAGGTGTTGATCTGAAACAACCTTGACGAGCCATTAAAAATTTTTTTTATTTTTATTATTGTACTTTTCTAATATGTGAATCTGGTAACCTATAGGCTCCTCACTGTGCATAATGTTATTTTGGTCCTGCAAAATGAATATTAATAAAATAAATCAAGCCACAATGTCTCACTTTTTTAGATATTTTTATTCAAAAATATTAATTTCTCTGCTGTGGAAGGACTTAGCCTACTTCTTTTTTTATTGATAATTTCTCCAGCCTTTGAAAAAATCCTCTGACAAGGGACACTTGTTGCTGGAATGCAAAGATATTTTTTAGCCATGACATACAAATGAGGAAAGATTACTGCTCTCTCTTTCCAGTAAGTTAGTGGATCATGAGTTCTGGGCAAATACGCATCGTTGATGTATTTTTCACTTCCACTGTGGCATCAGCTGTAGCATTGTGTATCATCTGGGTTTGATGGATACGACGAGTATCAAAAAGTTCCCATAAACTGTCCTGTGTTTCTACTGGTGTTGATGTTGATGGGTCTGATGTTGACATTTCTATCCCTATCTTTAATCTATCTATGTATCTATCTATCTATTAATCTAGCTGTCTATATATATTTATATCTATGTATCTATTAATGTGTCACTATATGTATACTCTGTGTCTCTAGGTCAACGTGTTGTGTAAATTTAAATGTAAGCCTAAATATAACTAAACAAATCGCACTATAAATGTCACTATATCACCAAAAATCCGCTATCTCAAAATCAAACTCCTCTCACAAAAACCCACGAGGTCAATATGCGTTGCTTTCACTTTTATACAGATGTGCGATCGTGTGGTCTGTTCCCAACCGTGTCAATCAAACGCTGATTCGGCGGATCACACCTGATGAAACACTTAGTGAAACACTTCGAGGCTTCGTTTGGCCATAGTCACGTGACATGGGTGTTTTGAATCATGCTTCGGATCAGTGTTTCGAAACATCTGCGCTTCGGGATCTCGCAAAGCTTCGCAACGACTGTTTTGCGTCAGCCATCCCTACCTGTTGCGCTATTTGCACTTACTAAACTTGGGTAACTCACCTGCCTCATTGGCAATAGTGGCTCATCGCCATACTCTCCTGGAAGCCTATCGTGGTCCTGGTTGTTGGACGAATTGGAAGAGTTTGCTGGACGTCGGATGTGGAGGGAATCAACATTGAGGTCTGTGGTGCTTCTTCGCCTAAATAATCAACGGCGTGTTCTGGCTCTGGCCTCTACTCCCCGATATTAATCCACGCCACGGAGGTGTTGTCTTCGAACCGAAGTACATTAGTTAGGCTACTGGTTGTTGGTGTATTTTCCATACATTGTTGACAACATGAGAATTGTGCTGTTAATATGGGCCGCTTTCTGCATGTTCGATCTAAGCTACAGGCCAGGCTGTGCCAAAGGCAAAAATGAGTGTAACCCTGAACGCTTTCCCCTGATTCGACCATCAAAACACACAAGCACGGAACTATCTTTTCAAGCGATTCCAATTACAGTAATGGAATCAAGGACAAACCTTACTATTGTTTTCCTTCTCACTCTGCAAAACGTATTATGCTCTGTGAAAGAATTATGTTTGGATTTTAAAAATGGACAATCTGTTTACAATCTCCCACTAAAAAACTTAAAGCAGCGATGTCTGATAATGTTGATGCTTTTGATGGCTGGTAATATAAATCCAAATCCTGGTCCAGTGGGAAATTGTCTTTCAACCCCTCTGGAATTTTCAGATAGATCTGGCCTTGGTGTCCTACACTTAAATGTTCGTAGTTTAATGCCCAAATTAGACCAAGTAAAAATCTGGGCCAAGACTACCAAAACTGACATTTTGGTCTTGTCTGAGACTTGGCTCAAAAAATCTATTGCAGATCATGATGTTGCGATAGAGGGATACAATGTTTTTCGGTCTGATAGGAAAAGTAAGGGAGGTGGTGTGGCAATCTATATAAAATCACAATTCCATGCAACTGTTATAAAGTCATTGTCCATCCCAAAACAATTTGAGCTATTAGCTATTGACTTACACTATGGAAATAATTGTCATCTGAATATTGTTGGCTGCTATAGACCACCCTCAGCTGTAAATAACACTCTCACCTCACTGTCATCAGTGTTAGTTGAGTTGGTAGGAAAAGAATTCTTACTGCTGGGTGATTTAAACTGGGATTGGTTGTCATCAGTGTCAAACCATTTTAAGGAATTTTGTGATTCAGTGAATATAACTCAAATCATAAATACACCCACAAGAACTAATCTTAAGAACCCAAGCAAATCCACTCTAATCGATATAATTCTAACAAATAAACCCCATAAATATACCCATATAAGAATTTTTCCAGACAATGTTAGTGATCACTGTGCTGTAGCAGCTATACGAAACTGTAAGATTTTAAAAGTAAAACCTAGAATTATTACAAAAAGGTGTTTTAGGAACTTTGATATTCAAGGTTTTTTGCATGATTTGTTTGCATGTGATTGGGATAAGCTGGTTTTAATACCTGATGTGAACTCTGCATGGCAGTATTTTCATACATTATTTTTAAAGGTAATAAATAAGCATGCACCTATCAGGAAATTTAGAGTGAAGGGCCGCGATAATCCTTGGATCACTGATGAACTGTCTGAGCTTTTTCGTGAAAGGAATTCAGCTTGGGCCAGAGCTAGAAAAACTGGCCAAGAAAAGGACTGGGTGGCTTTTAGAGCCCTGAGAAATAGATGCACAGCACTGGTCCGCAGGGCAAAATCGGAGTTTTATTTTAATGAAACAACAAGAAATCTAAATAATCCAACTAAATTTTGGAAAACCATCAAGTCGTTGTCCTCTACTCAATCATCTAATGGTTTCCCAAACCAATTAATAATAAATGAAAGGCAAATAACCGATAGAACCGAGATGGTAAACTGCTTTAACAAGCATTTTGTATCAGCTGGAGCTATATTCAGTGGATTGTCTGATCAAAATAATCTGAACATATGTCAATCAAGGGAAGACTATAGTACTAGATTCAATTTTACGCCTATTATGAGTCATGAAGTTTTAATGGCGTTGGAAAAACTGGATATTCGTAATTCTGCAGGGCCTGATGAGATTGCACCTATATTTTTAAAATTTGCAGCAGAAGTCATTGCTGAGCCCCATTGACTTATATCTTAAACTTATCACTAGAACAGAATATTGTTCCTGAAGATTGGAAATCTGCCCTGGTTCTACCAATGCTGAAAGGTGGTGACCCATCTAATTTGGACAATTATCGTCCGATCTCTAAATTATCAGTGATAGCTAAGATTTTGGAATCTATCGTCAGTGAACAATTAAAACAATTCCTGGTTAGTAATAGTATTTTATCAGTTTTTCAGTCTGGCTTCAGAAAAAATCATAGTACTACCACTGCTACTATGAAAGTACTTAATGACATAATCAGTGCTTTAGATGATCATAAATCATGTGCTGCGTTATTTATTGATTTAACAAAAGCCTTTGATACAGTCAATCATGCTATCTTATTATCACGGTTGGCTTGCATTGGCCTCTCTGATGCTGCTATAGGTTGGGTCAGTATCTACTTAAATAACAGATGTCAACGTGTACTTTTAAATGACTGTACGTCTAAGAAACTTACTGTGAACTCTGGAGTACCGCAGGGCTCTATTTTGGGGCCTTTGCTGTTTACAGTATATATTAATAACGTTAGTGAAAATGTGATTAATGCAAAAATGCATTTGTATGCTGATGATACTATTATTTATTGTTCAGCAAAATCACCTGCTGAGACAATTTTAAGGCTACAAGAAGCATTTGAAAATATCCAGCTTAATCTACAGGCAGTAAGTTTAGTTTTAAATGATAAGAAAACGAAATATATGTTTTTTAATAGAACCCGTAAGCCTGGACCTTCCTTGCCTCAACTCCGCACATTACAGGGCAGGCCAATAGAATTAGTTTGCTCATATAAATATCTGGGTTTTATATTAGAGGAAAACATGTCTTTTAATTTGCATATTAAACCGTTAGTCACTAAATTGAAATTAAAGCTGGGTTTTTACTTCAGAAACAGTTCCTGCTTTTCACAGAAAGCCAAGAAAAAGCTGGTTGAAGCTACCTTTTTGCCGGTTTTAGACTATGAAGACGTGTTTTATAGACACTCCACAAAGACCTTGTTGAAATCATTGGATTCTGTGTATCACTCAGCATTGAGATTTATAACGCATACAAAGTACACTGTTCATCACTGTGTATTATATGAATTGGTCGGTTGGTCCTCACTTAACACAAGAAGGTTCAAACATTGGATGATCTTTGTGTATAAATCAATAACTGGACATACTCCTTTATATTTAACTACACTCTTAACACCTAGTAGATCTGAATACAAGCTAAGATCAAGTAGATACATACTATATGATGTTCCACAAATTAAAACAGAGTTTGGCAAAACTGCTTTTAGTTACAGTGCTCCAACTTCATGGAATAAGTTGCAAAACCAGCTAAAACTGGAGGTTTTTATTTCACATATTGAATTCAAGTCTTATCTAAATCAAATCTATCATCATGTTTGTGATTGTTTTAGATAGTGATTTTCTGTGTATTTTAATACTTCTGTGCATCCCTGTCTTTTGTTGTTTGTTGTCTGTTAAAGTGTATCCTCTATGTGCTGCCTTCTTGGCCAGGGCTCACTTGTAAAAGAGATTGTAATCTCAATGTGATTTTCTTCCCTGGTAAAATAAAGGTAAATAAATAAATAAAATTGATTTATTTGCTCCACCTGTCCTCCCTCGTTACCTGATTGATTTGCGCCACCTGTCCTCTCTCGTTACCTCATTTGTTTGTTCTCCCTATTTAATCTCCTTGTGTTTTCAGTCCTGTGTGGTGGGAACGATCGGCTCAGAGGAAGGCCTGGAGTCAGACTCCCAGCATCCCTTGCGGAAACAAGGACACAGACGCGCGGACGCGCGTTTTAGAGGCTGGTGCCGAGGAAATGGCGACGGAAGAGAGGAAAGTGTGGGGAGAAACATCGGATGACGATAATAATCAAGAAATGGATTATCAGGAAGTAAGGTATAATAAAAGGAAGAAAAAGAGCAGCATGGGTGATGGATCTGATTGTGAACGAACAATTAATAAAGTAAAACAAATGAGCAGTGGAGCTGATAAAGAGGAAGAAAGAGAAATCAAGGTTCTAATTACTTTTGCTAAACAGTCAGAACAACAAACTCATCCTGTTAAATTATCGAAAGCAGTTGAGAAAGAGATAGGAGTCGTGAAAGCTGTAGCTTGTTTAAACAATGGAAGAATAATGATTAAATGTAAGGATGAAAAGCAAAAACAAAAAATTCTGAAAATGAAAATGTTGGCAGGAGGAAAGATATCATGCACAGAAATAGGTAATGGAATCAGAGGGGTTATTTCAGGAGTACCTCTTAATGTAAGTATGGATGATATCAAAGGAAATTTAAGTGGAAGTACAGTTATCTCTAGTAGAAGACTGCAGATGTGGAAAGACAACAAAAAATGTGAGAGTATGAGTGTGATGATTGAGTTTGAAGGGAGTAATTTGCCCACAAGAGTGAAGCGAGGATTTGTTAGCTTCTTGGTGCGAGAGTTCATACCTCCACCTTTGAGATGCTTTAAGTGCCAACGGATGGGTCATACTGCAAATGTCTGTAAAGGGAAAATGCGGTGTGCAAAATGTGGGGGGGAACATGAGTATGGCAAGTGTGAGGATGGTGTAGTGATTAAATGCTGTAACTGTGGCGGTGGACATAGTGCAGCATATGCAGGATGTCCTGTACAACAAGAAGCTCGTGAAGCACAAACAATAAAAACTGTGCAAAATGTAACATATGCGGAAGCTATGCGCAAGATAAAAGACAAAGATAAAGCTGAACCGAAGGTAAATAATGTGCGAAGAAATAGGTTGGAATCCTATTCCCAGAGAGAATTAAATCATGAGAGGAATGAGCCAGATCTGCATTTTGCAGTAAACAAAATTGACTTTGTGGCATTCATTTGTGCGGTGGTGAATGGTACCTCACAAGTGGAAAAGAAATCGGACAAATTAAGGATTATTGTAGGATGTGCTAATAAATTTCTCAAGTTAACAGGAGTTTCAGCAGAGGAGGTGCATGGGCTTTTGAAAACGGAGGAAGGAACTACTGTCATGGATATGACTCAGAGTAATAATCCTTAACTGTAAGATGTCTTTCCTACTACTACATTGGAATGCTAGGAGTATAATAGCAAATGGTCAAGAATTTAAAAAACATATCTCTGGAATGGAAAAGGCATTCGACATCATGTGCATCCAAGAGACATGGTTAATTAATTCTTTGGACTTTAAGATCAATGGATATGTAGTAGAGAGGAAAGACAGAGTAACTGGAAGAGGGGGAGGGTGTGCAACATTTATTAAAGAAGGTATAGTGTATAAGAGAATAAATACAAGTAATAATACAGAGTGTGTAAGTATAGAAGTAATGGGGAGGAATGAAGAAATTAGAATTTCAAATTATTATAACCCATGCAAAGAAATAATTAATAGTATTCTAGAAGATGTGATGGGTGATTCAAAGGGTAAAATTATTATATGTGGGGATTTTAATGCGCATAATGGTCTATGGGGTAGTAAGAATACAGACAATAATGGGTTAGTTGTGGAAGAATTTATAGAAGAACACTCATTAGTATGTTTGAATGATGGGAAATCAACAAGAATGGATATAGTTAAAGGCGGCTTGTCATGTTTAGATCTCACAATAACATCAGCTGCATTAGCAGGTAAGTGCACTTGGAGCGTACAAGAAGATAATTTGGGTAGTGATCACTGGCCTGTAGTTTGTGAGATTCAGAGTGCAGTACAAAAGCAAAGTGTTAACCAGTGTGCAAGGTGGGGATTTAAACAGGCAAGGTGGGAGGAGTTTTATGTGTTGTGTGAAGAAAATTTCAAAAATATGAAGCTAGAAGGGAATATTGAGGAGAGATATAAAAAAGTAGCAAATGGAATTATTTTAGCAGCGAACCTATCTATACCATTAATAAGAGGAAATGGGAAAAGAAAGAAAATTGTTCCATGGTGGTCTGATGAATGCACAATGGCAATTAAAGAAAGGAATAAGGCATTCCGGGTTTTAAAAAGGTTAATAACTCAAGATACAGTAATAGATTATCAGAAAAAAAGGGCAGCTGCAAGAAGGGTAATTAAAAGTGCAAAGAGAAAAGCATGGCAGGAGTTCTGTAACACAATTGGGAGAGAGACTGGAATGCATGTGGTATGGAGAATGATAAGGAAAATGAATGGTATTAGTACTTATAAACACATTCCTGTAATTGAGGAAGATGGAAAGGTGGCCTGTACAGATAAAGAAAAGATGGAAATATTGGCCAAAACATTTGCTAAAGTTCATAGTATTGAACATTTAAGTGATACGTTTTTAAAAAGAAGACAAGAGTTAAATAAAATGTATGAGAATGTTTGCATGAAAAAACAAGAAGTGGATAGTAACATGGATGATGATTTTAATCTTTTTGAACTAAAAATTGCTATTAGCAATTCAAAGGATACAACACCAGGAAGAGATAGAATCAGCTATAGTATGTTAAAAAACTTACCGGATGTAGCCATTAAGATAATATTGGATGTATATAATCAGATTTGGAATGAAGGTACTTTAAATGATAGTCAGAAGATTAAATTATTTTTTGGAGAAAAATGAGATTTTATCATCAGCTCAAAGTGAGTGGGTTTAGGAGGAAAAGATCTACAATGGATGCATTGATATTATTTGAAAATGAGGTTAAAAAAGCTTTAACTATGAAAGAGTTTCTTGTTGCTGTCTTCTTTGATATTGAAAAGGCATACGACACTTTATGGAGGGAGGGACTACTAATTAAGCTAGATAAAATTGGAGTAGGGGGGAGGATGTACAATTGGATATTGGATTTCTTGTTTAAGCGTACATTTCAGGTTAAAATAGGGGAAGAAATGTCAACAATGTATGATATTCTAAATGGGACTCCACAAGGAAGTGTAATCAGTCCAATTTTATTTAATATAATGATAAATGATATTTATGAAAAAGTTAAACCAAGTATGGGGAAGGCACTATATGCAGATGATGGTGCAGTGTGGAAAAGAGGTAGGAACTTAAGGAATGTAGTCAAAAGAATACAAGAATCAATAAATGAAGTTGAAAAGTGGTCAGTGGAATGGGGACTGAAGTTTTCAGTATTAAAGACCCAATTTATGTTTTTTACAAAGAAAAGGAAAGTGGAACAGATGACTTTGAAATTGTATGGTCAATTATTAGAAAGAGTGACAGAATTTAAATACCTTGGTTTAATATTTGATGAAAAATTAATATGGAATAGACATATTAAGAAAATTGAGAATAAGTGTAAAGGAGTAATAAATTGTATGACTTCAATAGCCAAATATGAGTGGGGAGCAAGGAAAAGCATCCTACTAAATGTATATCAAGCCTTAATACGGTCAAGTTTAGATTATGGATGTGCAGTGTATGGTGCTGCAGCAAAATCAGAGCTAAAGAAGTTGGATAACATACAGGCTAGGGCACTTAGAATTTGCTGTGGAGCAATTAGATCAACCCCTCTAGATGCCATTAGGGTTGAAATGGGAGAGATGCCACTAGACTTAAGAAGGAAAAAGCTTACAATGATGTACTGGGTTAATTTGCAGGGTTGTAATAAGAGTCATCGCACAAGAGAAATTCTAAATGACTGTTGGGAATATAAAAAGAATAATGGGAATAGTTTTGGATGGAAGTATAAACAATGGGTTAAGGAATGTGGTCTGGAAAATGTAGATATCTGTTCCAATATGCCATTAAAAGGGGTATCGGTGTGGAATATTCCTGAATCTAATGTTGAAATGAGATTGCTGGAGGATCGGGAGAAAGCAGAAGATAGATATTCTAATAGATATGAAATAAATGGTTTTATGAGAGAAAACTTTTATTCTTGTATACAGATTTATACAGATGGATCTAAAGACCCAGTTGAACAAAAAGTGGGAGTAGGAGTATATATTCCAAAATTTGAGACAAAAATAAGTTTAAGGCTGAGTGATAAAATGTCTGTATATTCAACAGAACAAACTGCTATAATAGTAGGATTGCAGTGGTTAGAGGAGACTAAACCAAATAGTATGCCAACTGTAATTTGCTCAGATTCTGCATCAGCACTTAAAAGTATATTGTCAACAAAAACTGACAGAGAAGATCTGCTAGTAGAAATTTATACACTATTATATAGGCTGAACATAGAGGGTATAATTGTATACTTTTGTTGGGTGCCGGCACATATTGGGATAGTAGGAAACGAAATAGCGGATAAGTTAGCAAAAGAAGCGTTAAGGAAAGACTTGATAGATATTAAGATACCTTTAGGAAGAAATGAAGTTAGATCAATAATTAATAGAGAAATAATAAGAATATGGCAACAAAGGTGGGAAAGTAGCAGTACAGGTAGGTGGTTTTATAATATTGTTAAGTTAGTAGGGAAAAAAGAATCGTGCTATGGAAGACATAGAAAAGAAGAAGTAATGGTTTCTAGACTAAGGATGGGTCATACAGGATTAAACTCAACACTGGCATTAATGGGAAAACATGCAAATGGTATGTGTGATGAATGTGGTGTGGTTGAAACAGTAGAACATGTGTTTTTTAAGTGTAGTAAATATGAAGAACAGCGCAGTGATCTTTTTAAAAATATAAAGAACCGGTCAGTGAGTATAATGGATCTATTGGGAAAGGGTTTGAGTGATAGACAGAGGTTTAAGGACGTGATAGCATTTTTAGAGTTTACAGGACTGGATCACCGGATCTAGAGCCTGAGGAAAAGGAGCAAGTATAGCTCTGATCATCCTGGAGTTTGAGGAGATCAGTGTTGAAGCTGGAGGAGCTGAACACGCAGCGTCAGCTGAAGCCTGGTCTCTGATCCTCTGGGAGGGTTTAAAAGGTTTTTTTATTTATTTATTATTATTTTTTCTCTCTGCAATTCAGATCCATTATTCATGTGTGCAATGCATACAGTAGGTGGCGGTAATACTCCTAAGGAGTGAACGGCCATAAAACGGAAGAAAGAAGAAGAAGAAGAAGAAGTCCTGTGCGGTGACAAATAATCTGGCGCATGATGGCTGTTGTGCAGTCATGGAGGAAGATTCTGAGGAATCGATAATGGAGAATAGGGAAGGATTTATTAAGGTATACTCGGGAAAAATTCAAAAGAAAAAAATTCTAAACGTAAGAAATCTAAGGATCAGGAGGATAGCGAAGATATGGCGGAATCAATGCAGGATAAAACAAAAAAAAAGACAAAAGAAAATCAAGAAATTACAGGAGAGCAAACTGTACAAAATGCTGAGGAGACTGGATTCAAAATTATGTTGACATTTGAAAAGAGTACAGGAATACATTTGCATCCAATAGGATTATCCAAGGCGATCGATAAAATCATTGGATCAGTTGTTTTGGCTAAATGTTTGGGACAAGGGAGAGTTTTGATCATAGTGAAAGATAATGGGCAAAAAAACAAACTACTCAAGATAAAAGAAATGAACGGAGAAAAGGTCACAACCAAAGAGATTGGAGTAGAAAAGGGGGAAAAAGGGGTAATATATGTAATTCCAACATAACCACTGACGAAATGAATGAAAATATAAGAGGAGGTAAGGTTATTAATGTGAGAAGACTGTATAACACGAAGGAATGACAACGACAGGAAAGTTTAAGTGTCTTGTTGACATTTGAAGGGAAAATGGCTGAGAAGGTACAAATGGGATACATAAGTTACCCAGTAAGAGTGTATGTACCAATGCCATTGAGATGTTTTAAATGTCAACGAATAGGACTAGGGCTGCAACGATTAGTCGACATTGTCGACAACGTCGACAAATATCGTTGTTGTCGAGTAGTCGTTTGATCTCACGTGACCAATGTATGGGCGTGCAATATCGCATTTTGACCGCTACGACGCTGTAGCGCTAGAGTGTAATGCAGCCGTTAAGTGCTTTTGCGGTAGAAGAAAAAACAGCGCGAATTACATAGACAGTAAATAAATGGCGAAATATGGCGGAGTGTAAACGAGTTCGGACCAGTAAGGTGTGGGAAAGTTTCACAAAACTGCCAACTAAAAATGCTGTCATGTGCAATACATGCAAGGCTGAGCTTGCGTTTCACGGGAGCACAACATATTGGAGCACTTAAGAGAAAGCATCCCGGATCAAAAGGAGCCGGTGAGAGGTGAGTGTTCAATCTCCAGGTGAAGCTAACTAACTAGTTGTAAATCTCTTTATTTGAGAATGCAATACTACCATTAATAAAAATAAAATGTTTTTTCTTTGCAAAAAATATCTTTTCTTTGCATTCCTGCAACATCCACTCCAGCAGAACGGATCTTCTCAGCTGCAGGAAACATTTGCTCACAAAAAAAGAGCAAGCTTGTCACGTGAACATGTTGATATGCTGACCTTCCTTCATTTTAATTCAGCACTTATTTGAAAATCCAAAAAAGCCAGTGCAGAAAGGACACTTGTTACTTACTGCTTTTCATTAAACTAACTGAACACTTGGTTTTAGAAATAAAGCTCTTAATACTGCTGCCAAGAGATATTTACATTCAAACATATTTTTGTCTGCAATGCAGCTGATTTATTTTTGTTGACCTGTTTAGTTGGAGGTTCATTAAAGTTCATTAAAACACCATTTCAAAAGCTGAAGTGATTTTTTTTTTTTTAAGATTATAATATGTATAACTCAATGTTTTAACTTATTGAAAAGGCTGAATAATCATTCCAAACTTACTGATTAGTCGTCAATATAATCGACGATTAGTCGATTAATCGGTCCAATAATCGTTAGATTAATCGATTATCAAAATAATCGTTTGTTGCAGCCCTAAATAGGACATGTGGCTGCAGTGTGTCGGGGGAAGATAAGATGTGCAAAATGCGGAGGTGAGCATGATTATGACAAATGTACAGAGGTGAATGGATTAAAATGCTGCAACTGTGGAGGTGCTCACAGTGCAGCATATGGAGGATGTGAAATTTACAAGCAACAAATTAAACGAGAAGTTCAAAAATACAAGACTGAGCATAAAGTCACTTATGCGGAAGCAGTGAAGGTATGTAAAAGTAAGGAGGACAGGAGGGAAAAGATTAAAACAATTCTAGAAGCTGCATCAGAATTCCTAGGGATCTCTGGGATTTCAGTAAGCACAATACATGAAATTCTAACTAGAGCAACAACAGTAGAAGTTTACCAGGTATCTGAGTAGAGTAATGGTGATACATGTAATGCAATGGAACGCAAGGAGCCTTGTAGAAATGGTCAAGAACTTAAAAAAATTGTATTAGATTTGGACCATAAGCCAAGTGTAATTTGTGTTCAAGAGTCTTGGCTTAAGCCAAATCTGCAATTTGTATTACCAGGATATAAATCTGTCTGAAAGGATACAGTTGGGAAACAAGGGGGAGGGGTGGTAACTTTTATGAAAGAAGGAACTATCTATAGGGAATTAAGTGAGATTAAAGATATGGAATGTGTTGTGGTTGAAATATATTTGAGAGAAGAATCAATTGTAATATATAATTTTTATAATCCATGTAAGATGATGTCAATAAAGTTGTTTGAAAAGATTAAGAAAGAGACAAATAAATTGTGGTGTTGTGATTTTAATGCTCATAATTGGCTTTGGGGGAGTAAAAATATAGATTATAATAGGGAAGTAATAGATCAGCTCATGGATGATAGATCATTAGTATGTTTAAATACAGGAGAAGGAACTAGGTATAATTTAACAGAGAATACGGTATCAAGTATAGATTTAACATTAATATCAAATGATATGGCTGATAGATGTGAATGGAAAGTAAATAGTGAGAACACAATTGGGAGTGATCATTTTCCAATTATTTGTAAAATAAATGTAGATAATAATCCAGAATGTTTACTGCAAAAAAAATGGTTGTATGATAATGGTTGTATGATAGGTAAAGTACCAAGATAAAAATTCTCTTTTTTGGCCATTTTTTCAAAATCCTATTCCTAACCCACTTACAGCCACTGAGTTAGAAGCACTGAAAAATTAAGCAACAGTTAAATATAAATTAAAGCTGCAAGCAGCGATTGCGGGCCCAAGCCGGTGGCACCGCCACCCTGGTGCCTTTAGTGGAACTAAAGGCACCGGGTGGCGGTTGCCACCGGCTTGGGCCCTCCATCGCTGCTTGCAGCTTTAATTTATATATATATATATATATATATATATATATATATATATATATATTTGTCATTGTGACTTTAGACAAAGTCTCCACAACAATATTGTTGTGTTATATATTATATATATATATATATATAAAAAATATATATATATATTATGTAAATTCTTTTTTTCCCCTATTTTTAACATATATATTATTATATATATAATAATAATATATATATTATTAACATTTTTGGATGCTAAACTATTCTTTTTATAGGCTTTGTACTTTGTACACTATGTAAGGTTGACTATTGTGTGTGTGTGTGTGTGTGTGTGTGTGTGTGTGTGTGTGTGTGTGTGTGTGTGTGTGTGTGTGTGTGTGTGTGTGTGTGTGTGTGTGTGTGTGTGAGGCTCGATCGAACAATGGAGACATAAAAACATACTCCGTCATTTTGTTCATACAGACCATCATTCAAAATGCAAAGTGTTTCCTTATATTTGTGTACACTCGCAATGAAACACAACATTGTGCTTTTGTTAAACTATAAACTCTTGTCAAACTGTAACCTACAACTGTCACCCAACAAAAATCTCACACACACACACACACACACACACACACACACACACACACACACACACACACACACACATCCCCCCTCCCCTCCCCACACAGACAGAATGGCAGAGAGACAGAGAGAGAGAAAATACACATTCAAACCACAATATCTGACTTCCTGTTGGTCGGAGCTAATGACTGTAAATTAGAAAGTTGTCCGGATCGAAGAGAAGAATATACGTACCGAGTTTGGTTACTGTAGGTAAAACTATAACTAAGTTATAACACACTTTATGCATCCTTTTTTAATCATAAATTTGTTTCCTCGCCACGGCCAAACCGTTCGAGATATCAAAAATCCCCTGGCAATTTATAATCTTCCATGTCTTGACTTCATGCTGACCGAGTTTCGTGGTCATCGGATGAATCCTCTAGGAGAAGTGTTTCAAATGCGAGAGCAAGCGTTCTCCAATCAACCCGTAATAGCCGACTTCCTGTTGGGCTGGCGTAAAACTTGACCCAGGGAAAGTTGTTCGGCCCGATTAAATCTATATGTGTACCGAGTTTCATATTAATTCATGCAAGCGTGTTTGATATACGGACAAGTGTTCGAATCCCATTCCAGGGGGCGCTGTCGAGCCCCCCTGCCACGCCCGGGTACCAGCTTCAGCCTGGCCCTGTTGGCCGCGGGTTCTGAACTGTATGCAAAATTTCAAGAGTTTTCGAGCATGTCCCTCAAAAGTGCCAGAGATTTTGCACACAGCAGAGAAATGGTTAAACTAAACTAGCCCCCCTCCTCACACACACACACACACAGAGGGGCAGAGGGAAAATGCTCCAAACAGTACACATTCAAACCAAAATATCTGACTTCCTGTTGGTCGGAGCTAATGACTGTAAATTAGAAAGTTGTCCGGATCGAAGAGAAGAATATACGTACCGAGTTTGGTTACTGTAGGTAAAACTAATACCCCATTTTTGACTAAAGGTGGCGCTACTGAGCCCCTTACCACGCCCGTTTCTGAAACTTCGCACATGTCTATTACACAATAAATGTCAAATGCATGTTGAGTTTCATGCAATTTGAAGCATGTTAAGAGCCTCAAATGCATCCAAAAAGAATATAAAAGTTTAAAGCGTTGCCATGGCGACAGTATTAAAGATATCAATAATCCTTTCACAGGTCTACATCTGTCGTGTGTTTACATTATACAGATGAAGTTTGAAGCAAATCGGGTAAAAATAAGAGGGTGATTTCAAAGCATTTCGAAAGTGACACACTTCCTGCTGCCAGTTGGTGGCGCTATAACTTTGACTCACAATAGTCACATCCATGTGATGGGCCTCTTACAGCGAACACACTGCTGAAGTTTCATCAAGATCAGTTAATGTATGAGGATGTTATAACACACTTCCTGTTTCCAATATTCGCCATAAATTCGTTTCCTCGCCACGGCCAAACCGTTCGAGATATCAAAAATCCCCTCGCAACTTTTCATCCTCAATGTCTTGGCTTCATGCTGACCGTGTTTCGTGGTGATTGTTTGAATCGTCTAGGAGGAGTATTTTAAATTCCATTGCATGTGTTTTTTAAACTACGCCAAATAGCCGACTTCCTGTTGGGCTGGGGTAAAAAGTCAGAGCATGAAGGATATATGAACCGATGAGATCTATAAGTGTACCGAGTTTCATATTATTTCATGCAAGCGTGTTTGATTTATGGACCAAGTTTTCGGACCCCGTTCCAGGGGGCGCTGTCGAGCCCCCCTGCCACGCCCGGGTACCAGCTTCAGTCCGGCTCTAATGGCCGCGGGTTCTGACCAGTGTGCAAAGTTTCAAGAGTTTTTGAGCACGTTAAGGCCCCCAAAAGTGGCAAAAACCTTGAAAAAAAATTTATTATAAAGAAGAAGAAGAAGAAAAACAACGAGATGTGGAATTTATAAATCGCAAATGGTCTTGAACTTGTGCGCAGCCAAATGGTTTCAGATCTCCGCCTTGTAAACGCGGCCTACTTCACGAGTTCACACTTACATACAATTAGAGGAAGTAAGGTTTAATGCGTATTTGGTGTGCTGTCGGGAGGGAGGGCTCCGAGCTCGGAGTTCGGCCCGAACCCAGAGTACTCCCCCCTGTATGTAAATGGTTAGGGCTAGAAGTGTGGAGAAGAGGTGGTGGAGGGATGCTGCTAAACTGTCAACGAATTGAGGTGAGACTGCTGAATATTTGTACACCTCTTATCGTTGATTGCTGAGTGCTCTCCACTTGTGTTAATTATCTGAACATGCTCCACACGAACTTTGTTAATAAAACATAATTGAATGTAATTAATGATGTTTTATTAACAAAGTTCGGGGGGAGCACGTTCAGCCACAACAGTTTTTCCAGGATCCCTCCCTCTCTCCCAGCAACTCCTCACTCTCGATTACTCCTTTAAATGTTAAGGGGTTAGTTCACCCAAAAATTACAATTCTGTCATTAATTACTCAACCTCATGTCATTCCAAACCTGTAAGACCTTCGTTCATCTTCGGAACACAAATTAAGATTATTTTGATTAATCTTTCTGACCCCCCCATAGACTGCAACTTTATTACCACTTTCAAGGCCCAGAAAGGTAGTAAAGACATTGTTAAAATAGTCCATGTGACTACAGTGGTTCAAACTTAATTTTATGAAGCAACGAGAATACTTTTTATGTGGAAAATAAATAAATAAATAAAGATAATAATGACTTTATTCAACAAGTTCTTCTCTTCCGTATCAGTCTCTGATGCTGTTCACATTGTAAACAGTGCAGCTCTTCCGGGTTCTACGTCAGAACGGCGGCTCAGATTTGACCGGCTCCTGCGTCAGCAACACACACATGCATCGTGGTGCTCACGTGAACAGCGTCAGAGACTCGGAAGAGAAGAAAATGTAGAATTAAGTGTTTTTTGGGGGGAGGGTTTTGTGCAAAAAGTATTCTCGTCGCTTCATAAAATTAAGGTTGAACCACTGTAGTCACATGGACTATTTTAACGATGTCTTTACTACCTTTCTGGGCCTTGAAAGTTGTAACGTTGCAGTTTATGGGGGGGTCAGAAAGCTCTCAGATTTCATCAGAAATATCTTAATTTGTGTTCCGAAGATGAACGAAGGTCTTATGGGTTTGGAACGACAAACGGGTGAGTAATTAATGACAGAATTTTCACTTTTGAGTGAACTAACCCTTTAAGTGTCAACTTGGGAAACATAAAGATCACTAGTCAACGTCCAAATATTTTACTTGAAAATGGCGAGTGACAAGAACTGCTTAGATTTCCAAATACCTGCAGTTCTCAGACTGCTTAGACCCTGACGTGGCACGACACTCTACGTTCCAATCTGTGCGTACCCATTTTATAAATGAAGCCCCTGGTCTGGTCACTTGTGTTCTTCACTCACTGCTAGATTCTGTTTTGGCAGATATACATTACAATGGACCAGCTCAACTGTACAGTTTGTGAGGCTGCTGAAAAGAGATTTTAAAACATTTAAAAAGGACAAAAAATAAATAGAAAATGTGATTTGACTTTTCAATTCTAAATTTTTAACTAACTATAATTTCTGATGGTCAACTCCAAACACACACAGACACACTAATACAATAATATTAACAGTGAGGCAGATGTTGTGAATCTTTTTTTCCTAAAGTATATAACACGACTGTAACTTTCCATTTAAAAACCTAAATATAAATATAGCTGCAAGCAGCGATTACGGGCCCAAGCCGGTGGCACCGCCACCCTGGTGCCTTTAGTTACACTAAAGGCACCGGGCTGGCGCTGCCACCGGCTTGGGCCCTCCATCGCTGCTTGCAGCTATATTTATTTATATATATATATATATATATATAAAAAGCCGCCACCCCGTTGCCTTTCGGGTTCCTGTGCACGACGGGCAATAACGTAACCCCGCTTTGACTGTCGAGAAGAAGTCTGCTTTAGAGCTTGTCTCAGTGTGAGTCTTTCTGCTCCCCTCCAAACACACACAGAAAAGGGGGGGGGGGGGCTGTCTGTGTGTGTGCCCTCCCTCCCTTCCCCCCCCCCCCCCCCCCCCCCACACACACACACACAGAGAGAATGGCAATTTGGAACTCTGTCAGAGAGAGACAAAACCACATTCAAACCAAAATATCTGACTTCCTGTTGGTCGGAGCTAATGACTGTAAATGAGAAAGTTGTCCGGATCGATAAGCACAATATGCAGACCGAGTTTTGTGACTGTAGGTAAAAATAACCCCCCCACTTTAGTCAAAAGTATCTTGAAAGTAACACACTTCCTGCTGCCAGTTGGTGGCGCTATAACTTTGACTCACAATAGTCACATCCATGTGATCGCCCTCTTACAACA
The DNA here is from genome assembly GCF_949152265.1 of Phoxinus phoxinus. Classification (NCBI taxonomy): domain Eukaryota; kingdom Metazoa; phylum Chordata; class Actinopteri; order Cypriniformes; family Leuciscidae; genus Phoxinus; species Phoxinus phoxinus. The sequence goes on along the minus strand of NC_136884.1, from coordinate 35,275,787 downwards.
AACACACTGCTGAAGTTTCATCAGGATCAATAAATGTATGAAGACGTTATAACACATCGTGTTTCTCTTTTCTCGCCATAAATTTGTTTCCTCGCCACGGCCAAACCGTTCGAGATATCAAAAAGCCATCCGCAATTTAGCGTCCTCAATGTCTTGACTTCATGCTGACCGAGTTCGGTGAAGATCAAATTAAATTTCTTGGAGGAGTATATAAAATTCCAGGGGCGTGCGTTTTCATACAACCCATAATAGCCGACTTCCTGTTGGGCTGGTGTAAAACTTAGAGCACGAAAGTTGTTCGGCCCGATGAGATCTATATGTGTACCGAGTTTCATACTAATTCATGCAATATTCAGTTTGATATATGGACCAAGTTTTCGGACCCCGTTAAAGGGGGCGCTGTTGAGCCCCCCTGCCACGCCCGGGTACCAGCTTCAGGCCGGCCCTGATGGCCGCAGGTTCTGACCTGTGTGCAAAGTTTCAAGAGGAAAGGCAACGGGGGTGGCGGCTTTTTATATATATATATATATATATATATATATATATATATATATATATATATATATATATATAAATATAGCTGCAAGCAGCGATGGAGGGCCCAAGCCGGTGGCAGCGCCAGCCCGGTGCCTTTAGTGTAACTAAAGGCACCGGGGTGGCGGTGCCACCGGCTTGGGCCCGTAATCGCTGCTTGCAGCTATATTTATATATATATATATATATATATATATATATATATATATATATATATATATTTTTATTATTATTATTATTTTTTTTTTTTTTTTTACGACTATTCGGGCACTTTTGGGTCTCTTAACGTGCTCAAAAACTCTTGAAACTTTGCACACTGGTCAGAACCCGCGGCCATTAGAGCCAGACTGAAGCTGGTACCCGGGCGTGGCAGGGGGGCTCGACAGCGCCCCCTGGAACGGGGTCCGAAAACTTGGTCCATAAATCAAACACGCTTGCGTGTAATAATATGTAACTCGGTACACTTATAGATCTCATCGGTTCATATATCCTTCATGCTCTGACTTTTTACCCCAGCCCAACAGGAAGTCGGCTATTTGGCGTAGTTTAAAAAACAAATGCAATGGAATTTAAAATACTCCTCCTAGACGATTCAAACAATCACCACGAAACTCGGTGTGCATGAAGTCAAGACATTGAGGATGAAAAGTTGCGAGGGGATTTTTGATATCTCGAACGGTTTGGCCATGGTGAGGAAACAAATTTATGGCGAATATTGGAAACAGGAAGTGTGTTATAACATCCTCATACATTAATTGATCTTGATGAAACTTCAGCAGTGTGTTTGTTGTAAGAGGCCGATCACATGGATGTGACTATTGTGAGTCAAAGTTATAGCGCCACCAACTGGCAGCAGGAAGTGTGTCACTTTCGAAATGCTTTGAAATCACCCTCTTATTTTTACCCGATTTGCTTCAAACTTCATCTGTATAATGTAAACACACGACAGATGTAGACCTGTGAAAGGATTATTGATATCTTTAATACTGTCGCCATGGCAACGCTTTAAACTTTTATATTCTTTTTGGATGCATTTGAGGCTCTTAACATGCTTCAAATTACATGAAACTCAACATGCATTTGACATTTATTGTGTAATAGACATGTGCGAAGTTTCAGAAACGGGCGTGGTAAGGGGCTCAGTAGCGCCACCTTTAGTCAAAAATGGGGTATTAGTTTTACCTACAGTAACCAAACTCGGTACGTATATTCTTCTCTTCGATCCGGACAACTTTCTAATTTACAGTCATTAGCTCCGACCAACAGGAAGTCAGATATTTTGGTTTGAATGTGTACTGTTTGGAGCATTTTCCCTCTGCCCCTCTGTGTGTGTGTGTGTGAGTGTGTGTGTGTGAGGAGGGGGGCTAGTTTAGTTTAACCATTTCTCTGCTGTGTGCAAAATCTCTGGCACTTTTGAGGGCCTTAACATGCTCGAAAACTCTTAAAATTTTGCACACAGGTCAGAACCCGCGGCCATTAGAGCCAGACTGAAGCTGGTACCCGGGCGTGGCAGGGGGGCTCGACAGCGCCCCCTGGAACGGGGTCCGAAAACTTGGTCCATAAATCAAACACGCTTGCATGAAATAATATGAAACTCGGTACACTTATAGATCTCACCGGTTCATATATCCTTCATGCTCTGACTTTTTACCCCAGCCCAACAGGAAGTCGGCTATTTGGGGTAGTTAGAAAAACGCATTCAATGGAATTTAAAATACTCCTCCTAGACGATTCAACCACTCGCCACGAAACTCGGTCAGCATGAAGTCAAGACATGGAGGATGATAAATTGCCAGGGGATTTTTGATATCTCGAACGGTTTGGCCGTGGCGAGGAAACAAATTTATGATTAAAAAAGGATGCATAAAGTGTGTTATAACTTAGTTATAGTTTTACCTACAGTAACCAAACTCTGTACGTATATTCTTCTCTTCGATCCGGACAACTTTCTAATTTACAGTCATTAGCTCCGACCAACAGGAAGTCAGATATTGTGGTTTGAATGTGTATTTTCTCTCTCTCTGTCTCTCTGCCATTCTGTGTGTGTGTGTGTGTCTGTCTGTGTGGGGAGGGGAGGGGAGGGGAGGGGGGATGTGTGTGTGTGTGTGTGTGTGTGTGTGTGTGTGTGTGTGTGTGTGTGATTTTGGTTGGGTGACAGTTGTAGGTTACAGTTTGACAAGAGTTTATAGTTTAATAAAAGCACATTGTTGTGTTTCATTGCGAGTGTACACAAATATAAGGAAACACTTTGCATTTTGAATGATGGTCTGTATGAACAAAATGACGGAGTATGTTTTTATGTGTCCATTGTTCGATCGAGCCTCACACACACACACACACACACACACACACACACACACACACACACACACACACACACACACACACACACACACACACACACACACACACACACAGCATTCCAGCATTGCAGAATGTTCATTTTAGCCTTAATAAAATATAATAATAAAATAGTCAACCTTACATATAAAAATTACACTGCTCTGTCTAAATAGTCAATTGTACAGTTTGTGCCGTTCATAGTAAGCACCGCTCCACTGTGATGTTTCCAAGCACATTTTTGCGCATTTGAAGAGGATCATTTTTCTATATTGGAACGTGAGTGTACAAAGTACAAAGCCTATAAAAAGAATAGTTTAGCATCCAAAAATGTTAATAATATATATATTATCATTATATATATAATAATATATATATGTTAAAAATAGAATTTACATAATATATATATATATATATATATATATAATTAAAGCTGCAAGCAGCGATGGAGGGCCCAAGCCGGTGGCACCGCCACCCGGTGCATTTAGTTCAAGGCACCAGGGTGGCGGTGCCACCGGCTTGGGCCCGTAATCGCTGCTTGCAGCTATATTTATTTATATATATATATATATATATATAAAGCCGCCACCCCGTTGCCTTTCGGGTTCCTGTGCACGACGGGCAATAACGTAACCCCGCTTTGACTGTCGAGAAGAAGTCTGCTTTAGAGCTTGTATCAGTGTGAGTCTTTCTGCTCCCCTCCAAACACACACAGAAAAGGGGGGGGGGGGCCTGATGGCCGCGGGTTCTGACCTGTGTGCAAAATTTCAAGAGTTTTCGAGCACGTTAAGGGCCCCAAAAGTGCCCGAGATTTTGCACACAGCAGAGAAAGGGTTAAACTAAACTAGCCCCCCTCCTCACACACACACACACACACACATACACAGATCCCCCCCTCCCGTCCCCACCCCACACAGACAGACACACACACACAGAATTGCAGAGAGACAGAGAGAGACACAATTCACATTCAAACCACAATATCTGACTTTCTGTTGGTCGGAGCTAATGACTGTAAATTAGAAAGTTGTTCGGCTTGATAAGATCAATATACACGCTGAGTTTTGTAACTGTAGGTAAAACTATAACTAAGTTATAACACACTTTATGCATCCTTTTTTAATCATAAATGCGTTTCCTCGCCACGGCCAAACCGTTCGAGATATCAAAAATCCATCCGCAATTTAGCATCCTCCATGTCTTGACTTCATGCACACCGAGTTTCGTGGTCATCGGATGAATTCTCTGGGAGAAGTGTTTCAAATGCCAGAACATGCGTTTCCATACAGCCCATAATAGCCGACTTCCTGTTGGACTGGCGTAAAACTTAGAGCACGAAAGTTGTTCGGCCCGATGAGATCTATATGTGTACCGAGTTTCATATTATTACATGCAAGCGTGTTTGATATATGGACATGTTTTTGAATCCCATTCCAGGGGGCGCTGTCGAGCCCCCCTGCCACGCCCGGGTACCAGCTTCAGTCGGGCCCTGATGGCCGCGGGTTCTGACATTTGTGCAAAGTTTCAAGAGTTTTTGAGCACGTTAAGGGCCCCAAAAGTGCCCGAGAAGTCCCACACAGCAGAGAAAGGGTTAAAATAAAGCCCCCCTTCTCTCTCACACACACAGACACTGAGAGAGACTGGCAAAATTCCCATCAAATCACATTCAAACCAAAATATCTGACTTCCTGTTGGTCGGAGCTAATGACTGTCAATTAGAAAGTTGTCCGGATCGGGGAGATAAATATAGATACCGATTTTTGTTACTGTAGGTAAAACTAATACCCCATTTTTGACTAAAGGTGGCGCTACTGAGCCCCTTACCACGCCCGTTTCTGAAACTGTGCACAAGTGTACTAGGCAATAAATGTAAAGTGTCTGTCGAGTTTCATGCAATTTGAAGTATGCTAAGAGTCTCAAAAACTTTAAAAAAGAATATTAAAGTTTGATGCATTGCCATGGCGACAGTATTAAAGATATCAATAATCCTTTCACAGGTCTACATCTGTCGTGTGTTTACATTATACAGATAAAGTTTGAAGCAAATCGGTAAAAATAAGAGGGTGATTTCAAAGCATTTTGAAAGTGACACACTTCCTGCTGCCAGTTGGTGGCGCTATAACTTTGACTCACAATAGTCACATCCATGTGATCGGCCTCTTACAACGAACACACTGATGAAGTTTCATCAAGATCAATTAATGTATGAGGATGTTATAACACACTTCCTGTTTCCAATATTCGCCATAAATTTGTTTCCTCGCCACGGCCAAACCGTTCGAGATATCAAAAATCCCCTCGCAATTTAGCATCCTCCATGTCTTGACTTCATGCACACCGAGTTTCGTGGTCATCGGATGAATTCTCTGGGAGAAGTGTTTCAAATGCCAGAACATGCGTTTCCATACAGCCCATAATAGCCGACTTCCTGTTGGACTGGCGTAAAACTTAGAGCACGAAAGTTGTTCGGCCCGATGAGATCTATATGTGTACCGAGTTTCATATTATTACATGCAAGCGTGTTTGATATATGGACATGTTTTTGAATCCCATTCCAGGGGGCGCTGCCGAGCCCCCCTGCCACGCCCGGGTCCCAGCTTCAGCGCGGCCCTAATGGCCGCGGGTTCTGACATTTGTGCAAAGTTTCAAGAGTTTTTGAGCACGTTAAGGGCCCCAAAAGTGCCCAAAAGGTAGTAAAATAATAATAATAATAATAAAGAAGAAGAAGAAGAATAATAATCCTTAGAAAAACAATAGGGCCTTCGCCTTTTCAAGGCTTGGGCCCTAAATATAGCTGCAAGCAGCGATTACGGGCCCAAGCCGGTGGCACCGCCACCCCGGTGCCTTTAGTTACACTAAAGGCACCGAGGTGGCGGTGCCACCGGCTTGGGCCCTCCATCGCTGCTTGCAGCTATATTTATTTATATATATATATATATATATATATATATAAACCGCCACCCCGGTGCCTTTAGGGTTCCTGTGCACGACGGGCAATAACGTAACTCCGCTTTGACTGTCGAGAAGAAGTCTGCTTTAGAGCTTGCATCAGTGTGGGTTCTGCAAAAGTGCGCATCGAGGGCACATATCAACCACAAAGTATGCGTGAGCACCCTTCTGAAACCTAAAATGAAAAATTAGACACCCTACAGTCTCATGGACTTAACGGTAACGGACACATGAAATCAGCAGCCATTGTAAGTACACAAGACCAAAAATTAATATGAAGTGTGGTATATATATTCATTGAAATTACTGTACTTTAAAACACTTGTTTAAAAGAAAAAAACACATGTATACATAGTATAAAACACTAGATGCCACAATATACCTATTTTTAATAGAGTCTTTCTGCCCCCCTCCCCACACACACAGAGACAGGGGGGCTGTCTGTGTGTGTGCCCTCCCTCCCCTCCCCACACAGACACACACGGGGGGGGAGTGTCAGACAGACAGACAGACAGACAGACAGACACACACACACACACACACACACACACACACACACAGAATGGCAGGGGGAACTCTGTCGGAGAGAGACAAAACCACATTCAAACCAAAATATCTGACTTCCTGTTGGTCGGAGCTAATGACTGTAAATGAGAAAGTTGTCCGGCTCGATAAGCACAATATACATACCGAGTTTTGTGACTGTAGGTAAAAATAACCCCCCCACTTTAGTCAAAAGCATCTTGAAAGTAACACACTTCCTGCTGCCAGTTGGTGGCGCTATAACTTTTACTCACATTAGTTACATCCATGTGATCGGCCTCTTACAAAAAACACACTACTGAAGTTTCATCAAGATCAGTTAATGTATGAAGACGTTATAACACATCGTGTTTCTCTTTTCTCGCCATAAATTCGTTTCCTCGCCATGGCCAAACCGTTCGAGATATCAAAAATCCGTCCGCAATTTAGCATCCTCAATGTCTTGACTTCATGCTGACCGAGTTTGGTGAAGATCAAATTAAATTTCTTGGAGGAGTATATAAAATTCCAGGGGCGTGCGTTTTCATACAACCCATAATAGCCGACTTCCTGTTGGGCTGGCGTAAAACTTAGAGCACGAAAGTTGTTCGGCCCGATGAGATCTATATGTGTACCGAGTTTCATACTAATTCATGCAATATTCAGTTTGATATAGGGACCAAGTTTTCGGACCCCGTTAAAGGGGGCGCTGTTGAGCCCCCCTGCCACGCCCGGGTACCAGCTTCAGCCCGGCCCTGATGGCCGCAGGTTCTGACCTGTGTGCAAAGTTTCAAGAGTTTTCGAGCACGTTAAGGGCCCCAAAAGTGCCCGAGAAGTCCCACACAGCAGAGAAAGGGTTAAAATAAAGCCCCCCTCCTCTCTCACACACACAGACACTGAGAGAGACTGGCAAAATTCCCATCAAATCACATTCAAACCAAAATATCTGACTTCCTGTTGGTCGGAGCTAATGACTGTAAATTAGAAAGTTGTCCGGCTCGGGGAGATAAATATAAATACCGATTTTTGTTACTGTAGGTAAAACTAATACCCCATTTTTGACTAAAGGTGGCGCTACTGAGCCCCTTACCACGCCCGTTTCTGAAACTTCACACATGCCTAGTACCTAATAAATCTGATATGCATGTTGAGTTTCATGCAATTTGAAGCATGTTAAGAGCCTCAAATGCACCCAAAAAGAATATAAAAGTTTAAAGCGTTGCCATGGCAACAGTATTTAAGATATCAATAATTCTTTCACAGGTCTACATCTGCCGTGTGTTTACATTATACACATAAAGTTTGAAGCAAATCGGGTAAAAATAAGAGGGTGAATTCAAAGCATTTTGAAAGTGACACACTTCCTGCTGCCAGTTGGTGGCGCTATAACTTTGACTCACAATAGTCACATCCATGTGATCGGCCTCTTACAACGAACACACTGCTGAAGTTTCATCAAGATCAATTAATGTATGAGGATGTTATAACACACTTCCTGTTTCCAATATTCGCCATAAATTCGTTTCCTCGCCACGGCCAAACCGTTCGAGATATCAAAAATCCCCTCGCAATTTATCATCCTCCATGTCTTGACTTCATGCACACCGAGTTTCGTGGTGATTGGTTGAATCGTCTAGGAGGAGTACTTTAAATTCCATTGCATGTGTTTTTTAAACTACGCCAAATAGCCGACTTCCTGTTGGGCTGGGGTAAAAAGTCAGAGCACGAAGGATATATGAACCGATGAGATCTATAAGTGTACCGAGTTTCATATTATTACACGCAAGCGTGTTTGATTTATGGACCAAGTTTTCGGACCGCGTTCCAGGGGGCGCTGTCGAGCCCCCCTGCCACGCCCGGGTACCAGCTTCAGTCCGGCTCTAATGGCCGCGGGTTCTGACATTTGTGCAAAGTTTCAAGAGTTTTTGAGCACGTTAAGGCCCCCAAAAGTGCCCAAAAGGTAGTAATATAATAATAATAATAGAGAAGAATAATCCGGAGGAAAACAATAGGGCCTTCGCCTTTTCAAGGCTTGGGCCCTAATAATAATCCTAAGAAAAACAATAGGGCCTTCGCCTTTTCAAGGCTTGGGCCCTAATTAAAGCTGCAAGCAGCGATGAAAGGGCCCTCGCACCCGTGCCACCGCCACCCGGTGGCTTTAGGAAGACAGAGCATGGTGGGCAATGTGCATTTAAGTAGGTAAAAATAGGAGGAGTATGTCAAAGTCAGTTACAAAAATGTCCTTTATTATGGGGATAATAGCATGCGTTATCACTCAGATAAGTGTTGCTAGCATGTTTTAGCATGTTTCTAGCATGTTTAGAACTCAATGGCATATTAAATATGTCGCTAGTAATGCATCACAGTGTAAAACGTGTCACTTCCTGTCGACAGTAGGTGGCGCTATTACTTTAACTTAAAGTTGTCATGTAGATGTGTTCAGGGCAGGACTCTTATCAAACGTGTGAAGTTTGGGGCAGATTGGACATTGCCTTCTTCAGTAACACCAACTTCCTGTTTCATTGCATTAGCGTGCTTTAGCACTTAGCTAAGAATTGCTAGCATGTTTTAACATGTTTCTAACATGTATATAACTCAATGGCATATTTAATATGTTGCTAGTAATGCATCGCAGTGTTAAACATGTCACTTCCTGTTGCCAGTAGGTGGCGCTATTACTATAACTGAAAAGTGTCATGTAGATGTGTTCAGGACAGGACTATTATCAAACGTGTAAAGTTTGGGAAAGATTGGACATTGCCTTCTTTAGTAACAACAACTTCCTCTTTCATTGCATTAGCATGCTTTAGCACTTAGCTAAGAATTGCTAGCATGTTTTAATAGGTTTCTAACATGTTTATAACTCAATGGCATATTTAATAAGTTGCTAGTACAGCATCACAGTGTTAAACATGTCATTTCCTGTTGCCAGTAGGTGGCGCTATTACTATAACTGAATATTCTCATGTAAATGTGTTAAACATGAGAATATTCAACCGTGTGAAGTTTGGGGCAGATTAAACATCCAATGCCTGAGTTACAGCAAATTCCTATTTAATTGCATTAATAGCATGATTTAGCTCCTAGCTAATGTTTGCTAGCATGTTTTAGCATGTTTCTAGTATGTTGTTAACATGTTTAACACTTGCTGGCACTTTTTTGTATGTTATTAGGAGTCCAAAACAGTGTTAAAGATGTCACTTCCTGTTGCCAGCAGGTGGCGCTATGACTGTAACTGAATTTGAGCATGGTCATGTGTTCAGGACGGAACGCTTATCAAACGTGTGAAGTTTGGGGCAGATTGGACATTCAATGCCTGAGTTACAGCAAATTCCTATTTAATTGCATTAATAGCATGATTTAGCACTTAGCTAATGTTTGCTAGCATGTTTTAGCATGTTTCTAGTATGTTGTTAACATGTTAAGCACTTGGTGGCAATTTTTTATATGTTATTAGGAGTCCAAAACAGTGTTAAAGATGTCACTTCCTGTTGCCAGCAGGTGGCGCTATGACTGTAACTGAATTTGAGCATGGTCATGTGTTCAGGACAGAACGCTTATCAAACGTGTGAAGTTTGGGGCAGATTGGACATTGTTTGCCTGAGTTACAGCAACTTCCTGTTTCATGGCGAAACATCAAAATTTGTCAGGCCGCCGAGGACACGCCCTTCGACGAAAACTCTAGATCTTCGCAATTTAACGTCGCAAAGGCCTTAAGATTACACTCACCAAATTTGAAGATGATCAGATTAAAACTGTAGGAGGAGTTCGTTAAAGTACGAGGCCTGAAAATGGCAAAAACTGCACAAAAATCAGAGAGGAAGTTCAAAATGGCTGACTTCCTGTTGTGTTTAAGGCTATGCTCCAAGAGTTTTTTTTGTAGGTATTGGGTCATTACATGTATGTACCGAATTTCGTACACATACGTGACACATAGCGGGAGGCGCACTCCGTTGAACCTTTATAGGTGGCGCTATCGAGCCATTTTACCCCGCCCAATTCTGAAACGCATATCAGATGTCAATTTTCGCCAGTTCTGACGCGTGTGCAAATTTTCGTGAGTTTTCGTGCATGTTTAGGCCCTCAAAAATGCGATTAAATGCGGAAAATAATAATAAAAATATCTGACTTCCTGTTGGTCGGAAGCTAATGACTGTAAATCAGAAAGTTGTCCGGATCGATAAGCACAATATACATACCAAGTTTTGTGACTGTAGGTAAAACTAACCCCCCCACTTTTGTCAAAAGTAACACACTTCCTGCTGCCAGTTGGTGGCGCTATAACTTTGACTCACATTAGTTACATCCATGTGATCGCTCTCTTACAACAAACACGCTACTGAAGTTTCATCAAGATCAATTAATGTATGAAGACGTTATAACACATCGTGTTTCTCTTTTCTCGCCATAATTTCGTTTCCTCGCCACGGCCAAACTGTTCGAGATATCAAAAATCCGTCAGCAATTTAGTATCCTCAATGTGTTGACGTCATGCTGACCGAGTTTGGTTGCGATTGGATGAATTTTCTAGAAAGAGTGTTTCAAATTCCAGGGGCATGCGTTTTCATACCACCCACAATAGCCGACTTCCTGTTGGGCTGGCGTAAAACTTAGAGCACGAAAGTTGTTCGGCCCGATGAGATCTAAATGTGTACCGAGTTTCATATTATTACATGCAAGCATGTTTGATATACGGACAAGTGTTTGAATCCCATTCCAGGGGGCGCTGTCGAGCCCCCCTGCCACGCCCGGGTACCAGCTTCAGCCCGGCCGCGGGTTCTAACCTGTGTGCAAAATTTCAAGAGTTTTCGAGCACGTTAAGGGCCCCAAAAGTGCCCGAGATTTTGCACACAGCAGAGAAAGGGTTAAACTAAACTAGCCCCCCTCCTCACACACACACATACATAGATCCCCCTCCCCTCCCCACCCCACACAGACAGACACACACACAGAATAGCAGAGAGACAGAGAGAGACACAATTCACATTCAAACCACAATATCTGACTTTCTGTTGGTCGGAGCTAATGACTGTAAATTAGAAAGTTGTTCGGCTTGATAAGATCAATATACACGCTGAGTTTTGTAACTGTAGGTAAAACTATAACTAAGTTATAACACACTTTATGCATCCTTTTTTAATCATAAATTCGTTTCCTCGCCACGGCCAAACCGTTCGAGATATCAAAAATCCGTCCGCAATTTAGCATCCTCCATGTCTTGACTTCATGCACACCGAGTTTCGTGGTCATCGGATGAATTCTCTGGGAGAAGTGTTTCAAATGCCAGAACATGCGTTTCCATACAGCCCATAATAGCCGACTTCCTGTTGGACTGGCGTAAAACTTAGAGCACGAAAGTTGTTCGGCCCGATGAGATCTATATGTGTACCGAGTATCATATTATTACATTCAAGCGTGTTTGATATATGGACATGTTTTTGAATCCCATTCCAGGGGGCGCTGCCGAGCCCCCCTACCACGCCCGGGTCCCAGCTTCAGTCGGGCCCTAATGGCCGCGGGTTCTGACATTTGTGCAAAGTTTCAAGAGTTTTTGAGCACGTTAAGGCCCCCAAAAGTGCCCAAAAGGTAGTAAAATAATAATAATAAAGAATAATAATAATAAATATATATATATATATATATATATATATATATAAATAAATATAGCTGCAAGCAGCGATTACGGGCCCAAGCCGGTGGCACCGCCACCCTGGTGCCTTTAGTTACACTAAAGGCACCGGGCTGGCGCTGCCACCGGCTTGGGCCCTCCATCGCTGCTTGCAGCTATATTTATTTATATATATATATATATATATATATATATATATATATATATAAAAAGCCGCCACCCCGTTGCCTTTCGGGTTCCTGTGCACGACGGGCAATAACGTAACCCCGCTTTGACTGTCGAGAAGAAGTCTGCTTTAGAGCTTGTATCAGTGTGAGTCTTTCTGCTCCCCTCCAAACACACACAGAAAAGGGGGGGCTGTCTGTGTGTGTGCCCTCCCTCCCTCCCTCCCCACACACACACACACACACACACACACACACACACACACACACACACACACACACACACACACACACAGAGAGAATGGCAGGGGGAACAAATCAGAGAGAGACAAAACCACATTCAAACCAAAATATCTGACTTCCTGTTGGTCGGAGCTAATGACTGTAAATGAGAAAGTTGTCCGGATCGATAAGCACAATATACAGACCGAGTTTTGTGACTGTAGGTAAAAATAACCCCCCCACTTTAGTCAAAAGTATCTTGAAAGTAACACACTTCCTGCTGCCAGTTGGTGGCGCTATAACTTTGACTCACAATAGTCACATCCATGTGATCGCCCTCTTACAACAAACACACTGCTGAAGTTTCATCAAGATCAATTAATGTATGAAGATGTTATAACACATCGTGTTTCTCTTTTCTCGCCATAATTTTGTTTCCTCGCCACGGCCAAACCGTTCGAGCTATCAAAAATCCGTCCGCAATTTAGCGTCCTCAATGTCTTGACTTCATGCTGACCGAGTTTGGTGGCGATAGGATAATTTTTCTTGGACGAGTATATCAAATTCCAGGGGCATGCATTTTCATACAGCCCATAATAGCCGACTTCCTGTTGGACTGGCGTAAAACTTAGAGCACGAAAGTTGTTCGGCCCGATTAAATCTATATGTGTACCGAGTTTCATATTATTACATGCAAACGTGTTTGATATATGGACCAAGTTTTTCGGACCACGTTCAAGGGGGCGCTGTTGAGCTCCCCTGCCACGCCCGGGTACCAGCTTCAGCCCAGCCCTGATGGCCGCAGGTTCTGACCTGTGTGCAAAGTTTCAAGAGTTTTTGAGCACGTTAAGGGCCCCAAAAGTGCCCGAGAAGTCCCACACAGCAGAGAAAGGGTTAAAATAAAGCCCCTAGTGTTGGGTCCGAGTCCACCTTTGTCGAGTCCGAGTCGAGTCCAAGTCCTTAACAACCGAGTACAAGTCCAAGTCCGAGTCCAAAGAGGGTCGAGTCGGACTTGAGTCCGAGTCCTTAACATCCGAGTCCGAGTCGAGTCCGGCCGAGTCCACAAAGATTTAAATTATTTGAAATTGACCTTTCACAAAGACCCGCCCCTCTTGGTTACTGTTGCTACGTCCGACAAGCCATTCCTCTCTCACTCCACATGTTCTCGGTCGGAGCAAAGAGGACACTAACAATGTGCCAACAGACAAGACAGAGCAGGGTACTTTTGGTTTGAAATAAAGTCTCAGCTTTCAATTTTTTTAATTTTTATGAAATTCAAACGATAAATACTGTTTTGTGGTGCTTTAATGTGTAGGCCTCAGTTCAAGCAGCACGTGAACTGATAATCTCTTCTAGTTATAGCACAAATTTCTAAAAAAGAAATCAATACACACTATTTTTCAAGTTCAAGTCCACTGCCTTTAATCTACTAACTGATTTGGTTTGTTTGTCGAACAAAAATGGCGTGTATCTGCATTATAATTGGTCTGATTACCTGTCAATCAAATCCCGGCGAAAGGTCTCAACACTGAGCTCTTAAATTAATATTTTAAACCTTACAAAATGATTGCAATGTATAGTTACAGTCATACGTTTACCTATTGTACATCTTTTAGAATCTGCAAGGTAATGCTTAATAATGCAACACGATGCATTAAGAGCCAGGGGTAAACTTTTGAGCAAGATGATGATGTTTACATTTTTCTTATTGTGTTGTACATGCTAATATCTTATTTAGCCTCTGAAGGGTTGGACTAAATTAATGAATGCATTTTTAACAAATAAGACCAATTTACACCAATGATCCAGTTCAAAAGTTTACACCTCTTGACTCTTAACGGATGCTTCCTTCTTGTGCATCACTAAATGTTTGCAGGGTTTGTAATAGTTGTGTATGAGTCCCTCAGTTGTCACCAGTGTGAAAGTATGGATCTTACAATCATAGTCACTGCTAGTAAGGAGTCAAATATGCAGAAGATGCTGGAAAAGCAAAGAATGTGCAGGAGCTGGATGATTTTTCTTCAACCATTAAAAAAAAAAAAAAGAAAAAAAAGTTATGGATCATTCAGGTAATGACACAATATTAAAATCGAGCCTATGTAATTTGTCTTTATTTTGTGTTTGTATTTTATTTAGGCTATTAAACATCTGTTATGTGAAAAAGCTTTTTCAGGGCAGTACTAAATAGAAACAATGTGTATGATCCGTCTTATTAAAAAACATATAAAAATAACATTTTGGAGATTCTGCAAGGAGTATGTAAACTTATGACTAAAGTATAAATGCAACAAAAATGATAACATTATTAGACGCCAAAATGTTGCTATGGTTATCACGTTCTTATGTTGCTATGTGTCAAATCATCGCAATTTCATGACTCAAAGGACAAAAATTAAGTGGATTCAATCCCACATTTAAATGCAGTTATCACTATTTATAATTTACAGTGTGAATGTAACCACTGGTCCTCTAGAAGTATGAAAAACAAAACTATTTAGATTGTCAACAGCGCTCCCTTTAAGCCATCACTTACCGCGTTCGGCACTCTCCCTAAAACTCTCGTCATAAACACTGACTGAAGTTGTCCGCACTGCACAGTGAATATCTTATTTATATTGTGTCTAGAGAGACTTTGTTGTTTATGAGGGGATTTGCGAAAGGATAAAGCTTGTGCTGATTCTAAACATACATTTTGAGCGAATTATTGGCATGCGGACTCTAAAACGCCTCTGATTTGCCACTGATTTTATGCACTTAACTGTGATTGGCTACAATGCTCAACGCTGAAACAACGTTGTTTCGTTTCGTTTTTAAATAAAAAAAATTCACAAAATTTCGTTTTGTGTCATCCAGTGCCCGGACTCGACTGGACTCGGACATTTTTCCGAGTCTAAAATGTCCCGAGTCCGTGTCAAGTCCGAGTACAAATTCATTCGAGTGCGTGACAAGTCCGAGTCCATTCAAAATTGGACTCGAGACCGGACTCGAGTCCGAGTCCGAGTTCGAGTACCCCAACTCTAAAAGCCCCCCTCCTCTCTCACACACACAGACACTGAGAGAGACTGGCAAAATTCCCATCAAATCACATTCAAACCAAAATATCTGACTTCCTGTTGGTCGGAGCTAATGACTGTAAATTAGAAAGTTGTCCGGCTCGGGGAGATAAATATAGATACCGATTTTTGTTACTGTAGGTAAAACTAATACCCCATTTTTGACTAAAGGTGGCGCTACTGAGCCCCTCCACCGCGCCCGTTTCTGAAACTTCACACATACCTAGTACCTAATAAATCTGATATGCATGTTGAGTTTCATGCAATTTGAAGCATGTTAAGAGCCTCAAATGCACCCAAAAAGAATATAACAGTTTAAAGCGTTGCCATGGCAACAGTATTTAAGATATCAATAATTCTTTCACAGGTCTACATCTGCCGTGTGTTTACATTATACACATAAAGTTTGAAGCAAATCGGGTAAAAATAAGAGGGTGAATTCAAAGCATTTTGAAAGTGACACACTTCCTGCTGCCAGTTGGTGGCGCTATAACTTTGACTCACAATAGTCACATCCATGTGATCGGCCTCTTACAACGAACACACTGCTGAAGTTTCATCAAGATCAATTAATGTATGAGGATGTTATAACACACTTCCTGTTTCCAATATTCGCCATAAATTCGTTTCCTCGCCACGGCCAAACCGTTCGAGATATCAAAAATCCCCTCGCAATTTTTCATCCTCCATGTCTTGACTTCATGCACACCGAGTTTCGTGGTGATTGGTTGAATCGTCTAGGAGGAGTATTTTAAATTCCATTGCATGTGTTTTTTAAACTACGCCAAATAGCCGACTTCCTGTTGGGCTGGGGTAAAAAGTCAGAGCACGAAGGATATATGAACCGATGAGATCTATAAGTGTACCGAGTTTCATATTATTACACGCAAGCGTGTTTGATTTATGGACCAAGTTTTCGGACCGCGTTCCAGGGGGCGCTGTCGAGCCCCCCTGCCACGCCCGGGTCCCAGCTTCAGTCCGGCTCTAATGGCCGCGGGTTCTGACATTTGTGCAAAGTTTCAAGAGTTTTTGAGCACGTTAAGGCCCCCAAAAGTGCCCAAAAGGTAGTAATATAATAATAATAATAAATAATAAATAATAAATAATAAAGAAGAATAATCCGAAGGAAAACAATAGGGCCTTCGCCTTTTCAAGGCTTGGGCCCTAATTAAAGCTGCAAGCAGCGATTGCGGGCCCAAGCCGGTGGCACCGCCACCCTGGTGCCTTTAGTTCCACTAAAGGCACCGGGTGGCGGTGCCACCGGCTTGGGCCCTCCATCGCTGCTTGCAGCTTTAATTATATATATATATATATATATATATATATATATATATATATATATATATATATATATATATATAAAAAAAAAAAAATATATATATATATATATATATATATATATATATTATGTAAATTCTTTTTTCCCCCTATTTTTAACATATATATTATTATATATAATAATAATAATATATATTATTAACATTTTTGGATGCTAAACTATTCTTTTTATAGGCTTTGTACTTTGTACACTTTGTACACTCACGTTCCAATATAGAAAAATTATCCTCTTCAAATGCGCAAAAATGTGCTTGGAAACATCACAGTGGAGCGGTGCTTACTATGAACGGCACAAACTGTACAAATGACTATTTAAACAGAGCAGTGTAATTTTTATATGTAAGGTTGACTATTTTATTATTATATTTTATTAAGGCTATAATGAACATTCTGCGATGTCAAGATTGCAATGCTGGAATGCTGTGTGTGTGTGTGTGTGTGTGTGTGTGTGTGTGTGTGTTTGTGTTTGTGTTTGTGTGTGTGTGTGTGTGTGTGTGAGAGAGGCTCGATCGAACAATGGAGACATAAAAACATACTCCGTCATTTTGTTCATACAGAACACAACATTGTGCTTTTGTTAAACTATAAACTCTTGTCAAACTGTAACCTACAACTGTCACCCAACCAAAATCACACACACACACACACATCCCCCCTCCCCTCCCCTCACCTCCCCTCCCCTCCCCACACAGACAGACACACACACACACAGAGAATGGCAGAGAGACAGAGAGAGAGAAAATACACATTCAAACCACAATATCTGACTTCCTGTTGGTCAGAGCTAATGACTGTAAATTAGAAAGTTGTCCGGATCGAAGAGAAGAATATACGTACCGAGTTTGGTTACTGTAGGTAAAACTATAACTAAGTTATAACACACTTTATGCATCCTTTTTTAATCATAAATTTGTTTCCTCGCCACGGCCAAACCGTTCGAGATATCAAAAATCCCCTGGCAATTTATCATCCTCCATGTCTTGACTTCATGCTGACCGAGTTTCGTGGTCATCGGATGAAATCTCTAGGAGAAGTGTTTCAAATGCGAGAGCAAGCGTTCTCCAATCAACCCGTAATAGCCGACTTCCTGTTGGGCTGGCGTAAAACTTGACCCAGGGAAAGTTGTTCGGCCCGATTAAATCTATATGTGTACCGAGTTTCATATTAATTCATGCAAGCGTGTTTGATATACGGACAAGTGTTCGAATCCCATTCCAGGGGGCGCTGTCGAGCCCCCCTGCCACGCCCGGGTACCAGCTTCAGCCTGGCCCTGATGGGTTCTGACCTGTGTGCAAAATTTCAAGAGTTTTCGAGCATGTTAAGGCCCTCAAAAGTGCCAGAGATTTTGTACACAGCAGAGAAAGGGTTAAACTAAACTAGCCCCCCTCCTCTCTCACACACACACACACAGAGACGCAGAGGGGCAGAGGGAAAATGCTCCAAACAGTACACATTCAAACCAAAATATCTGACTTCCTGTTGGTCGGAGCTAATGACTGTAAATTAGAAAGTTGTCCGGATCGAAGAGAAGAATATACGTACCGAGTTTGGTTACTGTAGGTAAAACTAATACCCCATTTTTGACTAAAGGTGGCGCTACTGAGCCCCTTACCACGCCCGTTTCTGAAACTTCGCACATGTCTATTAGACAATAAATGTCAAATGCATGTTGAGTTTCATGCAATTTGAAGCATGTTAAGAGCCTCAAATGCATCCAAAAAGAATATAAAAGTTTAAAGCGTTGCCATGGCGACAGTATTAAAGATATCAATAATCCTTTCACAGGTCTACATCTGTCGTGTGTTTACATTATACAGATGAAGTTTGAAGCAAATCGGGTAAAAATAAGAGGGTGATTTCAAAGCATTTTGAAAGTGACACACTTCCTTCTGCCAGTTGGTGGCGCTATAACGTTGACTCACAATAGTCACATCCATGTGATCGGCCTCTTACAGCGAACACACTGCTGAAGTTTCATCAAGATCAGTTAATGTATGAGGATGTTATAACACACTTCCTGTTTCCAATATTCGCCATAAATTAGTTTCCTCGCCACGGCCAAACCGTTCGAGATATCAAAAATCCCCTCGCAACTTTTCATCCTCAATGTCTTGACTTCATGCACACTGAGTTTCGTGGTGATTGTTTGAATCGTCTAGGAGGAGTATTTTAAATTCCATTGCATGTGTTTTTTAAACTACGCCAAATAGCCGACTTCCTGTTGGGCTGGGGTAAAAAGTCAGAGCATGAAGGATATATGAACCGATGAGATCTATAAGTGTACCGAGTTTCATATTATTTCATGCAAGCGTGTTTGATTTATGGACCAAGTTTTCGGACCCCGTTCCAGGGGGCGCTGTCGAGCCCCCCTGCCACGCCCGGGTACCAGCTTCAGTCCGGCTCTAATGGCCGCGGGTTCTGACCAGTGTGCAAAGTTTCAAGAGTTTTTGAGCACGTTAAGGCCCCCAAAAGTGGCAAAAACCTTGAAAAAAAATTTATTATAAAGAAGAAGAAGAATAACAAAATATATATATATATATATATATATATATATATATATATATATATATATATATATATATATATAAATAAATATAGCTGCAAGCAGCGATTACGGGCCCAAGCCGGTGGCACCGCCACCCTGGTGCCTTTAGTTACACTAAAGGCACCTGGCTGGCGCTGCCCCCGGCTTGGGCCCTCCATCGCTGCTTGCAGCTATATTTATTTATATATATATATATATATATATATATATATATATATATATATATATATATATAAAGCCGCCACCCCCGTTGCCTTTCGGGTTCCTGTGCACGACGGGCAATAACGTAACCCGCTTTGACTGTCGAGAGGGCAATATAGCCCTATGTATCACTCGATTTTAATTAACCAAATGTTTTTTTAACAAAATATGTTATTTATCTGATTCATCCAACCCTATACTGCACTCTTTTACTAATACTATATTATATTTCATCGTTTTCATGTCTTGCCCTCAAACATATCTGTTTAATCTGCTTATTTTAAAGTTACACATAATACATTGATTGAAAAAGAAACTCAAACTTTTTGTTTATGGTAATATTATTTGATACAGAAATAAATAAGTGAGACTGTGGGAGTGAGGGGAGGGTAATGACAGCCAAAGGGAGACAGAGACAGATAAGTTTTGAAACTAAAAAAATGACATCCTAACTTTGATAATGTTTAAATATACATAAAAATGCAGCATATCATTAATTGAAATTAGTGTACTTTAAAACACTTGTTTAAAATAAAAAACACATTTATACATAGTATAAAACACTAGATGGCACAATTGTTCATAGTCTTTCTGCTCCCCTCCCCACACACACAGACAGGGGGGCTGTCTATGTGTGTGTGTGTGCCCTCCCTCCCCTCCCCACACAGACACACACAGGGGGGGCTGTCTATGTGTGTGTGTGTGCCCTCCCTCCCCTCCCCACACAGACACACACACACATACACACACACACACACACACACACACACACGCACACACACACACACACACACACACACACACAGAATGGCTGGGGGAACTCTGTCAGAGAGAGGCAGAGAGAGACAAAACCACATTCAAACCAAAATATCTGACTTCCTGTTGGTCGGTGCTAATGACTGTAAACCAGAAAGTTGTCCGGCTCGATGTGCACAATATACATACCAAGTTTTGTGACTGTAGGTAAAACTAACCCCCCCACTTTTGTCAAAAGTAACACACTTCCTGCTGCCAGTTGGTGGCGCTATAACTTTGACTCACATTAGTTACATCCATGTGATCGCTCTCTTACAACAAACACGCAACTGAAGTTTCATCAAGATCAATTAATGTATGAAGACAATATAACACATCGTGTTTCTCTTTTCTCGCCATAATTTTGTTTCCTCGCCACGGCCAAACTGTTCGAGATATCAAAAATCCGTCAGCAATTTAGTATCCTCAATGTCTTGACGTCATGCTGACCGAGTTTGGTTGCGATTGGATGAATTTTCTAGAAAGAGTGTTTCAAATTCCAGGGGCATGCGTTTTCATACCACCCACAATAGCCGACTTCCTGTTGGGCTGGCGTAAAACTTAGAGCACGAAAGTTGTTCGGCCCGATGAGATCTAAATGTGTACCGAGTTTCATATTATTACATGCAAGCATGTTTGATATACGGACAAGTGTTTGAATCCCATTCCAGGGGGCGCTGTCGAGCCCCCCTGCCACGCCCGGGTACCAGCTTCAGCCCGGCCCTGATGGGTTCTGACCTGTGTGCAAAATTTCAAGAGTTTTCGAGCACGTTAAGGGCCTAAAAAGTGCCCGAGATTTTGCACACAGCAGAGAAAGGGTTAAACTAAACTAGCCCCCCTCCTCACACACACTCACACACACACACATACACAGATCCCCCCTCCCCTCCCCACCCCACACAGACAGACACACACACACACAGAATAGCAGAGAGACAGAGAGAGACACAATTCACATTCAAACCACAATATCTGACTTTCTGTTGGTCGGAGCTAATGACTGTAAATTAGAAAGTTGTTCGGCTTGATAATATCAATATACACGCTGAGTTTTGTAACTGTAGGTAAAACTATAACTAAGTTATAACACACTTTATGCATCCTTTTTTAATCATAAATTTGTTTCCTCGCCACGGCCAAACCGTTCGAGATATCAAAAATCCGTCCGCAATTTAGCATCCTCCATGTCTTGACTTCATGCACACCGAGTTTCGTGGTCATCGGATGAATTCTCTGGGAGAAGTGTTTCAAATGCCAGAACATGCGTTTCCATACAGCCCATAATAGCCGACTTCCTGTTGGACTGGCGTAAAACTTAGAGCACGAAAGTTGTTCGGCCCGATGAGATCTATAAGTGTACCGAGTTTCATATTATTCCATGCAAGCGTGTTTGATATATGGACATGTTTTTGAATCCCATTCCAGGGGGCGCTGCCGAGCCCCCCTGCCACGCCCGGGTCCCAGCTTCAGCGCGGCTCTAATGGCCGCGGGTTCTGACATTTGTGCAAAGTTTCAAGAGTTTTTGAGCACGTTAAGGCCCCCAAAAGTGCCCAAAAGGTAGTAAAATAATAATAAATATATATATATATAAATAAATATAGCTGCAAGCAGCGATTACGGGCCCAAGCCGGTGGCACCGCCACCCTGGTGCCTTTAGTTACACTAAAGGCACCGGGCTGGCGCTGCCACCGGCTTGGGCCCTCCATCGCTGCTTGCAGCTATATTTATTTATATATATATATATATATATATATATAAAAAGCCGCCACCCCGTTGCCTTTCGGGTTCCTGTGCACGACAAGCAATAACGTAACCCCGCTTGACTGTCGAGAAGAAGTCTGCTTTAGAGCTTGCATCAGTGTGAGTTAGAGGATGGATACCCGACCCGAGCCCGACGGGACCCGCCGGTACCCGACGGGCCGGGCCGGGTTCGGACAGATATTTAGAAATGATGTTCGGGTTCGGGTCGGGCTCGGTCACATCAGCGCGATAAGGCATTGAACATTTTAAATTTAAAACAGCTTATGTAGGTAGCCGATGTGCCTGATGCTTTCACTTGATGCAAACGTTCGTTTTTGTGATTAAAATACATGTAAAATATTACCATAACATCCGTCTTCCTGTGTGCGGACATTTGTTTATGTAGCCGTGACAACGAAACGCGTGCATAATGTGTGCGCGCCAGGTGTTAAGAGCGCTTGTTGCTCCGCGCGCTGATGCGCTTGTCCTGTTGACATTTCCGATTGCCTTCCTACAGTTGCTTAATAAAAGCGGGCTTTCCACACAAAAAAACGTACAATTGTCATTAGTATGAGAAAAAAATGGGATTTTAACTGTCGGGCTCGGGTCGGGCTCGAACATAAATATCTTTATGCCTGTCGGGCTCGGGTCGGGTTCGGTTACTGCTCTGTCGGACGCGGGCCGGGCTCGGACTGAAAAATTTGGCCCGATCCGCACTCTAGTGTGAGTCTTTCTGCTCCCCTCCAAACACACACAGAAAAGGGGGGGGCTGTCTGTGTGTGTGCCCTCCCTCCCTCCCTCCCTCCCTCCCTCCCCACACACACACACACACACAGAGAATGGCAGGGGGAACTCTGTCAGAGAGAGACAAAACCACATTCAAACCAAAATATCTGACTTCCTGTTGGTCGGTGCTAATGACTGTAAACCAGAAAGTTGTCCGGCTCGATGTGCACAATATACATACCAAGTTTTGTGACTGTAGGTAAAACTAACCCCCCCACTTTTGTCAAAAGTAACACACTTCCTGCTGCCAGTTGGTGGCGCTATAACTTTGACTCACATTAGTTACATCCATGTGATCGCTCTCTTACAACAAACACGCTACTGAAGTTTCATCAAGATCAATTAATGTATGAAGATGTTATAACACATCGTGTTTCTCTTTTCTCGCCATAATTTTGTTTCCTCGCCACGGCCAAACTGTTCGAGATTTCAAAAATCCGTCAGCAATTTAGTATCCTCAATGTCTTGACGTCATGCTGACCGAGTTTGGTTGCGATTGGATGAATTTTCTAGAAAGAGTGTTTCAAATTCCAGGGGCATGCGTTTTCATACCACCCACAATAGCCGATTTCCTGTTGGGCTGGCGTAAAACTTAGAGCACGAAAGTTGTTCGGCCCGATGAGATCTAAATGTGTACCGAGTTTCATTTTATTACATGCAAGCGTGTTTGATATACGGACAAGTGTTTGAATCCCATTCCAGGGGGCGCTGTCGAGCCCCCCTGCCACGCCCGGGTACCAGCTTCAGCCGCGGGTTCTGACCTGTGTGCAAAATTTCAAGAGTTTTCGAGCACGTTAAGGGCCCCAAAAGTGCCCGAGATTTTGCACACAGCAGAGAAAGGGTTAAACTAAACTAGCCCCCCTCCTCACACACACACACATACACAGATCCCCCCCTCCCCTCCCCACCCCACACAGACAGACACACACACACAGAATGCCAGAGAGACAGAGAGAGACACAATTCACATTCAAACCACAATATCTGACTTTCTGTTGGTCGGAGCTAATGACTGTAAATTAGAAAGTTGTTCGGCTTGATAAGATCAAAACACACGCTGAGTTTTGTAACTGTAGGTAAAACTATAACTAAGTTATAACACACTTTATGCATCCTTTTTTAATCATAAATTCGTTTCCTCGCCACGGCCAAACCGTTCGAGATATCAAAAATCCGTCCGCAATTTAGCATCCTCCATGTCTTGACTTCATGCACACCGAGTTTCGTGGTCATCGGATGAATTCTCTGGGAGAAGTGTTTCAAATGCCAGAACATGCGTTTCCATACAGCCCATAATAGCCGACTTCCTGTTGGACTGGCGTAAAACTTAGAGCACGAAAGTTGTTCGGCCCGATGAGATCTATATGTGTACCGAGTTTCATATTATTACATGCAAGCGTGTTTGATATATGGACATGTTTTTGAATCCCATTCCAGGGGGCGCTGCCGAGCCCCCCTGCCACGCCCGGGTCCCAGCTTCAGTCCGGCTCTAATGGCCGCGGGTTCTGACATTTGTGCAAAGTTTCAAGAGTTTTTGAGCACGTTAAGGCCCCCAAAAGTGCCCAAAAGGTAGTAAAATAATAATAATAATAAAGAAGAAGAAGAAGAAGAAGAAGAAGAATAAATAATAATCCTAAGAAAAACAATAGGGCCTTCGCCTTTTCAAGGCTTGGGCCCTAATAAAGAAGAAGAAGAAGAAGAAGAAGAAGAAGAATAAAATATAGCTGCAAGCAGCGATTACGGGCCCAAGCCGGTGGCACCGCCACCCCGGTGCCTTTAGTTGCACTAAAGGCACCAGGGTGGAGGTGCCACCGGCTTGGGCCCTCCATCGCTGCTTGCAGCTATATTTATTTATATATATATATATAAAAAAACGCCACCCCGGTGCCTTTAGGGTTCTTGTGCACAACGGGCAATAACGTATCTCCGCTTTAGAGCTTGCATCAGTGTGGGTTCTGCAAAAGTGCGCATCGAGGGCGTGAGCACCGTTCTGAAAACTAAAATGAAAATTAGACACCCTACAGTTTCATGGACTTAACGGACACATGAAATCAGCAGCCATTGTAAGTACACAAGACCAAAAATTCATATGAAGTGTGGTATATATATATATATTAATTTTTTTAAGGGACAAGACAGATCATTTGACTTGCCTGACCTGATTAGAACAGTGAAAAAATAAAAAAATAAAAAATGGGTTGTGCAAAAAGGCGCATTTTTTGCTAGATTTTTAAAAAAGTTTAAATATATCAAAACAGAAAGATTTTTTTACATTTAAAAGCGTGCAATGAAAAACAGGAATAGGGGAGGGGAATGGCCGACAGAGACAGAGAACTTTTGAAACTAAAAAAATAACATCCTAACTTTGACAGAAAGTAGTCTTTGATAATGTTTAAATATACATAAAAATGCAGCATTGAATTAATTGAAATTAGTGTACTTTAAAACACTTGTTTAAAAGAAAAAACACATTTATACATAGTATAAAACACTAGATGGCACAATATACCTATTTTTAATAGTCTTTCTGCCCCCCTCCCCACACAAACAAACACAGGAGGGGCTTAATAAATCGTGAGCTGAATGAGTCGCAGCAAACATCAGCACAAGGAGTCCAATTTCATTAATCATGGGTGAAAAGCTGACTGAAAAGATTAAGAATAATAGGCTATTGAACACGCAATTCAAGCAATCCCACCCCCGAAATGGCGCTATGTTTAAAATTAAACTAAATGCTCACGGCTGCACGGGCAATAACGCGTTCACGGCGAGGAACGAGCAGAACAGAGTGAATGTGTTTTAGTTCATTCCTACTGGACGTCCAGTACTTACTTTGGCTTTTAAGTTAGCGATTTAAAAGCCCCCGCTTTAATTGCACATCGATTAACCGGTAGGAAAATATTCTAACAGTCACTATTTATATAGATACAATATACAATGGGCCTACCCGATTTTGACCACAAGAGGGCAGTATTGCCCTATGTATGACTTATTTTTTGACTTAAAAAGTGCATTCTGGCTGTTTTTTAACTTATACATAATTCTTAAATTGAAATAAAAGAACAAAATGGGTTTAGTTCTGATATTTGTATACTTTTATATAGAAATAAATGGTGTATAATAAATTTTTTAGAAGATATGAGGCTTTTAGTGTTTCCTTTTTTGGACATTACTTTAATCCCTCGCCATAGCAAAACCATTTGAGATATTTAATATCTGTTCACAATTTAGCATCTTTAATGTATTTTCATCATGTTGAAAAAGTTTGGTGTGAATAAAATAAACCACCGCTAAAAACTCGGAGTCTAAAATACCGTGGCGAGGAAACGAATTTATGGCGAATATTGGAAACAGGAAGTGTGTTATAACATCCTCATACATTAATTGATCTGGATGAAACTTCAGCAGTGTGTTCGCTGTAAGAGGCCGATCACATGGATGTGACTATTGTGAGTCAAAGTTATAGCGCCACCAACTGGCAGCAGGAAGTGTGTCACTTTCAAAATGCTTTAAAATCACCCTCTTATTTTTACCCGATTTGCTTCAAACTTTATGTGTATAATGTAAACACACGGCAGATGTAGACCTGTGAAAGGATTATTGATATCTTAAATACTGTTGCCATGGCAACGCATCAAACTTTAATATTCTTTTTTAAAGTTTTTGAGACTCTTAGCATGCTTGAAATTGCATGAAACTCGACAGACACTTTACATTTATTGCCTAGTACACTTGTGCAAAGTTTCAGAAACGGGCGTGGTAAGGGGCTCAGTAGCGCCACCTTTAGTCAAAAATGGGGTATTAGTTTTACCTACAGTAACAAAAATCGGTATTTATATTTATCTCCCCGAGCCGGACAACTTTCTAATTTACAGTCATTAGCTCCGACCAACAGGAAGTCAGATATTTTGGTTTGAATGTGATTTGATGGGAATTTTGCCAGTCTCTCTCAGTGTCTGTGTGTGAGAGAGGAGGGGGGGCTTTATTTTAACCCTTTCTCTGCTGTGTGGGACTTCTCGGGCACTTTTGGGGCCCTTAACGTGCTCGAAAACTCTTGAAACTTTGCACACAGGTCAGAACCTGCGGCCATCAGGGCCGGCCTGAAGCTGGTACCCGGGCGTGGCAGGGGAGTTCAACAGCGCCCCCTTTAACGGGGTCCGAAAACTTGGTCCATATATCAAACTGAATATTGCATGAATTAGTATGAAACTCGGTACACATATAGATCTCATCGGGCCGAACAACTTTCGTGCTCTAAGTTTTACGCCAGCCCAACAGGAAGTCGGCTATTATGGGTTGTATGAAAACGCACGCCCCTGGATTTTTATATACTCCTCCAAGAAATTTAATTTGATCTTCACCAAACTCGGTCAGCATGAAGTCAAGACATTGAGGACGCTAAATTGCGGATGGCTTTTTGATATCTCGAACGGTTTGGCCGTGGCGAGGAAACAAATTTATGGCGAGAAAAGAGAAACACGATGTGTTATAACGTCTTCATACATTAACTGATCTTGATGAAACTTCAGCAGTGTGTTTGTTGTAAGAGGCCGATCACATGGATGTGACTATTGTGAGTCAAAGTTATTGCGCCACCAACTGGCAGCAGGAAGTGTGTCACTTTCAAAATGCTTTGAATTCACCCTCTTATTTTTACCCGATTTGCTTCAAACTTCATCTGTATAATGTAAACACACGACAGATGTAGACCTGCGAAAGGATTATTGATATCTTTAATACTGTCGCCATGGCAACGCTTTAAACTTGTATATTCTTTTTGGATGCATTTGAGGCTCTTAACATGCTTCAAATTGCATGAAACTCAACATGCATATCACATTTATAGCCTAGTACACTTGTGCGAAGTTTCAGAAACGGGCGTGGTAAGGGGCTCAGTAGCGCCACCTTTAGTCAAAAACGGGGTATTAGTTTTACCTACAGTAACCAAACTCGGTACGTATATTCTTCTCTTCAATCCGGACAACTTTCTAATTTACACTCATTAGCTCCGACCAACAGGAAGTCAGATATTTTTGTTTGAATGTGGACTTGTGGAGGATTTTCTCCCCCCCTCCCTCTGTTAGTGTGTTTGGGGTGTGAGGGATTTGTTAAAATGATAGAGCCAATAAGTGGTATTATACTGCCCCCTGCTGTCTCTTCATCATACTACTCCCTAATATTGTTATATAATTCATATTTAGACTTTATAAAATCAGTATTTTAACATTTACAATGACATTTGATCAAAATTCATCTATTGTTGTATTACTATTGACAATTGTGTCACACTGAGAAATGGGAAGCCTGAAAGCGAAAGTATAACGGTGGCCACGCCCCCCAAGTACAAATTCACTCATAACTCGAAAACGGAAAGTCGTTGCGCGCTCAAATTTTGATGGTAAGGTCCTCTCCAGGCTCTTGATCGAAATATATTGTCGCGGAGCTCGGGAACGCCCCCCCCCCCGGCGATCGCAAAATCACGAGACCTCCGACCTTTGATCGGCTGTAACTCCCGAACCAGACCACCCCGATCCTTGTGGAATAGCTTGTTGGAAAGGGCCTGTCCTCACCTAGCTTCGATTCGATTTTGGTGCGATTTGGCCTGGGCATTCCCGAGATAAAAGCCAAAAAATGTTTGCATTTGAACAGGAATAACTCCCGGCCCCAATCGCCCACCAACACTGGGATGGTCTCATTACACAGGGCACCTCGAGCACTATCTAAGCTCCGAGTTTCAGATTTTTTCGCTCTCTCGTTCCCAAAATATATGTGAGAAACCAAATTTCCATTCATTCATTCACTTCAACTGTAAGATGGAGGCTGTAATAACACTGTCGTCCACTAGAGAGAGCAGCAGGATTATATTTGTAATCTTTTATCAGCTTTCAGCATTGGCTAACAAACAAATGCTTAAAGCTATATATTTGTTATTATGATGGACGTGTAATGTGTGTAAGCATGCATAATGGAGTTAACATGCAAAAACTGGTTTGCTTTGGTGCAAAATACTGGTAAACATCAAGACTTGTAAAATGAAAGTGAGTCAATAAGTGGTCTTCTACTGCCCTCTGCTGGACATTCTACTTATTAATAGTCTTTTCACATGTGCTTTTGCATTCATTTATTTAGACACTAAAAAAATCCCTTATATAACAATTACTATTATAACACAATCATATTTTGTCAGTTTATCACTTCATTTGTTCTGATGCTTCACATAATTAGCAACGTGGTAAATCATGGTTATTAGAGCTAGAAACATGGAAAATCATAGTAAATAAGGTAAATCATGCTATAATCCTGGTAAATCATTCTAGAATGTGGTAAATCAAGGTAAATCATGCTAGAATAGGATGCTAAATTGCGGACGGATTTTTGATATCTCGAACGTTTTGGCCGTGGCGAGGAAACGAATTTATGAAATGATGAATTTACACCGGTACTTAAGAAAAGCTGGTACCGTTACCATTTAATTTTTTTAGTACCGAAATGGTACCGAAGTACCGGGTCTTTTGACAACACTAATATATATCTATATATATATATATAAAAAAAATTCTTATATGTGCCCTCGATGCGCACTTTTGCAAAACCCACACTGATGCAAGCTCTAAAGCACACTTCTTCTCGACAGTCAAAGCAGAGTTACGTTATTGCCCGTTGTGCACAGGAAATCTAAGGCACCGGGGTGGCGGTTTTATATATATATAAGGCACCGGGCTGGCGCTGCCACCGGCTTGGGCCCTCCATCGCTGCTTGCAGCTATATTTATTTATATATATATATATATATATATAAAAAGCCGCCACCCCGTTGCCTTTCGGGTTCCTGTGCACGACGGGCAATAACGTAACCCCGCTTTGACTGTCGAGAAGAAGTCTGCTTTAGAGCTTGTATCAGTGTGAGTCTTTCTGCTCCCCTCCAAACACACACAGAAAAGGGGGGGGACTCACATTAGTTACATCCATGTGATCGCTCTCTTACAACAAACACGCTACTGAAGTTTCATCAAGATCAATAAATGTATTAAGACGTTATAACAGATCGTGTTTCTCTTTTCTCGCCATAATTTAGTTTCCTCGCCACGGCCAAACTGTTCGAGATATCAAAAATCCGTCAGCAATTTAGTATCCTCAATGTCTTGTCGTCAGGCTGACCGAGTTTGGTTGCGATTGGATGAATTTTCTAGAAAGAGTGTTTCAAATTCCAGGGGCATGCGTTTTCATACCACCCACAATAGCCGACTTCCTGTTGGGCTGGCGTAAAACTTAGAGCACGAAAGTTGTTCGGCCCGATGAGATCTAAATGTGTACCGAGTTTCATATTATTACATGCAAGCGTGTTTGATATACGGACAAGTGTTTGAATCCCATTCCAGGGGGCGCTGTCGAGCCCCCCTGCCACGCCCGGTTACCAGCTTCAGCCCGGCCCTGATGGCCGCGGGTTCTGGCCTGTGTGCAAAATTTCAAGAGTTTTCGAGCACGTTAAGGGCCCCAAAAGTGCCCGAGATTTTGCACACAGCAGAGAAAGGGTTAAACTAAACTAGCCCCCATCCTCACACACACACACACACACACTCACACACATACACAGATCCCCCCTCGAGATATCAAAAATCCGTCCGCAATTTAGCATCCTCCATGTCTTGACTTCATGCACACCGAGTTTCGTGGTCATCGGATGAATTCTGTGGGAGAAGTGTTTCAAATGCCAGAACATGCGTTTCCATACAGCCCATAATAGCCGACTTCCTGTTGGACTGGCGTAAAACTTAGAGCACGAAAGTTGTTCGGCCCGATGAGATCTATATGTGTACCGAGTTTCATATTATTACATGCAAGCGTGTTTGATATATGGACATGTTTTTGAATCCCATTCCAGGGGGCGCTGCCGAGCCCCCCTGCCACGCCCGGGTACCAGCTTCAGTCGGGCCCTGATGGCCGCGGGTTCTGACATTTGTGCAAAGTTTCAAGAGTTTTTGAGCACGTTAAGGGCCCCAAAAGTGCCCGAGAAGTCCCACACAGCAGAGAAAGGGTTAAAATAAAGCCCCCCTCCTCTCTCACACACACAGACACTGAGAGAGACTGGCAAAATTCCCATTAAATCACATTCAAACCAAAATATCTGACTTCCTGTTGGTCGGAGCTAATGACTGTCAATTAGAAAGTTGTCCGGATCGGGGAGATAAATATAGATACCGATTTTTGTTACTGTAGGTAAAACTAATACCCCATTTTTGACTAAAGGTGGCGCTACTGAGCCCCTTACCACGCCCGTTTCTGAAACTGTGCACAAGTGTACTAGGCAATAAATGTAAAGTGTCTGTCGAGTTTCATGCAATTTGAAGTATGCTAAGAGTCTCAAAAACTTTAAAAAAGAATATTAAAGTTTGATGCGTTGCCATGGCGACAGTATTAAAGATATCAATAATCCTTTCACAGGTCTACATCTGCCGTGTGTTTACATTATACAGATGAAGTTTGAAGCAAATCGGTAAAAATAAGAGGGTGATTTCAAAGCATTTTGAAAGTGACACACTTCCTGCTGCCAGTTGGTGGCGCTATAACTTTGACTCACAATAGTCACATCCATGTGATCGGCCTCTTACAACAAACACACTGCTGAAGTTTCATCAAGATCAATTAATGTATGAGGATGTTATAACACACTTCCTGTTTCCAATATTCGCCATAAATTTGTTTCCTCGCCACGGCCAAACCGTTCGAGATATCAAAAATCCCCTCGCAATTTAGCATCCTCCATGTCTTGACTTCATGCACACCGAGTTTCGTGGTCATCGGATGAATTCTCTGGGAGAAGTGTTTCAAATGCCAGAACATGCGTTTCCATACAGCCCATAATAGCCGACTTCCTGTTGGACTGGCGTAAAACTTAGAGCACGAAAGTTGTTCGGCCCGATGAGATCTATATTTGTACCGAGTTTCATATTATTACATGCAAGCGTGTTTGATATATGGACATGTTTTTGAATCCCATTCCAGGGGGCGCTGCCGAGCCCCCCTGCCACGCCCGGGTCCCAGCTTCAGCGCGGCCCTAATGGCCGCGGGTTCTGACATTTGTGCAAAGTTTCAAGAGTTTTTGAGCACGTTAAGGCCCCCAAAAGTGCCCAAAAGGTAGTAAAATAATAATAATAATAATAATAAAGAAGAAGAAGAAGAAGAATAATAATCCTTAGAAAAACAATAGGGCCTTCGCCTTTTCAAGGCTTGGGCCCTAATAATAATAATAATAAGAAGAAGAAGAAGAAGAAGAATAATAATCCTTAGAAAAACAATAGGGCCTTCGCCTTTTCAAGGCTTGGGCCCTAATAATAATAAATAATAATCCGAAGGAAAACAATAGGGCCTTCGCCTTTTCAAGGCTTGGGCCCTAATAATAAACAGAGCAATTCCAATAGTGTCCTCGCACCATCGGTGCTCGGGCCCTAAATATAGCTGCAAGCAGCGATTACGGGCCCAAGCCGGTGGGACCGCCACCCTGGTGCCTTTAGTTTACACTAAAGGCACCGGGCTGGCGCTGCCACCGGCTTGGGCCCTCCATCGCTGCTTGCAGCTATATTTATTTATATATATATATATATATATAAAAAGCCGCCACCCCGTTGCCTTTCGGGTTCCTGTGCACGACGGGCAATAACGTAACCCCGCTTTGACTGTCGAGAAGAAGTCTGCTTTAGAGCTTGTATCAGTGTGAGTCTTTCTGCTCCCCTCCAAACACACACAGAAAAGGGGGGGGGGGGCTGTCTGTGTGTGTGCCCGCCCTGCTTTATTCAGTCCTGCTGCCAGTTGGTGGCGCTATAACTTTGACTCACATTAGTTACATCCATGTGATCGGCCTCTTACAAAAAACACACTACTGAAGTTTCATCAAGATCAATAAATGTATGAAGACGTTATAACACATTGTGTTTCTCTTTTCTCGCCATAAATTCGTTT
The DNA here is from genome assembly GCF_949152265.1 of Phoxinus phoxinus. Lineage (NCBI taxonomy): Eukaryota > Metazoa > Chordata > Actinopteri > Cypriniformes > Leuciscidae > Phoxinus > Phoxinus phoxinus. The sequence continues at coordinate 35,243,013 of NC_136884.1, read as the reverse complement.
CCTCGCCACGGCCAAACCGTTCGAGATATCAAAAATCCGTCCGCAATTTAGCGTCCTCAATGTCTTGACTTCATGCTGACCGAGTTTGGTGGCGATCGAAATAATTTTCTAGGAGGAGTATATAAAATTCCAGGGGGATTCGTTTTTAAACAACCCATAATAGCCGACTTCCTGTTGGACTGGCGTAAATCTTAGAGCACGAAAGTTGTTTCGGCCCGATGAAATCTATATGTGTACCGAGTTTCATATTATTACATGCAAACGTGTTTGATATATGGACCAAGTTTTCGGACCACGTTCAAGGGGGCGCTGTTGAGCTCCCCTGCCACGCCCGGGTACAGCTTCAGGCCGGCCCTGATGGCCGCAGGTTCTGACCTGTGTGCAAAGTTTCAAGAGTTTTCGAGCACGTTAAGGGCCCCAAAAGTGCCCGAGAAGTCCCACACAGCAGAGAAAGGGTTAAAATAAAGCCCCCCTCCTCTCTCACACACACAGACACTGAGAGAGACTGGCAAAATTCCCATCAAATCACATTCAAACCAAAATATCTGACTTCTTGTTGGTCGGAGCTAATGACTGTCAATTAGAAAGTTGTCCGGCTCGGGGAGATAAATATAAATACCGATTTTTGTTACTGTAGGTAAAACTAATACCCCATTTTTGACTAAAGGTGGCGCTACTGAGCCCCTTACCACGCCCGTTTCTGAAACTTTGCACAAGTGTACTAGGCAATAAATGTAAAGTGTCTGTCGAGTTTCATGCAATTTCAAGCATGCTAAGAGTCTCAAAAACTTTAAAAAAGAATATTAAAGTTTGCTGCGTTGCCATGGCAACAGTATTTAAGATATCAATAATCCTTTCACAGGTCTACATCTGCCGTGTGTTTACATTATACACATAAAGTTTGAAGCAAATCGGGTAAAAATAAGAGGGTGATTTTAAAGCATTTTGAAAGTGACACACTTCCTGCTGCCAGTTGGTGGCGCTATAAATTTGACTCACAATAGTCACATCCATGTGATCGGCCTCTTACAGCGAACACACTGCTGAAGTTTCATCCAGATCTATTAATGTATGAGGATGTTATAACACACTTCCTGTTTCCAATATTCGCCATAAATTCGTTTCCTCGCCACGGCCAAACCGTTCGAGATATCAAAAATCCCCTCGCAATTTATCATCCTCCATGTCTTGACTTCATGCACACCGAGTTTCGTGGTCATCCGATGAATTCTCTAGGACAAGTGTTTCAAATGCCAGAACATGCGTTTCCATACAACCCATAATAACCGACTTCCTGTTGGACTGGCGTAAAACTTAGAGCACGAAAGTTGTTCGGCCCGATGAGATCTATACGTGTACCGAGTTTCATATTATTACATGCAAGCGTGTTTGAGATATGGACATGATTTTGAATCCCATTCCAGGGGGCGCGTCCGGATCGATAAGCACAATATACAGACCGAGTTTTGTGACTGTAGGTAAAAATAACCCCCCCACTTTAGTCAAAAGTATCTTGAAAGTAACACACTTCCTGCTGCCAGTTGGTGGCGCTATAACTTTGACTCACAATAGTCACATCCATGTGATCGCCCTCTTACAACAAACACACTGCTGAAGTTTCATCAAGATCAATAAATGTATGAAGACGTTATAACACATTGTGTTTTTCTTTTCTCGCCATAACTTCGTTTCCTCGCCACGGCCAAACCGTTCGAGATATCAAAAATCCGTCCGCAATTTAGCGTCCTCAATGTCTTTACTTCATGTTGACCGAGTTTGGTGGCGATAGGATAATTTTTCTTGGAGAAGTATATAAAATTCCAGGGGGATTCGTTTTTAAACAACCCATAATAGCCGACTTCCTGTTGGACTGGCGTAAAACTTAGAGCACGAAAGTTGTTCGGCCCGATTAAATCTATATGTGTACCGAGTTTCATATTATTACATGCAAACGTGTTTGATATATGGAGCAAGTTTTCGGACCACGTTCAAGGGGGCGCTGTTGAGCTCCCCTGCCATGCCCGGGTACCAGCTTCAGGCCGGCCCTGATGGCCGCAGGTTCTGACCTGTGTGCAAAGTTTCAAGAGTTTTCGAGCACGTTAAGGGCCCCAAAAGGGCCCGAGAAGTCCCACACAGCAGAGAAAGGGTTCAAATAAAGCCCCCCCCTCCTCTCTCACACACACAGACACTGAGAGAGACTGGCAAAATTCCCATCAAATCACATTCAAACCAAAATATCTGACTTCCTGTTGGTCGGAGCTAATGACTGTAAATTAGAAAGTTGTCCGGCTCGTGGAGATAAATATAGATACCGATTTTTGTTACTGTAGGTAAAACTAATAAAAAACTTTCTTCAGTTAAACAAAGACAAAACTGAAGTCATTGCGTTTGGAAACAAAGATGAAGTTCTCAAGGTGAATGCATACCTCCACTCTAGAGGTCAAACAACTAAAAATCAAGTCAGGAATCTTGGTGTGTCTCTAGAGTCAGACCTTAGCTTCAGTAGTCATGTCAAAGCAATAACTAAATCAGCATACTATCATCTAAAAAATATTGCAAGAATTAGATGCTTTGTCTCCAGTCAAGACTTAGAGAAAATTGTGCATGCTTTCATCACCAGCAGGGTGGATTACTGTAATGGACTCCTCACTGGCCTTCCCAAAAAGACCATAAGACAGTTGCAGCTCGTACAGAACGCTGCCGCCAGGATCCTGAGCAGAACCAGAAAATATGAACATATCACACCAGTCCTCAGGTCTTTACACTGGCTTCCAGTCACATTTAGGATTGATTTTAAAGTATTATTACTGGTATATAAATCATTTAATGGCCTAGGACCTCAATACATTGCAGATATGCTCACTGAATATAAACCCAACAGATCACTGAGATCATTAGGATCACATCAACTAGAAATACCAAGGGTTCACTCAAAGCAAGGAGAGTCCGCTTTTAGCTATTATGCCAGCCGCAGCTGGAACCAGCTTCCAGAAGAGATCAGGTGTGCTCCTACAATAGCCACTTTCAAATCCAGACTCAAAACACTTCTGTTTAACATTGCATTTACTGAATGAGCACTGTGCCGCTGTTCGTCCGACTGTTTGCACTGTATTTTATTTTATTTTTTTAGCTTTGCATTTACTGAATGAGCATTGTGCCACTGTTCGATATTAAAGTTTTAGTCTGAGAAAGAGCTAAGAATGTGAATGCTGGGCTAAGGAAAGTGAAAAGAATGTGCAAGTAAATGAAAGAGAAAAGAAAGTTGATACAGGGAAGTCGTAAGAAGATTGAAAGAGAATAGAAAGTTGATAGATGGTAAGTAAGAAGATTGAAAGAGAAAAGGAAGTTGATAAATGGTCATAAGAAGATTGAAAGAAGATTGAAAGAGAATAGAAAGTTGATACAGGGAAGTCGTAAGAAGATTGAAAGAGAAAAGGAAGTTGATAGATGGCAAGTCGTAAGAAGATTGAAAGAGAATAGAAAGTTGATAGATGGTAAGAAGATTGAAAGTCGTAAGAAGATTGAAAGAGAATAGAAAGTTGATAGATGGTAAGAAGATTGAAAGAGAAAAGAAAGTTGATGCAAGTAAGTAAGAAGATCCTTTTAAAAGAAAGATCTATAATAGCTACCGGTCGATATAAAATACGTCCGACTGTTTGCACTGTATTTTTTTATTTTTTTATTTTTTTATTTATTTTTTTCCAAACTGTGATTCAGGAAGATTTTATTCATTTTTAGGGCTGTCTGATTGGAAGAGATTTTGAAGGGGAACGGGAGAGCTTCACTCCGACGAGGCGAGTGAAGATTAGCTATACTATGGAGAGTATAGAGGTTCGCTGTTTGTTTAAAACAGCAAAAGTGAAACGTGCTCTGTGGGGGCCCAGTGGGGCAATACTGGTGTGGTACACCACCCCAGCAGAGGACGTCCCTGGATTAGGTCCAGTGGCACCGCAAACCTGCTCAATCACTTCCATCTCAGATAGGGGTGATTATTAATTATCAGGGCTGTCTGATTGGAAGAGATTTTGAAGGGGAACGGGAGAGCTTCACTCCGACGAGGCGAGTGAAGATTATCTATACTACGGAGAGTATAGAGGTTCGCTGTTAGTTTAAAACAGCAAAAGTGAAACGTGCTCTGTGGGGGCCCAGTGGGGCAATACTGGTGTGGTACACCACCCCAGCAGAGGACGTCCCTGGATTGTAGGTCCAGTGGCACCGCGAACCTGCTCAATCACTTCCATCTCAGACACGGTTTTAATTATTCTTATTTCTTTTGATTATTTTAATTTCTTCTATGTAAAGCACTTTGAATTACCACTGCTTAGCCTTGCATTTACTGAATGAGCACTGTGCCACTGTTCGTCCGACTGTTTGCACCGTATTTTATTTTCTAAACTGTTTTAATTATTCTTATTTCCTTTATTATCTATGTAATTATTTTTATTTTTATTTCTTCTATGTAAAGCACTTTGAATTACCACTGTGTATGAAATGTGCTATATAAATAAACTTGCCTTGCCTTGCCTTGCCTTGCCTAATACCCCATTTTTGACTAAAGGTGGCGCTACTGAGCCCCTTACCACGCCCGTTTCTGAAACTTTGCACAAGTGTACTAGGCAATAAATGTAAAGTGTCTGTCGAGTTTCATGCAATTTCAAGTATGCTAAGAGTCTCAAAAACTTTAAAAAAGAATATTAAAGTTTGATGCGTTGCCATGGCAACAGTATTTAAGATATTAATAATCCTTTCACAGGTCTACATCTGCCGTGTGTTTACATTATACAGATAAAGTTTGAAGGAAATCGGGTAAAAATAAGAGGGTGATTTTAAAGCATTTTGAAAGTGACACACTTCCTGCTGCCAGTTGGTGGCGCTATAACTTTGACTCACAATAGTCACATCCATGTGATCGGCCTCTTACAGCGAACACACTGCTGAAGTTTCATCAAGATCAGTTAATTTATGAGGATGTTATAACACACTTCCTGTTTCCAATATTCGCCATAAATTTGTTTCCTCACCACGGCCAAACTGTTCGAGATATCAAAAATCCCCTCGCAATTTATCATCCTCCATGTCTTGACTTCATGCACACCGAGTTTCGAGGTCATCCGATGAATTCTCTAGGACAAGTGTTTCAAATGCCAGAACATGCGTTTCCATACAACCCATAATAACCGACTTCCTGTTGGACTGGCGTAAAACTTAGAGCACGAAAGTTGTTCAGCCCGATGAGATCTATACGTGTACCGAGTTTCATATTATTACATGCAAACGTGTTTGAGATATGGACATGTTTTTGAATCTCATTCCAGGGGGCGCTGGCGAGCCCCCCTGCCACGCCCGGGTACCAGCTTCAGTCGGGCCCTGATGGCCGCGGGTTCTGACATTTGTGCAAAGTTTCAAGAGTTTTTGAGCACGTTAAGGCCCCCAAAAGTGCCCAAAAGGTAGTAAAATAATAATAATAATAATAAATATAGCTGCAAGCAGCGATTACGGGCCCAAGCCGGTGGCACCGCCACCCTGGTGCCTTTAGTTACACTAAAGGCACCGGGCTGGCGCTGCCACCGGCTTGGGCCCTCCATCGCTGCTTGCAGCTATATTTATTTATATATATATATATATACCCGAAAGGCAACGGGGTGGCGGCTTTTTATATATATATATATATATATATATATATATATATATATATATAAAAAGCCGCCACCCCGTTGCCTTTCGGGTTCCTGTGCACGACGGGCAATAACGTAACCCCGCTTTGACTGTCGAGAAGAAGTCTGCTTTAGAGCTTGCATCAGTGTGAGTCTTTCTGCTCCCCTCCAAACACACACAGAAAAGGGGGGGGGCTGTCTGTGTGTGTGCCCTCCCTCCCTCCCCACACACACACACACACACACACACACACACACACACACACACACACACACACACACACACACACACAGAGAATGGCAGGGGGAACTCTGTCAGAGAGAGACAAAACCACATTCAAACCAAAATATCTGACTTCCTGTTGGTCGGAGCTAATGACTGTAAATGAGAAAGTTGTCCGGATCGATAAGCACAATTTACATACCGAGTTTTGTGACTGTAGGTAAAAATAACCCACCCACTTTAGTCAAAAGTATCTTGAAAGTAACACACTTCCTGCTGCCAGTTGGTGGCGCTATAACTTTGACTCACAATAGTCACATCCATGTGATCGCCCTCTTACAACAAACACACTGCTGAAGTTTCATCAAGATCAATAAATGTATGAAGACGTTATAACACATTGTGTTTTTCTTTTCTCGCCATAACTTCGTTTCCTCGCCACGGCCAAACCGTTCGAGATATCAAAAATCCGTCCGCAATTTACCGTCCTCAATGTCTTGACTTCATGCTGACCGAGTTTGGTGGCGATAGGATAATTTTACTTGGACGAGTATATCAAATTCCAGGGGCATGCATTTTCATACAGCCCATAATAGCCGACTTCCTGTTGGACTGGCGTAAAACTTAGAGCACGAAAGTTGTTCGGCCCGATTAAATCTATATGTGTACCGAGTTTCATATTATTACATGCAAACGTGTTTGATATATGGACCAAGTTTTTCGGACCACGTTCAAGGGGGCGCTGTTGAGCTCCCCTGCCACGCCCGGGTACCAGCTTCAGCCCAGCCCTGATGGCCGCAGGTTCTGACCTGTGTGCAAAGTTTCAAGAGTTTTCGAGCACGTTAAGGGCCCCAAAAGTGCCCGAGAAGTCCCACACAGAAGAGAAAGGGTTAAAATAAAGCCCCCCTCCTCTCTTACACACACAGACACTGAGAGAGACTGGCAAAATTCCCATCAAATCACATTCAAACCAAAATATCTGACTTCCTGTTGGTCGGAGCTAATGAGTGTAAATTAGAAAGTTGTCCGGCTCGGGGAGATAAATATAGATACCGATTTTTGTTACTGTAGGTAAAACTAATACCCCATTTTTGACTAAAGGTGGCGCTACTGAGCCCCTCCACCGCGCCCGTTTCTGAAACTTCACACATACCTAGTACCTAATAAATCTGATATGCATGTTGAGTTTCATGCAATTTGAAGCATGTTAAGAGCCTCAAATGCACCCAAAAAGAATATAACAGTTTAAAGCGTTGCCATGGCAACAGTATTTAAGATATCAATAATTCTTTCACAGGTCTACATCTGCCGTGTGTTTACATTATACACATAAAGTTTGAAGCAAATCGGGTAAAAATAAGAGGGTGAATTCAAAGCATTTTGAAAGTGACACACTTCCTGCTGCCAGTTGGTGGCGCTATAACTTTGACTCACAATAGTCACATCCATGTGATCGGCCTCTTACAACGAACACACTGCTGAAGTTTCATCAAGATCAATTAATGTATGAGGATGTTATAACACACTTCCTGTTTCCAATATTCGCCATAAATTCGTTTCCTCGCCACGGCCAAACCGTTCGAGATATCAAAAATCCCCTCGCAATTTTTCATCCTCCATGTCTTGACTTCATGCACACCGAGTTTCGTGGTGATTGGTTGAATCGTCTAGGAGGAGTATTTTAAATTCCATTGCATGTGTTTTTTAAACTACGCCAAATAGCCGACTTCCTGTTGGGCTGGGGTAAAAAGTCAGAGCACGAAGGATATATGAACCGATGAGATCTATAAGTGTACCGAGTTTCATATTATTACACGCAAGCGTGTTTGATTTATGGACCAAGTTTTCGGACCGCGTTCCAGGGGGCGCTGTCGAGCCCCACTGCCACGCCCGGGTCCCAGCTTCAGTCCGGCTCTAATGGCCGCGGGTTCTGACATTTGTGCAAAGTTTCAAGAGTTTTTGAGCACGTTAAGGCCCCCAAAAGTGCCCAAAAGGTAGTAATATAATAATAATAAATAAATATATATATAAATATAGCTGCAAGCAGCGATTACGGGCCCAAGCCGGTGGCACCGCCACCCCTGTGCCTTTAGTTGCACTAAAGGCACCGAGGTGGCGGTGCCACCGGCTTGGGCCCTCCATCGCTGCTTGCAGCTATATTTATATATATATATATATATATATATATATATATATATATATATAAACCGCCACCCCGGTGCCTTTAGGGTTCCTGTGCATGACGGGCAATATCGTAACTCCGCTTTGACTGTCGAGAAGAAGTCTGCTTTAGAGCTTGCATCAGTGTGGGTTCTGCAAAAGTGTGCATCGAGGGCACATATCAACCACAAAGTATGCGTGAGCACCCTTCTGAAACCTAAAATGAAAAATTAGACACCCTACAGTCTCATGGACTTAACGGACACATGAAATCAGCAGCCATTGTAAGTACACAACACCGAAAATTCCTATGAAGTGTGGTATATATATTCATTGAAATTACTGTACTTTAAAACACTTGTTTAAAAGAAAAAAACACATATACATAGTATAAAACACTAGATGGCACAATATACCTATTTTTAATAGAGTCTTTATGCCCCCCTCCCCACACACACAGACAGGGGGAGCTGTCTGTGTGTGTGCCCTGCCTCCCCTCCCCACACAGAGAGAGACACACACACACACACACACACACACAAAGAATGGCAGGAGGAACTCTGGCAGAGAGAGACAAAACCACATTCAAACCAAAATATCTGATTTCCTGTTGGTCGGAGCTAATGACTGTAAATTAGAAAGTTGTCCGGCTCGATGTGCACAATATACATACCAAGTTTTGTTACTGTAGGTAAAACTAACCCCCCCCCACTTTTGTCAAAAGTAACACACTTCCTGCTGCCAGTTGGTGGCGCTATAACTTTGACTCACATTAGTTATATCCATGTGATCGGCCTCTTACAACAAACACACTGCTGAAGTTTCATCAAGATCAGTTAATGTATGAAGACGTTATAACACATCGTGTTTCTCTTTTCTCACCATAATTTCGTTTCCTCGCCACGGCCAAACCGTTCGAGATATCAAAAATCCGTCCACAATTTAGTATCCTCAATGTCTTGACTTCATGCTGACCGAGTTTGGTGGCGATAGGATAATTTTTCTAGGAGGAGTATATACAATTCCAGGGACATGCGTTTTCATACAACCCATAATAGCCGACTTCCTGTTGGACTGGCGTAAAACTTAGAGCACAAAAGTTGTTCGGCCCGATGATATCTAAATGTGTACCGAGTTTCATATTATTACATGCAAGCGTTTTTGATATACGGACAAGTGTTCGAATCCCATTCCAGGGGGCGCTGTCGAGCCCCCCTGCCACGCCCGGGTACCAGCTTCAGCCCGGCCGCGGGTTCTAACCTGTGTGCAAAATTTCAAGAGTTTTCGAGCACGTTAAGGGCCCCAAAAGTGCCCGAGATTTTGCACACAGCAGAGAAAGGGTTAAACTAAACTAGCCCCCCTCCTCACACACACACATACACAGATCCCCCCTCCCCTCCCCACCCCACACAGACAGACACACACACACAGAATAGCAGAGAGACAGAGAGAGACACAATTCACATTCAAACCACAATATCTGACTTTCTGTTGGTCGGAGCTAATGACTGTAAATTAGAAAGTTGTTCGGCTTGATAATATCAATATACACGCTGAGTTTTGTAACTGTAGGTAAAACTATAACTAAGTTATAACACACTTTATGCATCCTTTTTTAATCATAAATTAGTTTCCTCGCCACGGCCAAACCGTTCGAGATATCAAAAATCCCCTCGCAATTTAGCATCCTCCATGTCTTGACTTCATGCACACCGAGTTTCGTGGTCATCGGATGAATTCTCTGGGAGAAGTGTTTCAAATGCCAGAACATGCGTTTCCATACAGCCCATAATAGCTGACTTCCTGTTGGACTGGCGTAAAACTTAGAGCACGAAAGTTGTTCGGCCCGATGAGATCTATATGTGTACCGAGTTTCATATTATTACATGCAAGCGTGTTTGATATATGGACATGTTTTTGAATCCCATTCCAGGGGGCGCTGCCGAGCCCCCCTGCCACGCCCGGGTCCCAGCTTCAGTGCGGCCCTAATGGCCGCGGGTTCTGACATTTGTGCAAAGTTTCAAGAGTTTTTGAGCACGTTAAGGCCCCCAAAAGTGCCCAAAAGGTAGTAAAATAATAATAATAATAATAATAATAATAATAAAGAAGAAGAAGAAGAAGAAGAATAATCCTTAGAAAAACAATAGGGCCTTCGCCTTTTCAAGGCTTGGGCCCTAATAAAGAAGAATAATCCGAAGAAAAACAATAGGGCCTTCGCCTTTTCAAGGCTTGGGCCCTAATAAAGAAGAAGAAGAATAATAATCCTTAGAAAAACAATAGGGCCTTCGCCTTTTCAAGGCTTGGGCCCTAATAATAATAAAGAAGAAGAAGAAGAAGAATAATCCTTAGAAAAACAATAGGGCCTTCGCCTTTTCAAGGCTTGGGCCCTAATAAATATAGCTGCAAGCAGCGATTACGGGCCCAAGCCGGTGGCACCGCCACCCCGGTGCCTTTAGTGTAACTAAAGGCACCAGGGTGGCGGTGCCACCGGCTTGGGCCCTCCATCGCTGCTTGCAGCTATATTTATTTATATATATGATATATAAATGCTTGCAGCTATATTTATTTATATATATGGCTGGGGGAACTCTGTCAGAGAGAGACAAAACCACATTCAAACCAAAATATCTGACTTCCTGTTGGTCGGAAGCTAATGACTGTAAATCAGAAAGTTGTCCGGCTCGATGTGCACAATATACATACCAAGTTTTGTGACTGTAGGTAAAACTAACCCCCCCACTTTTGTCAAAAGTAACACACTTCCTGCTGCCAGTTGGTGGCGCTATAACTTTGACTCACATTAGTTACATCCATGTGATCGCTCTCTTACAACAAACACGCTACTGAAGTTTCATCAAGATCAATTAATGTATGAAGACGTTATAACACATCGTGTTTCTCTTTTCTCGACATAATTTCGTTTCCTCGCCACAGCCAAACTGTTCGAGATATCAAAAATCCGTCAGCAATTTAGTATCCTCAATGTCTTGACGTCATGCTGACCGAGTTTGGTTGCGATTGGATGAATTTTCTAGAAAGAGTGTTTCAAATTCCAGGGGCATGCGTTTTCATACCACCCACAATAGCCGACTTCCTGTTGGGCTGGCGTAAAACTTAGAGCACGAAAGTTGTTCGGCCCGATGAGATCTAAATGTGTACCGGGTTTCATATTATTACATGCAAGCGTGTTTGATATACGGACAAGTGTTTGAATCCCATTCCAGGGGGCGCTGTCGAGCCCCCCTGCCACGCCCGGGTACCAGCTTCAGCCCGGCCGCGGGTTCTGACCTGTGTGCAAAATTTCAAGAGTTTTCGAGCACGTTAAGGGCCCCAAAAGTGCCCGAGATTTTGCACACAGCAGAGAAAGGGTTAAACTAAACTAGCCCCCCCCCTCCTCACACACACACATACACAGATCCCCCCCTCCCCTCCCCACCCCACACAGACAGACACACACACACAGAATAGCAGAGAGACAGAGAGAGACACAATTCACATTCAAACCACAATATCTGACTTTCTGTTGGTCGGAGCTAATGACTGTAAATTAGAAAGTTGTTCGGCTTGATAATATCAATATACACGCTGAGTTTTGTAACTGTAGGTAAAACTATAACTAAGTTATAACACACTTTATGCATCCTTTTTTAATCATAAATTCGTTTCCTCGCCACGGCCAAACCGTTCGAGATATCAAAAATCCGTCCGCAATTTAGCATCCTCCATGTCTTGACTTCATGCACACCGAGTTTCGTGGTCATCGGATGAATTCTCTGGGAGAAGTGTTTCAAATGCCAGAACATGCGTTTCCATACAGCCCATAATAGCCGACTTCCTGTTGGACTGGCGTAAAACTTAGAGCACGAAAGTTGTTCGGCCCGATGAGATCTATATGTGTACCGAGTATCATATTATTACATTCAAGCGTGTTTGATATATGGACATGTTTTTGAATCCCATTCCAGGGGGCGCTGCCGAGCCCCCCTACCACGCCCGGGTCCCAGCTTCAGGTTCTGACATTTGTGCAAAGTTTCAAGAGTTTTTGAGCACGTTAAGGCCCCCAAAAGTGCCCAAAAGGTAGTAAAATAATAATAATAAAGAATAATAATAATAATAATAATAATAATAAATAATAATCCGAAGGAAAACAATAGGGCCTTCGCCTTTTCAAGGCTTGGGCCCTAATAATAATCCTTTCGAAAACAATAGGGCCTTCGCCTTTTCAAGGCTTGGGCCCTAAAAATCCTTTCAGGGCTTGGGCCCTAATGACAGTAGTCCGAGCTGTGCGCACTCGGCGCGCGAGAGAGAGAGATCTGGCCGCGCCCGCGCTGCTCGTAGCAGGAGCAGAGGCGGTGTGACACGGGGCAACTGAACAGGTCTTGTCTACTTGTGTTTGTGTGTCATATGAATAATATATATGTGCCCCATACATGGAATAAGAGTGCCTACTGTATGTAAATGGATAATTTCTACAGCAAAAGGCCAACCGTTACATGCATTCGGTTTGTTTCTACCATTTATTAGTAATGATTTACAGTTTGTTTACTACTTACTATTTACCTGAGCATTCAGTATTGTGCAATATAGCATACAGAAGGTGAGGGAAATTTTGGGGGGAAAGAAGTGTTGCATTTTATTATTTAACCATGTGACTTTTCATGAAAATTCTATAATCCATGATTGCCGCCACCATATGACGTCATAATATGCAAATTAGATGGGAAAATGTAATCCCTACATAAACTTTGGGTCATCCTTAATATTTCTCTAATTTACAGAAAGTCTCTATCTTTTATCACTTTTAAGATATAGACTTTTGAAATTAAGATGTCAAAATCGAACGTTTTAGGAAAAAACCTCTGGCGCCTAAAGGGTTAAACCAGGGAAAGACCCATCAGATCCTTCTAGTTACAGACCCATTGCCTTGACTTCCCATTTATGTAAAATTATGGAACGAATGATCAGAGAGAGAATAACGTATTTCTTAGAAAGTAAAGCTCTTTTATCTCCATATCAGAGTGGGTTTCGTAGAGGTCGTAACACAATGGACTCTGTATTATGTCTAGAGTCAGACATTAGGAAAGCACAGACCAATAAAGAAGTAGTTATAGCCGTCTTTGATGTGGAAAAGGCGTATGATATGCTCTGGAAAGAAGGATTATTGATAAAGTTAAAATCATTAGGAATTGGCGGTAGAACATATAATTAGATTATGGACTTTTTATTTGACAGGAAAATACAAGTTAGGGTAGGTAAAGAATATTCCGAAGTATATTCAGCAGAGAATGGAACTCCACAAGGTAGTGTGTGTAGTCCGATATTATTCAACATTATGATTAATGATATTTTCACTCAGGTTGAACATAATGTAGGAAAATCTTTGTATGCAGATGATGGGGCTTTGTGGGTTAGAGGCCGCAATATATCATATGTGAATAAAAAAATACAAGCTGCAATAATAGAGGTGGAAAAATGGACAAATAAATGGGGATTTAAATTATCTGTAACAAAAACACAAGTCATCTGCTTCTCAAGGCGGCATAAAATCATACCTCTTTCTTTAAAACTTTATGGGCAACCTCTGGAGCAGGTAAAAGCTGTTAGGTTTCTTGGGGTTTGGTTTGATGGAAAACTGACATGGAAAGTTCATCTGGATAAAATTAACGACAAAAGTAAAAAGGTCATCAACATACATATTTTTGTCCCGTAAGGGTTTGATTCTGTGATATTTCTGCATCCCAGGTAAGATGCATCTTATAATTTAACGAAATTAGTGAAGTGGCTCAACTTACAGTGTTTGGGATTTGGCCATTATCAGTAGCAACTTGTACATGAGAGCTAAGCAGCCGTCAAAGTGAACACAATACAACAGACTTTTGTTTCCTCCAGTCAGGAGCTTGTAACATACGACTCATAGAGCGTTTTGGACCTTGTATTAGTCTACATCTGACTAGACTGAGCAGAAGTTTGAGATTTGGCATGTTTCTCAGCTTCCACGCCTACATGTCCTGTCATGACCCAGTCAACGCCCACTTTGTTGTTTTTGTGCTTTAAAAGGCAGCTCTGCACACCAAGTAACTGTTCCCAGCACAACCACAGGAATCTGCTTCAGAAACACTTCTCCAGCCTCTCTCTCCTCGAGTCATCATTCAAAATGAGCAAGATCACCGTTTATAGCAGACCGAGCTTCGAGGGCAGATCAGCTGAATTCATGTTTGATGTCACCGACTTAGCAGAGAAGGGCTTCGACAACTCCATCGCCTCCATAAAAGTCATTGGCGAACCATGGGTGGCGTATTATGACAAGAAATTCGCTGGAAAGCAGCGGGTGTTTGAGCAAGGAGAGTACGCCACCCTTGTAGACAAAGACAAGTTTTCTTCCCTCAAGATGGTCACAGCTGACCTGACCGACCCTGAAATCACGCTGTTTGAGCACGTGAACTATCAAGGAAAAAGAGTGACCCTACGCAAAGAAACCAATCTTAAGGACATCGAGTTCAGTAACATAGCTTCTTCCCACAAAGTGACAAGGGGAGTCTGGGTGCTGTACGAGGGCATCAATCGTCAGGGTTCCCAGCTTATTGCTTACCCTGGCGAACAAGTTCCCAACTATGTGCCGCTCTCCTTCAACGATGAGGCCAGCTGTGTGCGCCCCTTGCTGCCGAGGTCATAGACAGCATCATTCAAAGTCCACTTTCTGCAGCCGAATATGAGCCGGATCCCTTCTGGAAAGAGCGAGGCAGGTGGCGGGGAAAGACTGATCTGGACCAGACGCGATGACTGCGACTCCAAGAAGTCTGAAGAAACTTCACGCAATTAGACTCAACCTCATCATTTGATGATATCTGTGTAAAGACATACTGTACATGTTAATTTGGCAAATGTTAGATAACAAGGATGAATTTTATTAGAAAAAGTTTTAAGCTGCTGGTTGTTTGGCTTTTCACCAGTAGCGATCAGTATCAGTAAACATGCAATGAAATACAGTTTTGGATCTGTTACGGATCTGCTACAGATCCTGTTGTATTTGAATGTATTTCCCCAGTTTGATGAGAGTGAAATATTGAAAGGGAGTTTGGATTTATATTATGCTGAGAAAGAGACAACAAATGCTGTTTTAATCTGTCAACTCAGAAAATAAAAGACTCTTAAATATCACAATGCTCCTTGTTTCAATTCTCTCTTTTTTACGTTTACATTTTTCATTTAGCAGATGCTTTTATCCAAAGCGACTGAGGAATTCAAGTGAATTAAGTCGTCCAAAGAGGCAATAAACAGGAGAAGTGCTATTAATACAGAGTTTCAGCCATCGTTCAAGATAGACTAGGGAGGAATTAAGGAAGAGTGAGAATCCCTGAATTTAAGGGAGAGGTGGGATGTCTGGAATAGACCAGTAAGAACTGACAGTGATGAAACGAGACACATTGATAAACTGCTTGTATATTTTCATATAATATATATATGTACCCCTCTACGTCGTTGTGCTCCCCCAAATGTCTCTGCGTTGTGTTAATGTGACGGATGAATGAGGAGGACACCAAGATCATGGTTGTGTCACAGCAGAGAAGCTTTCGCTTTTATTAACCTCTTTATCTGCAAACAGCAACATCTCCACAAACAGCACAAAACTGCAACAGCTTTCCACAAGGAAACAGAACTGTGTTAGGTACCAGTCAACATCACAATAACAATGCATACAAAATTATAAAACTAATAATATAGTTGTGGCTGCAGTTAAATGAACCTTAAATCAGAGGGATCTCAAACTTACTAAAACACTGGAAAAATAACTTGCAGGACAAATAAAGTTAAATGTCAGATGCATCCAAAATACAAACAATAAAACCCCAAAATACCCATATAAACCTCAAACACAATACAATATACAGGAAAATACACCCCACCACTTTTTTACAAAATACCAAATAATATTACAAATCAAAAATAATCACACATATACATTAGTAAACATCAGAGCCATAGAGAGAAAGAGTTGCGACACTCCCATAGACCTCCGTTGTAAAAAATGGCGGCGCTTTTAACCGCCTACTTCCGGGATGTGGAGATCGGATTAGTGCCAAACACTGTCATTTGGGCGCTGAACCCCATTCACTTACATTGCAGCGTGTCGAGTTGTTCCAGAGGTAACTTGCTGAAATATCGACCTCTTTTGAGTTGTCAACTGTCTGTATTGTTTCAGAGGCCCTTTGCGATGCTTATACTGGTCTTCATTTGTATATGCACAGCGTAATAATTTATATTTTATCTGGGTTATTTCAACCAATTTTGCATTGCCAGCGTGACTTCGCCAGCTGTGAAGGTAGCATCTGATTAGTTCGGTAATTCATCGCTACCACCTTTATAGCAACTTTTATATAATAGAATTTTTGGGATATACTAACTTTTCATTTATTGTCTTGAGTGAAGCGGCGTGTGAGAACAATGCTGGACCTCTAGGATTGTTATGGCCATCACCAGTCCTGTCTGTTTCATGGATCACCTGCCCCTGGTTTTTGTTTTTCTTGTTCACACAAGCACACATTTTTGTTGTCTGTCATTGTTTAATAAAAAATATTTTATTTGAAAACCTTCATTTGTATCAGCCATGCGAATTCTGAACGGACCGCCACGGCAGACCGCTTTGCGTGATCACGAAGGTAACGTTAGGCTAATGGCTGAATCGGAATTTATAAGCAAAATCACGGGAATCAATAGCCTAATACAGCCCAGTTGTGCTAAAATAAATATCATGAGACATCCATCATCAGATGAATGATATGGAAAAGTTAAGTTAGAGCCGCTAAAGCCAGTGCTACTACTACCCATGCGAACATGAACACTAAGCTTTTCCCTCCAAAAATATAGCCTAAAACTTATCTAAGTAATATACAGTACCTCGTTGCCCCTCCAAATGCAAAACTGACATGAACAAAATGCAATAACAGCTGAAAAAGTACTTGGGTATGTGTTTTATTTTATATTTACCGTTCAATAATGCAATCGCTGCTGTCTGTCCCATAGAATAACATGACAGCCAGCGTATGTTTTGGAACTATTGGGGCGTACACGAACCACGTGACAGCCATAGCGGCGACATCAAAGAGTGTCGCAACTCTTTCTCTCTATGGCTCTGGTAAACATCTTTAACAGCAATATATTTCTACAAATAACATGAATGGCCAAAATAATCATATAAATAAAATGGATATATCAGAGAACAGTGATAACCCTCCTTACCTTTCCACAAATAAATAATGTGTGTGTGTGTGTGTGTGTGTGTGTGTGTGTGTGTGTGTGTGTGTGTGTGTGTGTGTGTGTGTAACAAACTATATACTACACGTTACTTATTGTTGCATTTTTGATTGTTTTTGAGTTTGTTGCCCTTATGTTTAATTTTATTGACAAACTTAGTTAGCAAAATAATAGTTTTTGATAAAGCTTTTTTTTTTTTATCAAACTCTTTTTTTTTTTCTTACCCAGCAGTGGAATTCAACTTTGAACGACACCTTTATATGTTTTATAATTTGTATGTGGATTTCTATTGACTTCTGAGATTTTAGCGTTTGAACTGGACTTTTATTTTGGTGTGGTGATGTGACGTCATAAGGCTGCGCCGCGCTCCTGCATCTGTTGTGATTCTGCTGAAGAAAGGTTTGTGTTTTAAGCATTTAAAGAGTTTTAAGTTGTTCAATCCGTTTTTTAGTTTTTATAAGCGATGTAAAACATAATAATGATGTATTATTGAATGTAATTTTGTAATACTTTATCATTAATGAACGTTATTTTGTGTGGGTGAAGCGCATCCACACACGAGTAAAAGGAAAGATGCGTCTCATTTCAGTCCCTACTTAGTGAATCAGTTCATTATAAACACGAGTTGATCACTGATAAGTAGTTTTGAGAGAAACTGAGATTTTTGAAACTCCGAGTTAATTAAACCAAATGTTTTGCAAAATGATTAATTTTCAAGGTGCTCGAATCACCTCAAGCACGGACGACTCCTGCTGGTCAAACCGTGTAAATACAACGAGGACAACAAACACAAACAGGTGCAATGACAACTTTTGCTAAGTATAATCCATTAAATGTAATTTAAAAGTTATTAAATACCAACTAAATATGAACTGTCTGTTATAATGCTTTAGTTTAATCAGATAATTTAAGTCCATTAACTCTCTCTGACTGACTTCTCTCACCAGTGAACTGAACTACTGAACTAGATCTGATTGAGACGCACTCAGAGATTTAGTTTTGAGTGTTTTGCTTTGTGTTATTCTTATCTTAAAGATGGCGTTTATTAAAGAGGAGAGTGAAGACGTGAAGATTGAAGAAACATTCAGTGTGAAACATGAAGAAACTGAGGAACAAACAGGTCGGTTTCATTCTCAAAGCTGATCTCAGTCATTTGATCCTCATTGAAATGTCCAGCTCTACAGAAATGAATAGCTGTGTTACCACTGTCGGTTCAGTGTGAGCCAGGGCTTTAAACGGGCCGGTCTGGGCTAAAAGCCTCGGGCTGCAGCACCAAGCCCAAAACCACACTGTGTTTCCACCGTCGGGCCTGAAGCTCCACAGCGCTTCACTAAAACACACCTCTCTGGAACAGCGTCACACAAACCCATCAATTCACCAACAAATTAAGTTTTATCAGAAAATTAATCACAAAGAAATCACTGGAAACTAGCGAGATCGCAAAACGAACATGACAAAAGTGACTGTTTGTTGGCATTTTTGTTGTTTACTTAAAGATTTAAAGCCCAAGCATCGATGCTTTAACACAGTTTTACACTTATACGTGATACATTGACCATAATACATTTATTTATGTCAAGATTGCACTTTGTATTTACCATTATTTAACAAAAGAAAGAGGACACGCGTACTTATTCAGTCGTGTCTGTGTCTGTTTATTTGTAGTCACAGGACAGTATTTCTCTCACATTTAGAAAGAATAATAATTTCCACACATTTTCCACCAAAATACGGCCTGAGGGGTTTTAACACTCTCTCTCCGCATACAGTTATACTTCCAGTCAGAGGAACAGAGGAAGCTCTCGAAAATCCAGAGTAGCTTTATTTTATGATGATCACATGCAGAGCTAAATATGGATATCAGACAGACGACTGACAGATCAAATAAAATCACGATTGTGATCGACTATATGATTGGTCTGATTTCTTCAAGCGGTCGTATTTACCACGTTTACTAACGGTTACATCGCATATAAATAGTAGGGATGCACCGATATTCATTTAGCCTGATATCAATAATTCTTTATATTTGAAAGCTGATAACCGATATATTGGCCGATAAATCTAAATCCAAAAGTGTGTTATACTTTCAGAGCCTGATTACAAAAACAAAAGGCTCACTATTAAAAGCCATGTCCCAAAACTTAAATATAAATCAAACATATCCAGTTACAGCTAGTTTTATTTTATAAATGTTATTTTACACCTAGTTTAAGCCAGTGTAAGAATCCTTGAATTTTACAATTAATTTTACACACCTATGACTGACTTTCTTTTTTAAAAAGAAATTGGTAACACTTTACAATAAGGTTTAATTTGTTAGAATTAATTTGTTAATATGAACTAACAATGAATGAACAATACTTCTACAGGATTTACTAATCTAATGTTAATCTCAACATGACATTTGTTGTATCTGTTAGCATTAGTTAAAGGTACAATATGTAATATTTGTGTATTAAAATATCCCAAAATCACAAGGCCAGTGTTATATATTTTGTTAAGTTGATTACTTACAATATCCCAAATGTTTCCAACTATTTTTAAATCGTGAGAAAATTGTGATTTTTAACCGAGGAAGCGGGGCGTGTGAGCGCGGGTGAGCTGGAGTCGCCAGTCAATGGCGTCATATCCCCGTTAGCCTCGGTTTCCGCTCGCACTGCGCGGAGTCCTGGGGCCTGTTCCAGAAAGGAGGTTAAGTGAAAACTCTGAGTATGTTAACCCTGAAATGAGGGAAACTCTGGGTTTTCCGTTTCAGAATGGGAGGTATATCAAACCCGAGAAAGCAGAGTAAGTCAAGCCCGTTTCTGAAAAGGGGGTAACTTATACTCAGAGTCAGTTACCATGGCAACTTACTCTGTGAACCTAACCTGGTCGGGAGCAGGTTTTCTTTGGTAAACCCAGAGTTTCTTGCGGTCTCCTCCCCTTTTTTAAAGAGGAAGCGGTGTTTAAACACTTCATTCATTCTTTCTGTACATTTATTTATTGCTGTTTTTTCCGCTGTTTTAAAAAAGAAATTAATAAGATGAAGTATATATAACTCCTTAACTGGCAACTGAAAATACAGTTCATTAGAGTTACATCATGTAGTTCTAAACAAATTCTACAGAATTAAACTGTGGCATTTACTGAAAATCACTTGGGGGATAAGAATGTCCGTTTATACTTAGATATAAACTTCGATTCTATTGGCTACGCCACATACAAATGTGAATGTGTAGATTGTCTGATGTGTAGACACATAATATTAACATTACCCTGTAGGCCTCTCTGTGGCGCAGAAACTGTTTCTTCATACCCATCGTCCTGTGAAGATGAGCATTTGTACACTTTATAACACTATTTGTCATAATTTCTGGTGTATTGAGTAGGCAACTTACAACTGTCTGGGGTTCTGTTGGGACAGGAGGCTCCAAAAGACAGATATTAGTCTCTAGATAGATATTAGTCCCAATATCAGAATCTGTTGGGACCAACGAAAAACCCAACCCAAAGTAAAATAAATGGAAATATCAAAAATACCATAAAAAATAACACATAGACCTCTTACATTTTATGAAGGCCCTTGGATCTCCGGGAGTGACCGGCTCTGATGATATACACCCATGATATGCTCAAGCCTTACCTGATTGTATTATGGTTTTATATATTTTTCATTTTCAGCTGCTGCCACATTATTTTAATGCCTGCAGGATTGCACCTAGCCTTCATGAAAACTAAAATTAGGTTGAATAACTGTTCTTCCAGTTTCACCTGATATTATAACAGTTACTCTAAAATAGTTATTAATTACTAACTACAAATGACATCTTCAACAGTGTAATAGGGTATATGTCGAACGTCGCATTACGAAACCGGAAAACAGAACGCATCGCTTCCGGCTCAGGTCTTTTGTATGTGCTTCATGCATTTTTTTACTGTTTTACTCAAGATAACTTAAAAGGAGCGAGCAAAGATGATCATAACCAATGTCCCTCGCATGTGAAGATCGATATTTAAAAGTAAAAAAAAAAAAAAAATCTTCACACTAACATTAAGATATTTAAATAGAATAAAACGTCAATAACAAAGTGAGATAGGTAGGTTAGCTGATTACCTTAAAATTCCATAGATATCGGCGTCAGTTCATACGGCTGTTAACACTTTCTATGACAAGCGGATGCGATGAGACCAGGTTTCCGGTTTCGTCATGCGACGTTCGACATATACCCTATTAGATTAATGTAATAATTACTATCTTTAGAAAGTATTGGTCTACTTATTATTAATTACTAAGTCCCATATCAACCTCAACCACTTGAACAATACAATGAGGAGAGACAAGAAACTGCACTTTTAATGCTTTCAAAATGAACAATATACAATTGCATGAATTATTCTTGAATTGACCAAAGTATGTAGAGGGAGAAGGTTACATTCAAAATATACCTTTTAAAAATGTATGTTAAATCCACTGTTGTTTTATACAGATTTGTTCTATAGTCTATGCAGTAGCCTATTTAATGTAATTACATCATATTTTATTTTAAATTACAGAATAATTAAGAGTAGTCCCTTTAATTAAATTACAATATTTAGATTACATGGTAATTAATTACACCCAACACTGTATAACAGTAATTCCTCTTTGTGTCTGACGCTGTTGGCATGGTTACTCATAATATCTGCGCTCCATTGATAATGGCTTTCTATAGTTGTGGTGCACACGCTCAACTCAGAGTCAGTCAACTTAGAGTTGGTTGAACTAATTAATTTCAGCTGATCTGTAACCGAAAACTCAGAGTTTCCCATCTCAGGGTAAGTCAACTCAGAGTTCAAGTTTTAACTCAGAGTTGGTTGAACCTCCTTATTGAAACAGGCCCCTGGACAAATGCGGAAGTTGTACTTGTAGCGTCTATCAAGCAACAAATGTTAGCTTGTTTCGCGCAGTTGTTATGGAACACAATTATTCTTTACCGATTGCTTCTGGTTCTGTCGACAAAGACAAGTCCCATAAACGCATGGGTCAATGTTATATATTCCAAATGTAGCATTCGGTAATAGTTATGTTTATGTAAGGAAAGTATTATTGCTCTACTGTGCGTTCACACCGGACGCGAATAGCGTGTCAAATTCGCGCCTGCCGCGTCTAGTTATACGCTTGATCACTTTGTGTCCATTCGCGCGTCAAGAGCGAAATTGACGCTCGTAAAAACATACATTTGAAGCGGAATTTACGCGCGTCAGAGGCGAAATTTTCGAAACCCGTTGGCGGCCATCTTTTTACAAGATGTCTGATGTTGATAGATCATTTAAATAGTTGTAAACTAGCAGCACGGTGGCTTGCTAGCGAGTTAGTAGGTCAATAACGTGACACAAAAAATCTTACAACTTACCAGGTTGTACAATCTCCTCACTTATCTTCTTCCAAGCGAGGTTCTTTTTGTTCCTGTCTCTATAAAAGTATGAACTTGAGTCATATAATTCCAGGTGATCACTCACAGCTAAAATTAGTTTCTCCTCCATTTTGAATGAGTTACTGTCTTCGAGCAGGAGTTTGTTATGCTATGTCACTTCATGCCACGAGAAGCAATCAGGCTCCTGATTGGTTAACGCGGCGCGAATTGACGCAGAAGTTCAGATTTTTCAACTCTGGCGGCAGACGAGAATTCGTCAAGCGCGTGAATGCACAAAAAGCACTACATAAATAATTCGCGCTTAACACGCCAGACGCTCAATTCGCGCCATTTGCGCGAACGAGGCATATATGCGTCTACCGCGGCGCACTCTACGCCTCATTCGCGCTGCAGGTATTTTTTACGCGCGTAACGCGTCTTTGCATGGACTTAACATTGAAATCACTCGCGCCTGATGCGCTGTTCGCGTCCGGTGTGAACGCACCATTAGGCTTGTTTAGTTTATTGACATTGTTTATATATTATTTGCATATTGTACCTTTAATGCACTGTGAACTAACATGAACACAAATATTTTAATAACTTACATTTACCGGTAACTAAATGTATTCCTCTCTGTTAGTTCATGCAGTAACAAATGAGACCTTTTTATCTAACAATGAATAAATAAAAATAAATAATGCAAACAACTCATTGGACAACATTACTTGGGCTACATATAAAGAACCAAAATGCATTTGCTACTGATAAATAAAATATTAAAAGAATATGAGAACAATAAAAGTTATTCATAAGGATGCAGGGGTTTTCAAAGTGTGAGGCGCGCGTCCCCAGGGAGGCGTGGCGAGTGGTAAAAATTATAGCCTAATAATTCATTAATTTAAATTAATAAATGTAAAAAGTTAAATTGTTATTATTCTTAAAATAAGTCCTCGTTTACACTGCAGGACTTGATTGGTTACCGTTATCTGATTTTTTTGACCGTCCGAACACGTTCTTTCAATTGTATCCGATTCATGTTACACTTGCCATAGATCTGAAGCATCGCGCATGCCTAAAGGGTTAAATTCTCTTGCACAGATGGACGAACGCAAAATATGCTTGATGCTAGTATATGCTAATTGTCTTCATTTGTCTCCTCTCCACCAGTAAGCTGGTGTGTGGTGGGCGTTCTGGCGCAATATGACTGGCGGGAGCATATTGTGAGTAAATATTGGCTTTAACGAGGAGCAGTGGGTCTGAAATTTTAGGATGAGCAACCTTTGATATGTTGATATGTGTCAACGTTTGTCCACATTCCTCTCCTACGATGTTTCGTCGGGCCATCCGTCCCTGTGCAGAAGCGCGTCGGGTTGCTCTCGTCATTTAACCGCCTCAGAAAATCCGATCTGCCTGTTTTTGCCAGTCGCATTGACACATATCTGATTTATATCTGATTTATTTCCACATATGAATGAGGCCTGAAACCGATCTCGAAATATTCGAATGCATGCGTTTTTTTCCTGTTTGCACGGTCATAGAAGACATCCGATCTGTGTGACATGTGTTGCTGCCCAGCTTAAATAAGGTTTTGACTCTTCAAACTGATGATTCCCACACTTTATTTCAAGGTCCGTCGTCACAGATAAAAGCACCGTCAAACGCTTTACATCACCATGACACGCTGAGAATCAACGTAAGAGCTTGTACAAAAGAAAACAAAACACCAAAATTAATAAACATACACAAAAACCGAATGAGTTAGATTAATGACTTAAAACATACCAAAACATCATACAAAGCAACAACCAACAAGTAAGTTTGGCACAAAGAAAAAATCAAAACAAAATCATACAGATAACAGGAAGTCTAACCATACCTTGTTCTCCATTTAAACCAGGAGCTAAATCCTTTTAAGACTCCTTGCAAAACCGTGGACACCATGCCATCATGACATGCATGTCTGAGTCTCGTTCCATACTGAAATGTTTGGATATGCGCATTATATCCGCTCATGCGAGTGAGCGCCAAAATAAAAGACCTCCGTTACCAAAACACAAATTAAAATAAATAAATACCATACAAAATAAAGCAAACAATATGACAAAGTCATTAACACTCCCACCAAATTATGAGTGCAAATCTCACACCAAATCTACAAGCACGAATAATTTCCCCCTTATTTTTTTTTTTACCCTTTTTTACAATATGACCTCAAACAACATTAAAAATTCTAAACCATGAGTTCAGAAAAAATTAAAATGATACTCTTTGGACCTTTCAAATCTCAATACAAAACTTTCAAATACAAAAACACTAATGTCCCTCCATTAATAAAATTAGTTTCTGCACTAGTCTTTCAATTATGGACGGTTTGTTAATACGCTTGCCCTTTGCATTAAGCTTCGGGTCCCCTAGAAGAATCTGGGCTCTTCTCACAAGCCCATCGTCACTAGAAATGACTTCCTTTATTCTGCCAAGCCTCCATTCGTTCCTAGGCATTCCTTCTTCTTTGACAATAACAAGATCATCAACTTGAAGATTTCTCTTAGACACGTTCCACTTCTGTCGGGCGGTTATATTTGCAAGATATACTGTGCGCCAGCGACTCCAAAATTGCTCCTCCAAATACTGCACATGTCTCCATCTTTTCTGTGCAAATACATCCTCTCTGACGAAATTTCCTGGTGGAGGCAAAGCAGTCGTTGACTTTAACGTCAGCAGATGATTTGGAGTGATAGGCGCTAGACTTTGAGGATCAGTCAGACAATCAACAGTAAGCGGTCTACTATTCACAATGGCCATCGCTTCATACAAAAAAGCCCGCAAAGAAGAATCATTTAACCTTCCTGGATGAAGTGCAAGAGTGGCGTTTAGCACAGATCTTACTGTTCTAATTTGACGTTCCCACACGCCACCGGCATGACTTGCATGTGGTGCATTGAAGGTGAATTCGCACTGCTTCTCTGATAAGAAGGTTTTCACTCTTTCCACATCCATTTCCTTAAGTGCATTTTTCAACTCGTTTTTTGCTCCCACAAAGTTACTTCCTTAAACGGACCTTATCTGCTGCACAGTGCCCCTTATGGCAATAAAACAACGCAGAGCGTTGATGAAAGAATCTGCCGTCATATCAGTAAGCATCTCAATGTGTATAGCACGGGAACTGAAACAAGTAAAAAGAAGACCATACCGTTTATGGATACTTCTGTTCTGCTTGATAGAAAATGAGCCAAAGCAGTCCATACCAGTAAATGTAAATGGAGGTGATGGAACCACTCTCTCCATGGGAAAGTCAGCCATTCTCTGTTCTTCAACAGGTCGCCTGTGATTTCTGCAAACAATACAGCTCCTAATACAGGATGTCACAATTCTATTAATTCCTGGTATCCAAAATCCATTAGATCTTATCTCATTCACAGTGAATCCTTTCCCTTGGTGCGCAACTTTGTTGTGAAAGTGAGTGACAATCATTTTTGTGATCCGATGATTTCTTGGAATTACTATGGGATGTTTCACAGAGTCTGGAAAGGTTGAATGGCAAAGTCTACCTCCCACCCGCATCACACCATCTTCATCCATGAAAGGGTCGAGAGAGTACAATGTACTGCGAGACGAGACACCCTTTCCACTCTTTATCTCTCTCAGATCATCTTCGTAGGAACTGTCTTGCAGACATTTTATTACATGAAGTTCTGCCCTTTGTCGCTCAGACACAGTACTGAGATGGTTAGATTTGTCTTTATTAGCTCTCCTTAAAGGAACACTCCGACTTTTTTGGACTTTAGCCTATTCAACTTATCCCCCAGAGTTAGATAAGTCCATACATACCTTTTTCATCTCCGTGCGTGCTATAAGTCTGTTTGACGCACCCACCGCTAGCCTAGCTTAGCACAAAGACTGGATGTGAATGGTTGCAGCTAGCATACTAATCCAAATAAGTGACCAAATAACGCAAACATTTTCATATTTACATGTTGTGATTTGTATAGTCACAGAGTGTACAAAAAACAAAGTCACATGAGACACAGACATATTTTAACCGTATAAATACTGGGAACTATATTCTCAGAAGGCGGAAGCACTGCTACTTGGGCGCAGCACCTGAGACGCGCTCTGAAAGAACTCTCTGCTCCTCACCACGGCGCTGCGGTTATCACTCCGCCCAAGTAGCAGTGCTTCGCCTTCTGAGAATATAGTTCCCAGTATTTATACGGTTAAAATATGTCTGTGTCTCATGTGACTTTGTTTTTTGTACACTCTGTGACTATACAAATCACAACATGTAAATAGGAAAATGTTTGCGTTATTTTGTCACTTATTTGGATTAGTATGCTAGCTGCAACCATTTACATCCAGTCTTTGTGCTAAGCTAGGCTAGCGGTGGGTGCGTCAAACAGACTTATAGCACGCACGGAGATGAAAAAGGTATGTATGGACTTATCTAACTCTGGGGGATAAGTTGAATAGGCTAAAGTCCAAAAAAGTCGGAGTGTTCCTTTAAAAGACGAGCCACCGCTCTGATTGCTCTTGATCAGGAAGAAAACTTTAAAAGAAGATCTATCAAGCTCGGATTTTTTGTGCAATTAGTCTTCAAAGTATAACATAGTTTTACCTCTGGATCTCCAAGCAGAAGTTCAGGAACATGTTCTTCTAATGCAGATGTTTCTTTGTCCCACAAGAACTTAGGGCCAGTGAACCAGTTTGAGGTGAGTAACTCCTTCGCGGTCAAACCCCTTGATGCATGATCAGCAGGGTTCTCCTCCGTTGGAACATACCTCCACTGCTGGGGAGTTGTACTGAGATGTATTCTTTGTACGCGATTAGCGACAAAAGTATGAAATCTGCGTGCCTCATTACTTATGTATCCCAGTACTACTTTGGAGTCTGTCCAAAACGTCTCCTCAAAAACAGCATAGTCTAATTCTCTCTTGAGCACACTGCTTGTTTTGACGGAAACAACGGCAGCCGTTAACTCTAATCTGGGGATTGTTGTAATTTTAAGAGGTGCAACTCTTGATTTTGCCATCACCAGTGCACAACGAATGTCTCCTTCCTCATTTTTGAGTCTCAAATATGAACATTGACCATATCCATGGGCACTAGCGTCAGAGAAGTGATGCAATTCAACTCGAACAGCTTTTCCGAAACCAGATGGTGCATATGTTTGCGGTACATCTATTCTCTGCAGATGGTTTAACTCTTGTCTCCATCGCTCCCACCTTAGATTAAGTTCATCTGAAAGAAGGTCATCCCATCCGCTGCCACGCTTACACACATCCTGCAGTATTCCTTTTCCACTCAACAGCACAGGTGCAATCAGTCCCAAAGGATCATAAACGGAAGCAACAGTAGACAAGATGCGACGTCGAGTAACAGGTTGATCTTTCAACTGAACTTTGAACTTGAAACAGTCTGATTCTCTTTCCCACTGTATCCCAAGAGTTCTTTCTAAGGGTAGCTCATCAAATGAAAGGTCACAATTTTTCATGTCAGGACTCTTCTCTGAAGTGGGAATGCCTTCCAGCACTATTTTGCTATTTGACACAAATTTGTGGAGCCGTAGACCACCTATAGCACAGAGCTTTCGTGCCTCATCTGCAACTTTAATAGCTTCTTCAGCATTTTCTACACTGATCACTCCGTCATCCACATAGAAATTTCTTATCACAAACTGTGAACCTAGTGGATACAGTTCGCTGTTTTCCGTTGCAAGATGTTTCAAGCCATAATTTGCACACCCGGAGGATGAAATTGCACCAAAGAGATGAACTTTCATGCGGAATTCACTCACGGGGTGGCTAAGATTGCCATCCTTCCACCATAGGAAGCGCAGAAAGTCTCGATCAGATTCGTTGACATGAAACTGATGGTACATTTTCTCTACATCACACATGAGTGCGATGGGGTGTTGACGAAATCGAATTAAGATTCCATTTAAACTGTTTATCAAATCAGGACCTTGAAGTAAGTGATCGTTTAAGGAATAACCTGCATATCTTGCAGAGCAATCGAAGACCACACGCAATTTATCTACCTTCTTCGGATGGAAAACACCGTGATGAGGTAAGTACCATATCTCTCCTTCCTTGCCATCGTGATATACCTCCTCAGCGTCTCCTCTCTGCAAGATTTCACTCATGAATTCATTGTAACGTTTCTTATACAACTCATCCTTCGTCATTTTTCTCTTGAGATGGTCGAGTCTGACCATAACACATTTTTTATTGCTTGGCAAGTTGGGTCTCAGTTTAAAAGGAAGCGGCATTTGATAATGGCCGTGAACATTCCTCCGTATACCTTCCTTTAACTTCTCAAGAAAAAGAACATCATCCTGTGAAATCTTTGCGCTCTCTTCTTCATTATCTTTAAAATCACTCTCAAGGACACGAATGACATCACCTGGTGTGATGGAAGGAAGCTCCTTGACCGCAATGCGGTGACACAATCTACTGACTCCAGGCAGAGCAGAGTATGGTGAAGAACAACCCACTATACTCCATCCTAAGTCCGTCCGAATAGCGTAGGGTTCATCATCTCCTCCTGCTATTACTTCTCTCTGGGTGTCATTGACCTTGAACAATTGTAGCCTATTAAAAGAGCAACATCACAGTCCTGCAATGGGGGTATCTTATCCACAATGACCGCAAGATGATTCCAGTTTTTAGCGACTTCACAAGTAGGAATGTGACTACGATTAACCGGTATGCAGTCTTTGGTGTAAGTAGGTGGTAAATTAATATAATCACCAGACTTGTATGCTCTCACTTGAAGTCCTGATACTCTTTCACTCTGCAGAATAGTATCTTTTCCCAGCATGGTGGTAAGCTTCAGTTTAACTGGAAACGTTGTTGCCTGTAGAGCATCAGTCACTCCTTTGTCAATAAACGTAGTATCACTCTGTGAATCCAACAGCGCATACACCAGTTTCTCACAACTTGGATTTTGTTTCACAGATACCCAGACAGGTACAATCATTGAAGTACACGCATTTCGTTCTTCCCCATTTACACTCAAGGCCACTGCATTCATCGTCCTATCAGGATCGTTTTGAGTCGGAACAGCAGAAGATAAAGTCCTTACCATTTTCACAAAATTGTCATCATGTAGACTAGTTGGATGCTTCCTTTTGCAGGCATTACAAGTGAGACGATAACGACACTCTCTTGCATTGTGACCAGACTTCAAGCATCCATAGCAAAGCCTCTTCTCTTGGATAAACTTTCGTCGCTCCTCTAATGGTTTGCTGAGAAAACTGAAACAGCTGTCAAGTTGGGGGTTGTCTCTCTGGCAAAGTATGCACAGAATTTCATTCACTGGTTTGGCAGCCTCTCGACGTTCGTTTGAGTGGTGAAAACTCTTACTCTGTTTCTCGTGGTCTCTTTCAGATTGGCCTTTCCAGTGACAGGTTCTGCAACATGAAGAGCATAAAACAAGGTAACTGGGTTGCAAGCAACCTCTGCTTCAGTAGACACAAAGGCAGCAAATTCTTTAAAAGTGGGATACTCGTGATTTTCAGAAAGAGATCTGGTGACTTGACGATTCCATCTGCCAATTGCCCAATCAGGTAATTTCAGCACAAGTTTCTGATTTTCTTGGTAATCATTTAAAATTTGAAGGCAGCTTGCCAGCCTTTCTCTGAACGCTTTTTGTATCACAAATGGTTGGCCATAACGATTGTTTAGTCTGCCCCACGCATCTTGATAGGCTTCATCATCGGTTCTGAAGAAAGTTCCTTCTAAAGCTTTTCTAGCAGGACCACTCACATATTTCTTGAGATAAAACATCTTATCAGCAGGAGAAAGAGTTTTCTTGTCAATAAGTGCTGCAAAGGTTTGCTTAAACTCAATGAAATGAATGGGGTCACCATCAAAAACAGGAGGCTCTGGCACTGGCAGCTTGCTCATGGTCAGGCCATCTTGGAATGCTTGAGCAAGAAGAGTAGCTTCAGTCGTTGCTGCTTTAACTCTCTCCCTTTTAAATTTATGATGCACCCCTTGAAAAGTTTCTTGCCTTTTCACATTTGTTTGAGAGAAATCTGATTCGGATTCGCTTGCGCTACTACATTCCTTGGACAAATTAGTCTTTTCTTTATCAATCTCTTGATTGTAGACCTCTAGTTTAGCTTGAGCTGCTTTCAGATGCCTTTGTGCTTGAATTTGCTCTAGTTCCTTCAACTCGACGTCAACAGCCCTTTTATGTTGTTCTTCTAACTGCTTTATCTTTTCCCTTTGCTCTGATTCTTCTAATAGAACATTGTATGCAGCTTGCTTAGCTGCCACTTCTGCTGCAGCGTCTACACGTTTGGCTTCTAAACTTGATACAACAGAGTGATGACTGGAGTAATTACTAGCTTTCTGACTAACTCGTGAAGCAGTTGAACCAAAGATTGAATGGGCATATTGATGGTCTAATAAGGTACGAAGACGACTTCTCTCCCTTTCAACATCAAAATCATCTAAACCCGTTATTCTTTCATAAATGATTTTAGTGATGTCGGCTGTAACTGCTTCACAAGCGTCCATTTTTCTCCTCATTTCAATAGTAGGTGATTCACGCTCTCTAACATCATTGTACGCACTCAAAACTTTGTTTTTGGCCTCTTCCAAAGTGTCAACCAGAATAGCTAGCTGAGTCACTAGCGCATCTGATTTAAGGTGCTCACGTGTACTACGAGCTTCTATTTTCCATTGATTATATAAAGATACAACCTTTTTCTCCTTTTTTTGCAGCCCTTCCTGCTGATACGCTAACATTTTTTCAGTAGGAACAGGCGTGTGCTTTGAACGACGTGCACTCACTTTGAGTTCCTGCATGATGGCTATCAGCTTCCCTCTCTGCCCCTTTTGCCCCTGCATCTGATTCTAACATTTTTCTTATATGTCTGCAGTTCACCAATTACATAACATTATTCACATTTAACATTTCTCTTAAACGTGAGGCTCATTCAATCCACTTTAGTCCATCAGTAGGTGATTTACACGCAACAATGTCCATCAACCTTTTAAATCATGCAAAATGAATGAGAAAAGATATGTCTTTGGAATTAATTTCATTTCTTTGCCTTTGGTACTCACTACTGATGTTAAAACAGCAATAATGTTATTTGAAACGGTAATATTAAAGAGGTTTAAAAAAATATGTATTTTTTTAAACATTGATGCATTATTACAGGGGTTTTCAAAGTCTAAAACAGCGGGCCTCCCTTTGTATACAAAGTTGTTAACTCAACAAAACACATCCTATATAAGATAAATCAGATATTTACACTACAAAGACTTAATATTACGACTTATTTCTGCACAAAATGACGCGAATCCACAAGCGAACTTGCCTGTGCTGGTCAGAATGTGTAACTCCTGTTGTGGATGCGTTTGTTCCCACAATAACGCGCTGAAAAGGCAACTACACCCAGATAATTCACAAGGTTTTATTACAATAGTGTTCTCATTATAATGTTATGACAGTCCCAGTAGTTATTAATGTTGTGCATTGCTGTTTGAGCTAAGAGCACTGAAGCTAAAGACAATGTAGCGCTTTGCTGCATCGTTAATTAACTCAACCAAACACATCCTATATGAGATTAATCAGATATAAATACACAAATTAAACATATTACAACTAACAATGGCTGTGAATGCCCAAGCGAACTTGACTGTGTAACTCCGTAGACGCGCTCTTTCCACAACAATGCGCTGAAACACGGGCAAACAAAGAATTTAGTCAGAAATTTACATTTAGTCATTTAGCAAGACGCTTTTATCCAAAGCAACTTACAACTGAGGATTACAGCAAGCGAGTCATCGTGAAGAGGCAAAAATAACGCAAGAAGTGCTCAAAATACAAAGTTCAGGCATTGCTCAGAGTAGCATAAGCCAAACAAGAGAGGATTAAAGGAAAAGGTATTTAAAAAAAAAATGTTTATGTCAAGTGCTCACGGAAGAGAAAGAAAAGGGTATTTACTATTATTTAACAAAAGAAAGAGGACATGCATACTTATTCAGCCGTGTCTGTTTATTTGTAGTCACAGGGCAGTATTTCTCTCACGTTTAGAAAGAATAATAATTTCTACTAATACAAAAATACGACATTGAGGAGCTCTTTTACAGTCGTGTTCTCATTATAATGTTATGTAACCTTGTATATGACAGACTTGCGCTGCACTTAAAGGATAATTCCGGTATTTAACACCTTGAGTCTATAATGTAGTTTGTTTTGGATGAACAAGAGTGGTGAACAACATTTTTTTGACAATGGTTCCTCTCTCGAGTTTTTGACTATAAAAGAATTGGCCATGGACCCATTTAACATTGGAGTCAATGGGCATGTCCGAAAATGTCATTAAAACAGCCAATAATGTTCGTTTACAAAACTGTGCAACTCACCGAGTTGATTTTTCAGCTGGGGAGCTGATTTTTCTCCAGCTCCCCAGAGCAAGAGAGAGAAGGGGTTTAAATATTACATCTCTCAGTATTTGCATAATTTTGAAGGTAACGTTAAGTCACAACAACATCCATGCTACGTGCTCAAGCTATGCTATCTGGTAACTGTTATGTTATTCAAATTCAAATGCATGTATAAAGCACTGAATAAAACAACACAGTTGACCATAGTGCTGTACAAGCAGTAAAACAGTGAGCAGAGAAAAAACTGCATATCCATATATCTAAATGGGTAATATAAAACTTCATAAAACATTCAAAAACATATATTATAAAAAGGAAATAAATGACACTAGTAGGCTACCCTTCACACTTATCTTGATCGAACGCTATCATAAAAAAATATGTTTTCAGATGGCTTTTAAAGTGTAGGAAGGTCCCTGATATATAAAGGTAAACTGTTCCATAATTTAGGTACTGCGACCGCAAACGCGCAATCCCCTCTGGACTTCATCTTAGACCGAGGAACAAGACGTTTCTGAAATTGTGATCGTAATGATCTCATTGACTTTTGTTCCTGGATTAGATCAGCAATATAAGATGGGGCTTAACCATGTAGAGATTTAACGACAAATAACAGAATTTTAAAATGAATATCTAAAAGTCGAAATCATGCGTTAGTGCATTTTTCCGAACAGTTTGTGTTAGCCATTGTTTTGTTTATGATGTTCGGAGGCTATGTTGTTGACAACCACTCCTACACATGTCATACAGGGAGTAAAGGTATCCGACGTTGGTTCGTTCGTTATCAAGTTAGGCTGTTTTCACACATATTTCTAGACAGGTCTCCCTTGCAAAATAGGTTCTAACCCCAGGGGCTTCTCCTGGTTAAAGGGTATAATATAATAATAATAAATAATTAGTAGCCTAAAAACTTCCGTCTAGTTGTCATGGATACGCAACGCTCCACTCTGTAAAGTGACTGCTTGGGTGCGGTGACAAAAAGCAGATGTGACTATGAATCTCCCCCCGATAGTGGCACGCAGCAATGGTGGTTATTACCACCGACTGCCCTTTGAAAAGTGAATCGTTTTTTTTAATGTTTTAGGTCCATTGCGAACGATTAAACTAATTTAACGCCGGACCACTGATGTAAACAAGACGGCAACCGGAAACGAAGTACCCAATTTCCGTCCTCAAGCCGGAAGTTAGCATTTTTCTCGTGCACAGAGCGAATTAAACAGTTCTTGGTAAAACTGGGTTTTTGATAAGGGGTCTGTCAGCTTGAAAGTATTTGGGATTTGTCCTAAACAAATACAAAAATAATAAATATTGGCAAGAGGTTCTGAGATTACAGGTAACAACTCTTTCAGTTGCTTAGTGGGTGTGGGATTCAGCATGTCTAAAGGTTTTGATGTCTGTTGCGTTGTGTCATTAAACTGGTGTTGACTTGTATTTGTCTCTTTTCTCCTTAGACATGATGCCGCTGAAAGAGGATGGGGAAGTGCTGAATGAAGTGGAGGAGAGGGATCAATATGAGAAACATGATTCCACAACTGGACAAAAACAGTTTAGTTGCTCACAGACTGAGAAATGTTCTTCACAAAAAAGAGTTCAACAGACAGAAACTTTAAGTTATTTCATCTGCCCTCATTGTGGAAAGAGTTTCCCTAAAAAAGGAAGCCTTAAAGCCCACATGAATATTCACACGGGAGAGAAGCCCTACACCTGCCAACAGTGTGGGAAGAGTTTCACTACGAAAGGAATCCTTAAAGGCCACATGAGGGTTCACACCAAAGAGAAGCCTTTCACCTGTCCTCAGTGTGGACACTGTTTCACACAAAAAGGAAGCTTTAACAGACACATGAGGATTCACACTGGAGACAAGCTTTACATCTGCAAACTGTGTGATAGGAGTTACACAACAGAACTAAACTTAAGGTATCACATGAACAGTCACACCGGAGAGAAGCCGTTCACATGTGAACAGTGTGCAAAGAGTTTCAGTCACAAAGTAACTCTTAAAAGGCACCTGAGGACTCACTCAAGAGAAGACTGTTGTATATGTCATCAGTGTGGAATGAGTTTCACAGATGGAAATCTTCTTACGGCGCACATAATAACGCACACCGGAGAGGAGCCTTACATGTGCCATCACTGTGGGAAGACTTTCTCAAACAAAGCAAACCTTGAGGTCCACATGAGAGTTCACACCGGAGAGAAGCCTTACACCTGCCCTCAGTGTGGGAAGAGCTTCAGATTTAAAGGAAACCTTCAGACGCATATAAGAGTTCACACCGGAGAGCGGCCTTACACGTGTCTCCAGTGTGAAGTGTGTTTCACATATCATAGGGACCTGAAGCGTCATTTGCAAACTCATTCTGGAATTGAGTGTTCCTCAATTTAACTCCTCCGCCATTGGCAAAAAATGTCCAGCTTCCGTGTTTTCACTGTTATACTGTAGGGGGCGCTATGACATCTTCTGAACAAGTACTGCATCTCCTGATCAAAACACAGGCGAAGCAGAAGCAGAAACAAGCGATAGGCTGCATCCCAATTCGCCTACTTATACTACACCCTAAAAGTATGTATTCTTTTTGTGAAGAAAAAGTACATGCTTTTGAGTGTGTAGCAAAAGAGTAGGCAAGCTTTGGGACATACTACTTCCTCATCTTTAACGGACAGATCTGTAGTGTGCATCCTGTCACTGTAAACTGCCCTGTCAATCATCTTGTCACAGTTAAAATCCTCCATTCAATCTAATTTAATTTCCTACCGTTTCGGAGAGAAATGTAGTCGCACGTTCATCTGCCAGTCGCGGGTCTGTCATGCGGAGACTCCCCGTGTGTTTGCAATTTGAATGTAATGATGCATTTAAAAGTTAATGGCTAAACGTGTCTTTACAAAAGTTCACAATGCTGCTGGAGATGCAATATAATGTGGACAACATAAAATAAATACATTTTCGTCTGGTTAGATACTGATAATTAATCACTCTAACCCCTTTATCTAAACCTCTCTACATAACGCCGGACTCGCGCGTCCTCCATGTCTGTAGTTTTTAAACACTTTTCACTCGTGTTTGTAGTTATAACCGAATCCTCGTCCAGCGCGCGATGGGTTATGGGCAATATCAGCTGTTGGAGTGCGCATCGATCTGCACTTCGGATTCTGACCGGAAATAGTAGACCATCCGGGTGTCTTTGGACCACTCATTTCAACATACTACGATTTGGGACGTACTAATTTTACTTTCGAATACTATTTAGGACGGATAGTATGCGAATTAGGACGCAGCCATAGTAAATGTCAAGTCAAGTCACCTTTATTTATATAGCGCTTTTTACAATACAGATTGTATCAAAGCAGCTTCACAGTGATAACATGAAAATAATACAAAAAACATTTTCATCATCGTCCACCTTTAAGGCAGATCTATAATATTTTTGAATATTAAATGTCCCCAACTAAGCAAGGCAACAGCGGCAAGGAACCAAAACTCCATCAGGTGACAGAATGGAGAAAAAAACCTTGGGAGAACCCAGGCTCAGTCGGGGGCCAGTTCTCCTCTGGCATATGAGTGAACAGTGTATGATTATGATTCAGGAGCATTACAGGTCAGAAGTCAGAATGAATCAGAGTATTTGTCCAGTTCCGGTTGGTTGAAGTCGGAGTGGAGAGGAGGAGAGACTGGTTGACACTTCAGGTCAGCGGCGTCGTCGTGTCCTGGCGCTGGTCCTTCATCAGATCTGGATACGGCCTGGTTCCGGTGGACAGCAGTAAACCTCGGGATAGACAGAGAGACTAATATTAGCGTAGACGCCATCCTTCTTATGATGTACCAAGTACATCAGGATTTACGGGAAGTGTTCCCGGTCCCGGCTGTTCTAAACTATTCAGCCTAATTATATAAGTCTATAATGTGTTATGTGTATGCTAGGCCGAAGAGATGTGTTTTTAGTCTAGATTTGAACTGACAGAGTGTGTCTGCTTCCCGGACAATGTTAGGAAGACTGTTCCAAAGTTTTGGTGCTAAATAGGAAAAGGATCTACCGCCAGCAGTCGATTTTGATATTCTAGGTATTATTAACTGGCCGGAATTTTGAGATCGCAGTAGACGTGAAGGACTATAATGCGTTAAGAGCTCGCTCAAGTACTGCGGAGCTAAACCATTTAGTGCTTTGTAAGTGATCA
The DNA here is from genome assembly GCF_949152265.1 of Phoxinus phoxinus. Classification (NCBI taxonomy): domain Eukaryota; kingdom Metazoa; phylum Chordata; class Actinopteri; order Cypriniformes; family Leuciscidae; genus Phoxinus; species Phoxinus phoxinus. Next base: position 35,205,773 of record NC_136884.1, on the reverse strand, counting down.
GCAATATTTTAAAATGTATACGTTGTTTAATAGGCAGCCAATGCAGTGTTGACAGAACGGGGCTAATATGGTCATACTTCCTGGTTCTGGTAAGAACTCGAGCTGCTGCGTTTTGGACCAGCTGTAGTTTGTTTATTAAGCGTGCAGGGCAACCACCCAGTAGAGCATTACAATAATCTAGCCTTGAGGTCATGAACGCATGAACTAATTGTTCTGCATTATTCATTGAGAGCATATGACGTAATTTAGATATATTTTTAAGATGGAAGAAAGCGGTTTTACAGATACTAGACACATGACTTTCAAATGAAAGATTGGTATCAAAGAGCACACCCAGGTTTCTAACCGACGACGAAGACTTAACAGAGCAGCCATCAAGTGTTAGACAGTATTCTAGGTTATTACGTGTGGAAGTTTTTTGTCCAATAATTAGAATCTCTGTTTTTTCTGAATTTAGTAGTAGGAAATTACTAGTCATCCAATTTTTTATATCAGCTATGCATTCCGTTAATTTTGTGAATTGGTAGGTTTCGTTAGGTTTTGAAGAAATATACAGCTGAGTATCGTCGGCATAACAGTGAAAGCTAATTCCATGTTTCCTAATGATATCTCCTAATGGTAGCATGTACAGAGTGAACAGCAGCGGTCCTAGTACTGAGCCTTGTGGTACGCCATACTGAACTTGTGATTGATAAGACATCTCTTCATTTACTGATTAGCTTTAACAGAGGTCTGAAACAATGGCTGAAGTCAAGGCAAATCTGCACACATGGTGATGCTATAAGAAATTAATATTGATGATGTGTATTGTTTACATTTTTTAAACATTGTACTGTTTTGCACTATGTTTTGTATATTGCATTGTTATGTTTTATGAAATACGTAGCCTCCTATGGACAAGTGTTGCAAATTAGCAGTCTTGCTATAACACTAAAAAAACAATGTATCTGGTGCGTCCAATGCTGTTGTTAATGTCCATATCAAATAAATAAATAAATAAAGAAATACACAAAAAACACTCACAGATAAGTGAAAAAACATGCAGATGTGAGGCTATTTTTGTTTGTGTGGAGTTTTAAATGGCTTGACCATTTAAAATGGCACAAGACAGTTTGTATGTGAGTCAAATAAAGGTTATGTTCACACCTGAGCTTAATGTGGGCCAAATCTGATTTTCTGCTAAACAATAATCAAACTAAAGGTTTGACTGTTAACATGACTTATTAAATGTGTCCCATTTCAGATACTGGTCTGAACAGTTGATGCTCCTACACTCCACCGTGTCATTTATTTGCATCTGTCACGTTGACTTGAGGCTTTTATTTGCTTTTGTCATGTATGTGAGCGCCCATGGCCATACCTGACCATCTCCTTTGCTAAAGTTTCAAATATCCAGCGGTTGTGGGAGACATCCTCTAATGTCTAAGGTTGTTTAGAAGAACCTCTTATATTTAATTCAGTTTAACACCTCAAAATCACAATATTAGATAAACTTGCTGTGAAATAACACAATGTAAATGGCTAAATGAAGAAACATGGTGTGGTTATTATTCCAGTCTGCATTCCTGAAACAGTTCCTGTCAGTGATGCGCGGGTTGATCCAAAATGAGTGGGTGCCTGCGGTCACCCGCGGTTACGAGTCATCCAAAAATATTTTTAATGATATTCGGGTCGCGGTCGGTCGGGTCGTTTGAAATAAAGATGCCAATTAAACCTTTGTAATTTATTTAGTACCAGACACAATTTTCTATGAAATACATAGGCCTACGCTTTATTGGCTGAATAACTGGCGTGAAGATGACGCACAAGCTCAGTCTGCAGATAGAGATGACAGTGGGAAATCCTTATTTACCTTTTGAATGTTGAGCGCGTTAACTTTTGAATAAAAGCTGACGCGGGACAAAATGCCCGATTTCCCAACACGTTGAACTGAGCAATGCCATTGTGCCATTTTAATAGGCTACTTTTAAACGCATACAGCTCAGTAATGTCAGTTTTATTGGGATTTTAGTCGGATTTTTGTTGGGAAAGTCGGGGGAGAGACGCACACTTCGATTAGACTGGATAAACACATGCAGCATCTTAATTGTTAAGAAAATGAAACGAAATAAATGAATAAATCAAGCCTTTATTACATAACACTAGGCTATATCATACAGCATTCAGAAAAATGCGGCCGCACCCCTAGTTCCTCCGTCTATGTCCCAATGACGCTACTTTGAGTATTTACTAGCTACTTTTAAAAAATGCGGGTCGGGTACAATATTTTCTTTCTTTTTTTTGCGGTCCGAGTTGTGGGCGGGTTAGTTGAGAACATCGGTCGGGTGCGGGTTGTTTATACATTGACCCGCGCTTCACTGGTTCCTGTTAAACATACATGTAATTTACCATGTAATCAGAGAAAAACAGTTTGAAGAGACTTGTGTGAAAGTTTGAGTCAGCAGGACTCATCAGTGAAATCTGGTCCCTGTAAAAAACAACTGTGAACATTCTGATATCAGGAGAAACTAGGGCTGCACAACTTAGTGGAAAAATATAATTACAATATTTCTGATTAAAATTGTAATTTGCAATTTATTATTCACAAAAATGATAAAGAACACCAGGTTTGTTGTGGCTACTTGTAGGGCAACACAATTTGGTCTCTTTGGTCATTTTTTTGAGAGAGATGCTAACGGTCTAATCAGAATCAATGATTTATGCTAAGCTATGCTAAAAGTGCTACCGCCAGACCCGGAGATCGGCTGAATGGATTCGAAAACGGTAAAACTGTTTATCTCTAGGGTAACTGGAAAATGAGCCTATTTCCAAAAAAAGTGGAGTGTTCCTTTAAGACTAGGACCACAAATGGGTTATTACTGGCCTGAGTTCCAGCCAATTAATCACCAGTAACTGGCCCTGCACTGGGGCTGAATAGGTCTTAGTATTGGTACATATAATAAAATGATGTACTTAATGGTGATCAAAATAAATTAAATAAAATACCTCACAATAACGTTTAAAGCTTTATTGATCCCCGTGGGGTAATCGATTGGTAATTGAATGCTGTAATGGTGAAATTATCACATAGATTATAATCAGTTAATAATGTTAAAGTGTAGTATTGTTTAAAATTAATCTTTGAATTGACAAGTTTGAACAGATTGAAAAGAACTTTCCTGTCTGTGATAATTTTACCAGTATCATGTTCCAGTAATATTTCACAATATTAGTTTTTTTTCCTGTATTTTTGATCAAATAAATGCAACCTTGATGAGCATATACACTGCTTGCAGAATTATTAGGCACGTTGATTTTGTGATCTTTTCACGCAGTGTGTGTGTGTGTATATATATATATATATATATATATATATATATATATATACACAGTATATACATATACAGTATGCCCTTTTTTTACATTTGAGTCTGTGGAGCCAGATCAGTGTCTTTAATAATTCACGCAAAAAACTTGATTCACACACCTGTAGACAATTTCTCATGCATGAAACCAAATTCACAAAAAACTAATTCACAAAAAGCAATTCACATGCGCAAAATAAAATTATATATTCATAAAATTACTGCCACTCTCAGTAAACTTCTGGCTTCTGAACTTTCGCACTCCGCACTTTCTTTTCTCTCGAGGCATCGACAACACAACACGTGCTAGAAGAGTTTTTGTTTTGTTGTTTTGAAAGACCACGCCGAAAATACACACACACCCACACATATATATACAGACAGACAGTAGTAATGGTCGTTGGATGTTCAGCGACGTAGCTGCTATCAGTTACTCATCAGCTGGCTATCAGCCCTTATTAGCTATCAGCTATTAATGGTCGTAGGCTGTCAGCTAGCCATCAGCTGGCTAACAGCCCTTATTAGACATTCTCTGCTCTCAGCTATGTATCTAACCGATACACGATCCAGCCACTGAAGATTAGTGAGTGAAAGTGTGGAAAAAGAAGAGACCGCACACATGATGGATGATATTACACATGTATTATACGTGTAAATCTTGTGAAGAGGAACAAACACCAAGTGGAATTTAATGAAGTACTATTACTAGTATTATAATTATATATATATATATATATATTATTAGTATTATAATTATAAGTAGTATAATTACTGGACATTTAAAGATTTAAACGACCTATGATCAAGTTGTAAATGTAGACAGTTTCCTGTCAGCTGTTAATTTGTTCTTGTAGCTCAGAGCCCTGTTTCTCTGTCTAATTTCAGCACCCAGCCTGCACATCACACATTTCTTGATGGAGATATATTCTATGAGGCTGGCACGTTCAGGATGGGTGCTGAGGAGGCTATTGAAAGCTCCCAGATTCTCTAGAGTCATCTCCAAATTGTTGGAGTGAGGCCAGAAGGTGTTGATGTTTCTTGTGAACTCCCCCTTCAACAGCTGGATGCACTCAAAATACTCCTCTGACGGCCTCATCAGGTTGGCGGCCGGTGTATATTTTTTGGCCGTCAGGAAAGGTTGCTCGGCGCTCGCAGCATAGCTGTGGTCCTGGTGTCTAGGACCCAACAGCAGGACTTCACAGTGAGGACATGCCCTCACTGTGAAGTCCTGCTGAAGCATCCGGACTACCCAGCCAGCAACATAAAAGAGGCCCCCCTCCAGGATGCAATCACCAACAGTCTAAAAAGTAAGAGAAATACAATGTTACATTGCATATGATAATGTGTCATGTGACTTACAACTGTAGATGTGTCTTTGTGCTGTTTTGTGGCTCATGGTGTAGTGCAGATAACCTTGTCTTCCACAATGTCTGACACCAGGTCAACATCCATTGGTTCTGCTGTGGGTGAAAGAGGCAGGGCCAATGAGGTGGTCGGAGGCATCAGCAGACCTGTGGTTGCTGAGGTCGAGGGAGTCGTCCCATCGGATGAGGTAGTCAGAAGTGTGACTCCATCATCCACCTCACAATTGGATGTGACTGAAGAGAGGGCAGGCAGAATCTTGGACACACTCAGTCCCCTGAGAGCACCTGGGGTTATATTTGTGCCCACCTTTCCCCCGGACCGAAGAGATTCTACCCCAAAACAAAAGGGGGAGAAAGTTAGCTGTTTATGATTTTGATTAGGTTAGGGATTTCCAATGCAACAGTTCACAGGGAGTAGGGAAAGTCTCTCGGAAGTCTTCCAGGAAAAACTACTGTACCAATACATGTATTTTTTTTCTCTCTGATGTAGTCTGTTGCATTTACCTCAATGCAATCTTGATTCAGTTTTGAGGTGCACAAATACTTCATGCCAGCGTCTGTGCACCTCTTCTGGACCATCAAGATGCTCTTGATTGTGAGCCGCATTCCATTCTGGCATGGTCGTGGTTTACACCCAGAGCTGAGAGAGGGGTATAATTTTATATAATATACATGAATTTATATAATATAAGTTTATCAAGAAATGCTATTAACAAATGTCATGTTAGTTTGCGTTTCACCTGTTTGTTTGTTTGTTTGTTTGTTTGTTTGTTTGTTTGTTTGTTTATTTCATTTGCTGAAGCTTGGTTGTTCACTTAGGCTTTTCTTATTGACTGACCTGAACTGCCAGCCTGCCACCCAGCTTATGCAGTCGACAAGGAAGTTCTCCTTCTCCTGGCTTCCTGTACCAAGGGGTCATCTCCAGGTGTTTGAATCCTTGGCAGACCTAATTAAGGAGTAAGGAATATGTTAAGCTCAGAAACTGGGAGACTGCATGTAGGGGTAGTTGTAGATGGGTAGGTATGGCTAGGTGTGTCGTAGTTAGTAGGTAGGTTGTAGTTAGTAGGTTGAAATTAGTAGGTAGGTTGTATGTTTGTGAAGTTAGTATTATATATATACATTTTTTAGAATTACCTGGAGTTCAGGACATCAAAAAGGCAATTTATTCTGGCAATAAATTTGGCAGTGTCTTTTGCTTCTGCCGACAGCCTCTTCAGTGACACCATTGCTGAAATGCCTGGGTCACAACAGATGTGAGAACTTAATAGGCGGTCAGTATTACATTATAATCTTCAAAATCTGCTACTAGTCATTGCAAAGATTAATAATGCACATGGAATTTACCTGCAGAAATAGTGTGGCTAAACACCTGTGTTGCCAAACTAACACGCATTTTTGAAAATGCAGGCAAAGATATGTGCCTCTCGTGAGCTTTGGCGCCATGCGTATAGTGTAGAGCTTGTCGAGCTCATAAAAGTTCGAAATATGTCGCCAAAGAACATCTTTGCCTTGGATCTAAGGATGTAAATAAATATGAGCTGGTATGAGAATCATTGCAATAATGTTGTATCTTAGTCATGCCATTCGTCTTCATGAAACTTGAAAATTTCATTGACAAATCATTACAAATGTGATTGCTGTGTTTACTGTGCTTACCTTTAAGCCATATTTGAAGAGGTTGTTCCTGATGGACTAAAGTAGGTGTGGGACATCGAAGACCAAAGGAACCCTCTGAACACCCACCAGAATGCAATGGGAATCCTCGCCACCCAGAGGGTCCAGGGTGGCCCCAAGTAGGTGCAAAGCCTTGATGTTAGTCGTTGCCTGGTCACATATTACTGCCTGCACCTTGGAAATAGGTTAATACATTGTGTCAATACATGGTTTGATAGTAATTTGATAGTAGATTGTTAATGTTGCTGTTTAAAAGTCTGTCCAGTACATACTGTCAGCCCTATATGTTCTAGGTTCCGAATGGCATCCTTAATGATGCTGGCGATTTATTATTATTATTTATTATTAACCTTTATTTAACCAGGTAAGCACATAGAGGACTCATTCTTATTAAAAACGGCGACCTGGCTAGATAAAGCGTCATGGTGCAGACAACAAAGTTACACATAAAAGACAAGACAGTGTAATACATGTTACAAACTGTTGTTCAGTCAAAGCATTATACAAGATAAATCGAAAATACAAACTAAAACAGTTTTTCTAATGGATCAATAATAAAAACGTACTAGATAAATAAACTGTGTATAAAGTAAAGTGCAGTGTGCATTATTGACAAATAACGTACAGAGAAAGACAATAAAGTAATTGCACTAGTTTGCACGGGAGAAAATGATAATGCTAACATAAACAATGGTGTGACACTAGGTTAGTTATCAGTCTTTTGAAAGTGGATAATGGTAGAATTGATTCAAGCCTTAAATATTTTTGCAGTTTGTTCCAGTCATTAGCGCCAGAAAACTGAAATGATAAGCGGCCGAAGGAAGTACGGACATTGGTAGTAGTTAATGAGATAAACCTACTTGATCGCAGATTACGAGAGGGAGAAGCTACCGAAATTAGGTTTCTCAAGTATGTAGGGCCTTTGCCTAAGATGATTTTATAGATGAAATAGAACCAGTGTCTTTGTCGTCGAATGTGAAGGGAAGGCCAACCAATGAGTGTGTAGAGGTTGCAGTGATGAGTACTAAATGGTGCGTTGGTAGCAAAGCGTATAGCACTGTGATATAATACGTCTAGCTTTCTAAGGAGAGTGTTAGAGGCGGATCTGTAGACCACGTCACCAAAGTCTAAGATGGGAAGGATAGTCGCGTTCACAAGAGCATGTTTAGCGGGGATAGTAAAAGAGGCCCTGTTACGAAAAAGAAAACCAATCCTGGATTTTATTTTTGATTGGAGTTTGCTAATGTGGGTATGGAAAGAGAGTGAAGAATCTAACCAAATACCTAGGTATTTATAAGTGTCAACAATTTCCAATACAAACCCGTCGAGGGTGGAAATTTTTCTATATAGGAAGGTGCAGAATGAGATCAATTAAAGATCATACATTTGGTTTTACTAGAATTTAAATTTAGTTGGAGACCGCGGAATGAATGTTGTATGCTGTTGAAGCTCGCTTGGAGGTTGTCTAAACACAGTATTCATAGAAGGGCCGAAGGTGTAAAGAATAGTATCGTCTGCATATAGATGGATCGAAGAGTCACCTGCGGCCAGGGCCACATCGTTGATGTATACCGAAAATAGTATCGGGCCAACAATTGAACCTTGTGGCACCCCCATAGAGACAGCCAATGGGCTAGATAGCAGGCCCTCTGATTTGACACACTGAAATCTATATGAGAAGTAATTAATAAACCAGGCGAGGCAGTTATTTGAGAGACCCAGACTCTTTAGCCTACCAATAAGGATGGTATGGTTGACGGAGTCGAAAGCCTTTGCCAGGTCTATAAAAACGGCTGCACAATAATGTTTGCGGTCCATAGCAGATATAATATAATTTATGACTCTGAGTGTGGCCGAGGTGCACCCTCGGCCAGCTCGAAATCCCGATTGCATGTCAGCGAGGCTGTGATTTGATTCAAAGTAGTTAGTGATCTGTTTATTGATAAGGCGTTCAAAAACTTTAGAAAGACAGGGCAGGATAGAAATTGGTCTGTAACAATTAGGGTCTAATTTGTCTCCCCCTTTGAAAATAGGGATTACAGCAGCGACCTTCCAGTCATTCGGAAATATAGGTGTCGATAGAGAGATTAAAAATGGCGGTGATAGGTGTAGCAATAATCGGAGCAGCCAATTTTAAAAATAAAGGGTCTAAATTGTCCAGCCCAGCCGATTTGAATGGGACGAGATTTTGCAGTTCCCTCAAAACATCGACTGTCTGGATGTGAGCAAAAGAAAAAAGTGGTAGACTGACTGGGGGCACTGTAGACAGTGATGGGTTTGTAACTGTACCAGAAGGTGCCAAATGGAAAGCATGTTTAGCCCTTACAAAGTGTTTGTTAAGGTTCTCTATAATGGAGGACTTGTTAGTAGTAACAATATTTTCAAATCTTAAAGCGATGGGCAGCTGGACAGGAGTGTTGTTACCTTCCATGGATTTTATTGTGTCACAGAATTTCCACGGCTGCTATAGAACCAGGGGAGAAGAAATAACCCATGGCCTGTTGAAGGACAAAGGTTTAGGTAAATGTTTTTGATATACACTGCAAAAAAAATGTTGGTCTTAAAAAAAAAAAAAAAAAAAAAAAAAAAAAAAAATTGTTATTGTTGGCTTGCCTGTTTCCACTTCCCCAAAATGCCCCTAACCATGATGACCATTGCCTGTTTGGCAGCATGGCCTGAGGGAGAAACGCCATAAATGGCATCATTTCTCTTGTCATAGTCAAATTGCCTCTTGATGGCCATCTCATCTAAAACCAGAGTACACATACTTTCTGCAGGGGTCATGGTGGAGGCGATCACTCCCATTTGGGAAATGATTCCTTGCAGGAAGCCTGGCTGTTGGAACAAGCAAGTTAAATTAACAGTTTTGTGTGCATTTTGAAATTGTTAAACGGGGTAATGTAAAGCAGTCTATATTAAATTGGTATTTACAGAGAAGTATCCCACACGTCCTGTAATGTATCGGCGTATTGTGATTTTGGAGGGTAGAGCAAAAATGCTTCTTAAGTATCTGTAAGCCTTTGGGCTGCTGTGGAGTATCTGCAGCCCCAGGTCTTTCAGATAATTGTTAAACCTCCTACCTCTTCCCTTTTTCGCAGACTTGGAAGTACATTACTCGGGTTGTTTAGGTTTTGTAGATGGCTTCCTTCTTCTTTTCAGTCTTTTCAACCATGCAACCTTTGCCTCTAGTTCTGCAATTCTCTGTGATAACAAAACGGCATCTTTTGTTTTATTTGATTCTGTGAGAATGCTACTCACAATCTTGAAATCGAATAAGCTCTCCTCTTCTCCTCCTTCTCCTCCTGCTCCTTCTCCTCCTGCTCTTTCTCCTCCTGCTCCTTCTCCTGCTCCTTCTCCTCCTTCTCCTCCTGCTCCTTCTCCCCCTGCTCCTTCTCCCCCTGCTCCTCCTGCTCCTTCTCCTCCTGCTCCTTCTCCTCCTGCTCCTTCTCCTCCTGCTCCTTCTCCTCCTGCTCCTTCTCCTCCTGCTCCTTCTCCTCCTGCTCCTTCTCCTCCTGCTCCTTCTCCTGCTCTTTCTCCTCCTGATCCTGCTCCTTCTCCTCCTGCTCCTTCTCCTCCTGATCCTTCTCCTGCTCTTTCTCCTCCTGATCCTGCTCCTTCTCCTCCTGCTCCTTCTCCCCCTGCTCCTTCTCCTGCTCTTTCTCCTCCTGATCCTGCTCCTTCTCCTCCTGCTCCTTCTCCTCCTGCTCCTTCTCCTCCTGCTCCTTCTCCTCCTGCTCCTTCTCCTCCTGATCCTTCTCCTCCTGATCCTTCTCCTCCTGCTCCTTCTCCTCCCGCTTCTTCTCCTCCTGCTTCTTCTCCTTCTGCTCCTTCTCCTCCTGCTCCTTCTCCTCCTGCTCCTTCTCCTCCTTCTGCTACTGCTCCTTCTCCTCCTGCTCCTCCTTCTGCTACTGCTCCTTCTCCTCCTGCTCCTTCTCCTCCTTCTGCTACTGCTCCTTCTCCTCCTGCTCCTCCTGCTCTTTCTCCTTCTCCTTCTCCTCCTGCTCATTCTTCTCTTTCTCCTTCTCCTCCTCCTGCTACTGCTCCTTCTGCTCCTTCTCCCCCTTCTCCTACTGCTCCTTCTCCATCTGCTACTGCTCCTTCTTCCCCTTCTCCTACTGCTCCTTCTCCATCTGCTACTGCTCCTTCTTCCCCTTCTCCTACTGCTCCTTCTCCATCTGCTACTGCTCCTTCTTCCCCTTCTCCTACTGCTCCTTCTCCATCTGCTACTGCTCCTTCTCCCCCTTCTCCTACTGCTCCTTCTCCATCTGCTACTGCTCCTTCTTCCCCTTCTCCTCCTGCTCTTCCTCTTTCTCCTCCTCCTTCTGCTACTGCTCCTTCTGCTACTTCTCCTCCTCCTTCTCCTCCTGCTCCTTCTCCTCTTTATCCTCCTCCTTCTGCTACTCCTCCCTTGTCTGTTATATCCTCTATCCCTTCAGGTTTATCCTCTGTTTTTTTCTCTGTCTCCCCCTCTATCTCTACAATGTCCCTCTCTTCTTCCTGCTCCTCAGAGTGCCTTCTGTCAGCTTTGGAGTATTAAGTCAGTCAGTTAATCTCAATGGATAATTTAATGTTAATTAATTGAATTCAATGTTCCTGCAAATATAATGTCATGGTAATGTTCTTGCAAATGTAATGTTTTGTCTTAATTATTTTTATTTAATGTTGGTCTTGTACTGTTCTTGTCCTCAATTGTCATTCTTACCTTCACTTCTTTTCCGCCTTTTTAGAGGAGGGGAGGCAAGAGGTGGTGTGTTGATGCAATCAACCAATGTAGGGCTGGCATCGCTGGTGAGTGCATTTTTTCCGTTATGCTTTTTAAAAACATGAACACAAAGAAAATGTATCAGTAATTGGATTGTCACTGGATTCCTTCCAACTACAGAACTCACTTTTTCAAGGAAGCATTCCTCAAAATGCAGCTCGAGGGAGATCCAATTTGGTGAAAATCGGATCACCACGGAGTTATCCCAGGGCAGCAGGGACCAGAGGAAGGGGATATCGGTATTTGATGCTCTGTGCGTTGACAGTCCGGTAGTCAATACAGGGGCGCAAGCCTCCGTCCTTTTTTCCTACAAAAAAAAAACTGGAAGCAGCAGGGGAGGTAGATGGACGAATGAATTCCTGACGAAGAGCCTCCTCAATGTACTCCCCCATGGCCTTCTGCTCCGGGATGGACAAAGGGTAAATCTTACCCTGCGGTAGAGTGGCCCCAGGCAGCAGGTCGATCGCACAGTCCCAAACTGTGGAAAACTGTGAAGACTGCATCTCGAAGAAAAGGGAACATTGTAGTAAAAATCCACTACACTCCTCGCCTGAGTGGGTCGCTGGTCGGGCCATGGAACTGACAGAGGCATTTGACGAAGATCTGGTGACTGGTGGTGGAAGAATGCGTTGAAGCTCTTGCAATAGATCGGTTAGGGGATCCGGTGTTGAAGCACCTGCTTCGCTGGTGTCGGTTGAATCCTGCATAGTTGGTCTGGTCTTCTTTCAGAACAGAAGAATGCAAAGAGGTAAAGTTTGTAAACAGGATTTATTGAACACAATATGGTAATCAGTGGATGAGTGGTTGAAGATTGAAGTAGAGAACTGTTGGCTGGATTGACTGAGTTTCTTCTCTGGTTTTAGATGTGAATGCTGAAGATCAGGACGGAAGACAGAAGACATCAGGGCTCTGGTTGAGGTATGGCATCAAAGAGGTAAGTAAGTTTGAAGGATGAGTCAGGTAAGTTTGAAGGATGAGTTAGGTAAGGAATGATGAGACTAGACAATATGGTGCTGTAAATGTGGTGACTATATAGTGCTGGTGATAGCGGTGCTGAGTGCAGGCAGGTGGTGGTGACTGGTGATGCTAATTAGTATTCAGGCGACAGGGAACGAGTGGGCGGTGTGCAGAGGTCTGGTGCTGTTGATGTACACTCTGTGACAGTCAGAAAAGTAAACAAAAAATATATCATATGAAAATATATTTTGAAAATATATATTTAATTTCAATGGTGTTACTGGTTACTAGGTTATACTGTTTTACTTGCATCCACCGCTTGGTGTCAATGCAACCTACAAATCATAGACCGATTTTTGAGACATAAGTGTTTATTGAATCTATTTTTAAAATCGATTTTCCATGTCTAAAGACATTTCCATTTTTAACACCAAATATAGGCAAATCCACGGACAATTAACAGGCATTAATACGAACGTAAAGAGGGCACTTGAGTCAGTAATATTTCTGATAATTTATTGGCTTGAAGTTTCGTGCACAATGACAACAGGAGTGCATCATTCTCGAAAAAACAATAAGCAGAGTGGACTGCCATAACATCAATAAAAAACATCCTTCAGGATGTCGACACGGTCACCGATAGACTAGAGCGGAGAAGGGATGAGAAAAGATCTGGGCACAATTTTTCCAGAACTTTGTGCCAAGTTAAAGCGGTGTCAAGATGTTTTAATGCATTTATTAGATGTATTTGTCAGGTATGTGAGAGAAAGGAACCAAATGCGATATGCAGCAATATACAGTCTTTAATGAAATCAGGAAGCTGTCCACAGGTAAATCAGTAAAGAACGGAAATCTTCAGATTATATGAAATGTAGAACAGAAACTGCCTGCAGACTGAACTTGTAATAATGCAACGTAAATCCTCCTCTTGGACAGCGTAACGCAGGAAGCGGCCTGAGGTCCTGGGAAGATAACTGCTGGCTTCGGTTCTCACGGGAGATAACATTGAATAATCTGGCGACGAGATGGGAAAAGAGGACTAGAAGAAGTGTAGGAAACTTTTTCCTTCTTCTAAGCAAATACCAGGAGACTTAGGGATTGCGTTGAAACAGAAGTTATTCTTTATTGAGAACTCTGTGTGTAGCTGCAGGTCCGTCCAACAGTCTGAACTGTAACAGTATACATCGCAATTTATATACTTTTAGGGGCAGGGATTTACATTGTGATGAGAAATGAAGTATTACAGGTTTTGGAACCTGCCCTATATCCAATCAGCATAACTATTCAAACGCTGAGACGCGAGAACAGGGCTGGCAGGATTCTCTTGCTGAAACAGGAGCTCCAAGAGCCAGTTTATCTAACAAATACAGAAAACAGGACTGACCGGACTCTCTTACTGGAAGTTTCGCAGCTGATCTAAACATTTAGTCTCTTCACTTTTGCAGTTTCCTAAATTAAACATTTAATAAATTTGTTATTCTTCAGAAGCAAACACAATTAGAAGGAAAGGGAGAACAGGTGTAGGAAAAATTAGCGCGATTGCAGGGATAGAGTAGGAACAGCTGAGAGTGATGAATGAGCGCGTGGAATGAGTGTGTGCGTAAAGAGCGGTGAGTGGGTGTGTGCGTGTGTGACCAAAAGGGGGAGACAGAGAAAAGAGAAAGATGCCAGGATCATGACTGTACTATGGAGCCCGAACCCGTGTGACTTTGAACGGTAACCGCGAACATTATTTACTGCAGCCGCAGCCATCATTACCAAGCGCGAACCATTGACAGTGAATGAAACGATGCAAACGTACAGGCCATAGTGTGACATGCGTAAACCAATGGTGTAAACATAATCATAGATGACGCCACAGGTTTTTATTTAAAAGAAAGAACGTAACCTACGTTTATATGTAGGCCTAGGCAATTTATATTCACAATACTTACTAAAATATAATGAATATTATTATATTGCATTTGTATTAGTAGTTTGAAGAGTAAAAAAAAAAATCCGTCGGTCTTAACGCAAGTTTACAACCAGCAAGTCGGTCGGACTAAAAGGGAAAATAAATAAATAATTGGGTCGGTCCTAAATTGACAGGGTCGGTCGGGTTATGGCAAACAATAATATTTTTAAGGATGGCTTTACTTGGTGTGCAGAGCTGCCTTTTAAAGCACAAATACACCAAAGTGAGCAATGACTAGGTTATGACAGGACATGTAGGTGTGGAAGCTGATAAATGAACTAAATAACAACTTTTTACAACAAAACTGAACCATCACTGAACTCACTAAAGCTGTACTATTTTCTTGTAGATCTGCTGTACAGCAGAAACAATCTGTATTGTTAAAAGCGCTATATAAATAAAGATAATTTGACTTGATAAGATACATAATATGTGGTCTATTGCCATTCTTAGTGAACTTTCAGCCAGGGTGAAAGGAAAAGGAGTGGGCAGAGGGGGGTTTAGGATGGGTACGGAGAGAAGAGTTCTCTGTCCTTGCTTCATCTTTTCTTCAGAAAAGATTTATTGTTTTATTACATGGAATCTGTTTTTGTGAGAGCTCTTGTGTTCAGTCTTATCGGGATTTTCAGTCTTACATATTGTATACTGATCTCGTATTTTATTGTTTCTATGTAGGCCTATCTGGCACCTAACCCCACCCCTACCCTAAACATAACAATGTCTCAGCAATAAATATTGTTAGTCATACTTTATCTGCCTGTTTTATGTGGCGGGGCAAAAGACCATCAGAGCAGTATTCAAGTACTACAAATGACTCGTGCTGCATTTCTTCTGAAGCCATATGATAACATTGCGTGAGGAACATAGTAAAAATCTTTCTGCTCCGTGAACACGGCCTCACCAAACTCAAAGATGGACCTGAATATTTATTTATTTATTTTATTTCAAGCATACAATGAAAAAGTGTACAGTATGTACAACATAAGACAATAATCGAAAAAAACTCTGATAATCAAACAAATTAAATTTCACCGCTGCTTGAAAATGAGTGGGATGAAGTTTAACACTTGTTAATTCCCCCCCCCCCCCTCTTTCAAAATCTTAATACATTAATTTACTTCCTTTGGTATTATCCACTTTTTTACAAAACACAAGCACATTTCTCTTCATACATTTATACAATATGTTAGCAACAACATTTCCAGCTTAACCAACTCATTTTCCTTCATTTTTATAACGTTCAAAAATCATGTCTTTAAATCTTTTCCTGAAATGTTTTATATTTGGACATTCCTTAAGCTTCTCATTTAAGTTGTTCCACAGTTTCACCCCTTGTATGGAAACGCAAAAACTTTTGCAGTTTCCTAAATTAAACATTTAATAAATTTGTTATTCTTCAGAAGCAAACACAATTAGAAGGAAAGGGAGAACAGGTGTAGGAAAAATTAGCGCGATTGCAGGGATAGAGTAGGAACAGCTGAGAGTGATGAGCGCGTGGAATGAGTGTGTGCGTAAAGAGCGGTGAGTGGGTGTGTGCGTGTGTGACCAAGAGGGGGAGACAGAGAAAAGAGAAAGATGCCAGGATCATGACTGTACTATGGAGCCCGAACCCGTGTGACTTTGAACGGTAACCGCGAACATTATTTACTGCAGCCGCAGCCATCATTACCAAGCGCGAACCATTGACAGTGAATGAAACGATGCAAACGTACAGGCCATAGTGTGACATGCGTAAACCAATGGTGTAAACATAATCATAGATGACGCCACAGGTTTTTATTTAAAAGAAAGAACGTAACCTACGTTTGTATGTAGGCCTAGGCAATTTATATTCACTACTTACTAAAATATAATGAATATTATTTTATTGCATTTGTATTAGTAGTTTGAAGAGTAAAAAAAAAAATGCGTCGGTCTTAACGCAAGTTTACAACCGGCAAGTCGGTCGGACTAAAAGGGAAAATAAATAAATAATTGGGTCGGTCCTAAATTGACAGGGTCGGTCGGGTTACGGCAAACAATAATATTTTTAAGGATGGCTTTACTTGGTGTGCAGAGCTGCCTTTTAAAGCACAAATACACCAAAGTGGGCAATGACTAGGTTATGACAGGACATGTAGGTGAGAAAGCTGATAAATGAACTAAATAACAACTTTTTACAACAAAACTGAACCATCACTGAACTCACTAAAGCTGTACTATTTTCTTGTAGATCTGCTGTACAGCAGAAACAATCTGTATTGTTAAAAGCGCTATATAAATAAAGATAATTTGACTTGATAAGATACATAATATGTGGTCTATTGCCATTCTTAGTGAACTTTCAGCCAGGGTGAAAGGAAAAGGAGTGGGCAGAGGGGGGTTTAGGATGGGTACGGAGAGAAGAGTTCTCTGTCCTTGCTTCATCATCTTTTCTTCAGAAAAGATTTATTGTTTTATTACATGGAATCTGTTTTTGTGAGAGCTCTTGTGTTCAGTCTTATCGGGATTTTCAGTCTTACATATTGTATACTGATCTCGTATTTTATTGTTTCTATGTAGGCCTATCTGGCACCTAACCCCACCCCTACCCTAAACATAACAATGTCTCAGCAATAAATATTGTTAGTCATACTTTATCTGCCTGTTTTATGTGGCGGGGCAAAAGACCATCAGAGCAGTATTCAAGTACTACAAATGACTCGTGCTGCATTTCTTCTGAAGCCATATGATAACATTGCGTGAGGAACATAGTGAAAATCTTTCTGCTCCGTGAACACGGCCTCACCAAACTCAAAGATGGACCTGAATATTTACTTATTTATTTATTTTATTTCAAGCATACAATGAAAAAGTGTACAGTATGTACAACATAAGACAATAATCGAAAAAAACTCTGATAATCAAACAAATTAAATTTCACCGCTGCTTGAAAAGGAGTGGGATGAAGTTTAACACTTGTTAATTCCCCCCCCCCCCTCTTTCAAAATCTTAATACATTAATTTACTTCCTTTGGTATTATCCACTTTTTTACAAAACACAAGCACATTTCTCTTCATACATTTATACAATATGTTAGCAACAACATTTCCAGCTTAACCAACTCATTTTCCTTCATTTTTATAACGTTCAAAAATCATGTCTTTAAATCTTTTCCTGAAATGTTTTATATTTGGACATTCCTTAAGCTTCTCATTTAAGTTGTTCCACAGTTTCACCCCTTGTATGGAAACGCAAAAACTTTTCTTCCTACTGTTAGCGGATATTACTAGTCTTGTGGTGAACAATTAATCCCTGCAAGTTAATACACGGGAAAAAATTGTTTGCCGAAGTTATCTTTAATCAAAGTCTGAAAAGTTACTTCCGGGTCTGGAATGGTTATTTTTCTGATGACATAGGCTTGACGGCTTGGGTTGGTTTAACGCTTAACCACTCCCCTCAAACCGTTACTCTGCTATAGAGACCTTTATAATCTGAACACCACGCCCACCCAGGGGGAAAACAAACCAACCGTCTCCATTGACTTTGCATTGCGAGAGGCTGCCTCCTTGTCTTTAATGACTTATAACAAAAGACAGAAAAATGCCTAAAAGCTGCTGTATGACAAGGTGTACAGCAAACAAGCTAAAAAACCCAGAATTAAACTTTTATACGCTTCCGAACCGTAAAAGCCAGCCTTTAAGGAGACAAAAGTGGATACAGGCAATAAGACGTAAAGCATCAGCAGGAAGAATGGGTAAACTGACAGTCAGTATGTCTACGTATGCAGTAAACATTTTGTCACTAGTAAGTCAAATATCCAAATGTCAGTTTTATATATTATATTTATGTAAGCTAAGCTGTAGCATTTTGATAGTATGCAACTTTTAGAATGTGGATAAAGCAGAAAGCTATGAGAAATGGTTAGGTTTAGGGGTCGGGGTGCTCAAAAACATCTACACAACTGTCATAACCCAGAAAATCATGTCATGGGGACAAAATTATACCCCCCAATATATAATTTCATGTCAATAACATTCCCATGCCCATTGCGTCTGTGTATTGATGCCAAAGGTTTCTAAATGAGAGCAATGGGCTACAGGCCGCGACACAATAAAGACACAATAAATAAAGTTTTTGGCATATGTGTAGTGTCACACGCATTTGTCTTGGACACGTGGTGATATCAGACACTTTGGGGATGAGAAGCCGTTGTCTTTTACCCTTTTTCCAGTTAACCAGGTGCTATCTCTCAAGAATATACATTCCTTATCAATCCTCATCAAAAAACCTAATGCCACCCTTTTCCAGGTAACCGACAAAGAATAAAGAATAAAAGGCATCAGTATTTCGTCACCCAAGATCAATCATTTACGTTTTTATGGCTTTATTAAAAATGGCTTCAATGGCTTCAATATGGCTATTTATGGCTTCAATAAAGTTGAGTTGAGTTGAGTATTTGGCATTGAAAAGGTTCCGAGTAAATCTATCAATTCAATTCAATGTGACTAATGTTCAAATCAACTGCTTTTGGTGTTACCCAGAGATTTTTGCCCCACAATTATTGCCCCTTGAGTTTCATAGGATCCATGATGAGTGTTGTCAGTAATTGAGGGGCTCAAGAACTTAATTAAAGCTCTCAATGGAAGTCATTGATGTTTTTCGTGTCATTCTGTTTTTCCATACACTGTAAAAAAAATTAAAGTAGGTTCAACTAATTATTATTTAGTAACTTGTTCCACATATTTTTTACGTTCACTCAATTTCCCTCTTCAAAGTGTCACTTGAATTGTTATTTTTTAGTTGACCCAACATGTGCCCAGTGACATATTCGGAAGCTGATATAGCTTCTGACATCTCATCAGAGGTGGGTAGTAACGAGTTACATTTACTCCGTTACAATTACTTGAGTAAGTTTTTGGAAAAAAATTACTTCTAGGAGTAGTTTTAAATCACTATACTTTTTACTTTTACTTGAGTAGATTTGTGAAGAAGAAACTGTACTCTTACTTCGCTACATTAGGCTACAATGAGCTCGTTACTTTTCTTTTTTTACCTCTTTGGTATTCTACTACGCGTCATTGTTTTTATCCCCGCGCACGCCTCATTTTAATGTTATATTTTGACCGAGAGAGAGACTTCTGCTAAAGGCTCCACCACGTGACTGTGTTTCACCAATCAAACGTAGTTGTGCAGTCTCGTCACGTGACCATATTTAATCTCAGCGCCGGCGGGACGAGATCAGCTTTTTTTTTACAGTCGTAGCATAAAATAAATAAATAAAAATGTCAGAATCAACCGTCGGCAATGCAGACACAGACGAGGAGGAACACCCCTGGCCTCATATTAAAACCATGTTTACCTTAGTAAAAGTGCGAAACAGCAGCTACATTATGCGGTGTCTTCTGTGTCAACCAAAACAAACGGACATTTCAGCATTCAAAAACTCAACATCTAACTTGAGGAAACATGTAGCGGTAAGTTTCCTAAATTCGTTCTCTTTTATTTATTTTTTGTTGTGGATAGACGTATGTTTCTCTTTTAGGTTAACGTTAAACATGTTTTAAACATTTCTATAAATATAACTTATATGTAAGGGATAATGAATCAGCCTGAAGGGGTTGTATTCTCTATAACAACCGCCTCGCTCTACATTATCCCGCTTATTACATGGCTATTGGCTACCTACCAAATAAATCAATAATTTGAGACAAAATATTGATTTAAAAATGAGTTTATTGATTTGAAAACGATTGTATTGCTTCCGCTAAAGAACACTGTGTCCATGGCAACGCTCTGTTTTTTCATGGCAACGGTGTGTTATCCTTAGCAGCGGAGCGGTCTGTTATCAAGAAATAACAGACCGCATTCTACATTAGAATTCAACCAAGCCATGTAATAATAAATATATATATTATATATCCATTCAAATTTGATGGGATAAGTCTCTTTTAATGTCTTGATCTCCCTGATTTTTTTTTATTATCCACAGAGGGTTCACCCCAACAAACTATCTAAGTACACAGACTTAATAGAGAACCACAGAAAGCGCAAGTCATCCTCTTCAAGTGATACTCCTGTGAAACATGCAAAAATCCCAGCCTTTGCTGCCCCAGGGCGGGTAACACAAGCAACGCTTGACAAGCTGGTGCTAAATTTTGTATGTGAGGCCAACCAACCATTTTCTGTGGTTGAGACGCCATCCTTCAAGACTTTGATAGAAACCTTGCAACCTCATACAGTAATGACAAGGAAAACGTTATGCACAAGAATAGAAGAAGCTGCAAAACATAAGAAGAGCATAATCATCAAAAAGCTGAGTGCTGTGAACTATGTTGCTACCACAACAGACTGCTGGTCTGCCAGACAACGAAGCTACTTAGGTGTCACCTGTCACTGGATAGACAGCACCTCACTGGAGAGGCACTCCGCTGCATTGGCTTGTAGACCTGTCAAAGGCTCGCACACGTTTGACGTCCTTGCTGCTGCATTAGAGGGAATACATTCCGAGTATCACATCAGGGAAAAAGTGACCAGGACGACAACAGACAGTGGCTCAAACTTCCTGAAGGCATTTCGCTTATATGGTGAGGAGAAAGAGGAGGAAGCCACCAATGTACAAGAGGAGAGTGACTCCCCCCTTGATGATGCAGAAGATCAGAGCGAGTCAGAGGTGGAGTATCAAGATGTGTCTGCTATTCTGGATGACAACACAGGCCTTGAGTACCAACTTCCAAGGCACCAAAAGTGTGCATGCCATCTCCTCAATCTTATATCCACAGTTGATGCCAATGCTACAGGAGGAGCAGCAAACGAAACCTACAAAAGGCTGTCTCGGTCTGCTTTTGCAAAGTGCCATGCTCTTTGGAATAAAACCAGCAGGTCAACCATGGCTCATGAAACAGTGGAACGTGAATGCAAGCTGCAGTTTCTCCGACCAAATCAGACACGCTGGAGCTCCCTGTTCCTCGCCGTAGAAAGGATTGTGCGCATTCACCGAGAGCAAGGAGAACAAGCAATTCGCAATGTCTGCACAGCATTAAAGATAAAGATGTAAGTTGACAAAATTTACATTTTGTTTTTAAAGAATAATAAAAATAAACAAGCCTTGCTGATTAATGGGTGAATCCACTTGTCTCAAGTAACTAAGTTTTCTTTGCATGGTGGTGTGACAATTGTGGATGACTTGAATTAAATAATTTAACAAATTTATTTTATTTTTATTTATTTGTGTATTTAACATGTACAATGCATAATAAAGAAAGACATTGTACCAGGAATAGCTATAAGTATTTTTTTTATCGTTACATCTTATAGGTTCCATCCAGCTGAAATGGGGTTTTTGGTCGAGTATGCTGCTGTGATGAAGCCTGTTGCCATGGCCCTTAATATCCTCCAAGGGGAATCATCTGTACATATGGGCCTCCTGCTGCCAACACTTAACCAGTTGCGGGACAAGCTGAAGAGGTTGGAGTCATCTTGCAAAATGTGTACACCTCTTGTTCACGCCCTGCAGCAAGGGATCCAGAAACGTTTTGGAGACGTCATGAAAGAGCCTGAGCTGATTGCAGCAGCAATACTCCTACCAAGATTCAGAACATCCTGGACCACAGAGGAGAACATCTTAAATGCTGGTAAATATACTTGTTTATCAATTCAAATGTGAACCAGTAGACATTATAAATCTGTATAATGTTACTGTCATTTAGGATTATAGTGTGTCAGTGACAAACCAAAGGGTGGCAATATAGTTAGAAGCTCAGGTAGCTTTTAATGTCAAACATCAGCAGCTTGACAGCCTATACAGTAGAAGGGTAAGAATTATGTGCAGACTAATTATTTTGAAAAACGATTTATGTTGCCACAGGCCTTGACTACATCAGAAATCACCTCGACACCGACTTGGATGATGTCACCAGCATAAACAGCAGCCTCTCTGATGAAGATGACTTCTTTGCATCCATGGAGTTGGGAAAATCACAAGTAGGAGAGCTGGAGAGGTACCTTTCATGTCTGTCCCCTGCAGGTATGGATCTACTCCACACCTTTCCTCACATCAAGAAGCTGTCACTCAAAGTCAACACAGGTCTTCCTGCATCTGCAGCCTGTGAGAGACTTTTCAGTCATGCAGGACTCTTGTTCACTGCTAAACGATCACAGCTTCACAGCAAGAACCTTGAGAGCCAACTACTGTTGAAGCTTAATAGTGACATAACTGAGTGATTCTTTGGTGAAATTGTTTGTTTCTGCATGTTTTCACTTTCACACACACACACACACACACACACACACACACACACACACACACACACACACACACAACTACTACGCCAACTACTGTTGAAGCTTAATAGTGACATAACTGAGTGATTCTTTGGTGAAATTGTTTGTTTCTGCATGTTTTCACACACACACACACACACACACCACACACACACCCCACACACACACACCACACACACACACACACACACACACACACACACACACACACACACACACACACACACACACAACTACTACGCCAACTACTGTTGAAGCTTAATAGTGACATAACTGAGTGATTCTTTGGTGAAATTGTTTGTTTCTGCATGTTTTCTCTCACACACACACACACACACACACACACACACACACACACACACACACACACACACACACACACACACACACACACACACACACCACACAACTACTACGCCAACTACTGTTGAAGCTTAATAGTGACATAACTGAGTGATTCTTTGGTGAAATTGTTTGTTTCTGCATGTTTTCTCACACACACACACACACACACACACACACACACACACACACACACACACACACACACACACACACACACACACACACACACACACACCTACTACGCCAACTACTGTTGAAGCTTAATAGTGACATAACTGAGTGATTCTTTGGTGAAAATGTTTGTTTCTGCATGTTTTCACACACACACACACACACACACACACACACACACACACACACACACACACACACACACACACCACACACACACACACACACCACACACAACTACTACGCCAACTACTGTTGGAGCTTAATAGTGACATAACTGAGTGATTCTTTGGTGAAAATGTTTGTTTCTGCATGTTTTCACACACACACACCACACACACACACACACACCACACACACACCACACACACACACACACAGTTTTGGAGAGTTTATGGGCTGCCTTGTTCTAGTTCTGCCTGCAGAGCCTGGTAAAAAAAAAGTATAAAGGTTTGGAAATTTGTGTTACTTGTGCTTATTTATTTATTTTATTTAAGTACTTGAATTTACCTGGATTATTTTAATTTAAGCTTTTTTGTAATTCATTTATTTATTTACATTTATTTGATTGGATGAACTATAATTTGCCTAAAGATGAATATTTTGTATTTTTGTCTGTCTGATTGAATGCTTGTTAAAAAAATAAATCAGACGTTACTCAACAGTTACTCAGTACTTGAGTAGTTTTTTCACCAAGTACTTTTTTACTCTTACTCAAGTAATTATTTGGATGACTACTTTTTACTTTTACTTGAGTCATATTATTCTGAAGTAACAGTACTTTTACTTGAGTAAAATTTTTGGCTACTCTACCCACCTCTGCATCTCATTGGTTGAAGTCAAGTGTGATTGATACGAGATTCTAGATGTGATGCGCAAGACGTGACTCCTTTCACCATATACTGACCGTCTCTGGCTCAGCAACCTGGTGCCACTTCTCGTGGGCGTCAAGTCTGATCCTTGAGCCGCACACTCGACCGCAGAGGGGAAACCAGATACCAGGGGGGTACCAGTTGCCCATTGGTGTCTCTTGATTCGCCTCTTGGATCTTCGGTCTTGGTTGGTTTGGTGTATTTGAGAGACAGCAGTGGCGCAGGTGACCTGCCAGGCTGATCTGTCGAGTGCCAATGATTCGAGCTGCGTGAGGGTGATGTTCACTCGCTTTAGGAGGTCCCTTGTATAGTCCTTAAAATGCCGCTTTTGCCCTCCACCGGAGCGCTTTGCGCCCGTTAGTTGACTATAGAGGACTTGAAGAGACAGGTGGTGTTCAGGCATGCGTATGGTGTGCCCTATCCAACGCAGATGTTTTTTGGCCACAGCTCCCATACAGATTGAGTCAGTGTCGCTGAGGATGACTGTATGGGGTATTCGATCTTTTCAGGACAAGCTGAGGATCTTCTGTAGGCAGCGGATATGGAAGGCCTCTAGGTTGATGATGTGCTGGTGGTATGGGGTCCATGACTCTGCCCTATAAAGCAGAGTGGAGAGACATACCGCGTTGTAAACAGCGACCTTGGTACTGACCTTCAGGTTACGGTTTTCAAAAACCCTGCTGCGTAGGCGTCCAAAAAATTATGAGGCTTTATTTATCCGAGGGGTGGTGAGATGGGACATGACCTTGGTTTTTTTTAGTGTTAACCTGTAGGCCATAGGGATGTGCATCTCCAAAACTGAGGACGATGCGATACGCATCTCGATGCATAGCCAACAATATGATACATTAAAGACACATATAAGCAGCTACCGATGCGATGCAATACGATTCACTACTATTACGATGCCGTGCGATCCAATTTTCACACGATTCAATGTAATACGATGCAATGGAGAAAAATATGATGCTATGCAATTCAATATGGTAGATAGTTAACTTTTACTTATTTTGTTCAGACATAGCCTACAGAATCATAAAGTAGCTTAAATGCCATCTGACTTTTTACGCATAGCTCTTTCACAAACTAAATATTTGGTGTTCACAAAACCAAACGATTAAATAAAAACAGACATTCCTTTCCTGTCCTGTCTCCAGTTACTTTTAACAGCTCACACATTTAACAGTGAAACAATTTAAGGATGCTCAGGGATAAACAATGAAGGAATGTTCCGTAACTTGCCAGCAGATAATGTGATTTCAGCAGGTAGGCTAACTCAGAGAGCAGAAAGCAGGTGCTGTTTTAACATAAACAATAATTTAAAAAAAACTTTCACAAACAGGTCACATGAATTTTTAGTATACAATTGAATAATGTCTGAATACATAAGCTTAAGCAACAAAATATTGTTTATTTTTGTTCAACCAAGTCCAGCAGACCAGTGCTATTTTTGCCATTAAAAGGATAGTTCACTTTGAAATTAATTTTTGATATGTTTTAGCTTACCTCAAGGGCATCCAAGATGTAGGTGTCTTTGTTTCCACAGTATTTTCAATTTTGATATTTTTAGGTCAAACCGTTGTTGTCTGACAGTCATATCATGCAGGTCTATGGGGTCCACCTCAAAGAGCATTGCACAGAGAAGTCCAAATTAAACATGATTTAATGACTCGTAAATGTAAGTACACATTGATGGCCTAAGACATGAAACGAGCGGTTTGTGTGAGAAAACGAACAGTATTTATATAGTTTTTACCTCTTGTAACACAGCCATGTCCAAGTGATCTGAGGGCGCGAGCGCATCCTGGTGTGTGACGTGTGCGCAGACTGGTGCATAGATGTATACACTAGATTTCGCATTGGCTACGGCAGTTCATTGGAACGAATGTCTTTAATGCGACATCTAGTGTATACATCTATGCACCAGTCTGCGTACACGTCACACAGAAGGAAGCGCCCGCAGATCACTTGTACGTGGCTGTGTTACAAGAGGTAAAAACTATATAAATACTGTTCGTTTTCTCACACAAACCGCTTGTTTCGTGTCTTAGGCCATCAATGTGTACTTACATTTCATCATTTCTCTTCATCCCCTATGGGACATAAGGCTTCAATGAGCACTCTCCATTGTATTCGATCCCTGGCAGCATGTTGGGCCTCTCCCCATGACAGGTTCATCTGTTCCAGCTCTTGTGTCACAGTTCTGCGCCAGGTGGTTCTGGGTCTCCCAGGTTTTCTTTTGCCAGGTGGTGTCCATCTTAGGGCGAATTTTGTGATGCTGTCCTGCTCCATCCTTAACACATGTCCTAGCCATCTCAAGCGTCTGTGTGTAATCTCCTTGGTGATGCTCCAGCTTCCCGTTTTCTTATACAGATCATTGTTGGAGATCTTATTTGGCCAAAATATCTGGCATATTCGTCGGAGGCATCCATTATGGAACACTTCTATTCTCCTCATGTCAGTTTTGATAACTGGCCAGCTCTCTGAACCATACAGCAGAACAGACTTTACATTACAGTTATATAGGAGCATCTTTGTTTTAAGGCTGTATTGTTTTGATCTCCATATAAAACGGAGTTGGGAGAAGGCACGCTGAGCCTTTCCCAGCCTTGCTTTAATTTCTTTAGATGCCCCACTGTCCTTGCTGATGAGACTACCCAGATAGGTGAAATCTTCCACAAACTCAAGTGGTTCCTCATTAACAAGGATAGGTGCTGTGGGGGTGGAGTTGACACACATCACTTGTGTTTTGGAGGTGTTGATACTGAGCCCAACTTGTCTGGCAAAGTTGTTCAGCCTATCAGTTTTAGCCTGCATGTTGTTTTGGTTGGTTGATAGAAGAGCAAGATCATCAGCAAAGTCAAGATCTTCCAGCTGGGAGAACATTGTCCACTGGATGCCTCTGGGTCTGTCTGCTATGGTGTTTGTTGTGATCCAGTCTATGGCGACCAGGAAGAGGATAGGGGAGATGATGCACCCTTGTCTCACTCCAGACTGTACAGAGAACCACTCGGAGAGGTGATTTCACATAATGACACTACACTTAAAATGGTCATAGAATGTTTTTATGATTGAGATGATCTTTGATGGTATTCCATAGGAGTGCAGTATCTTCCAGAGGGTATGTCGATGTACACTGTCAAAGGCCTTCCTGAAGTCCACGAAGTTGATATAAAGGGGTGTATTCCATTCCAAGCACTGCTCTATGATGTTACGCAAAGCAAATATCTGGTCCATACATCCCCTTCCCTTCCTGAAGCCTGCTTGTTCCTGTCTAATCCTGGTGTCAATGGCTGTCTCCATGCGGTTGAGAAGGACTCTGCAGAAAACCTTGCTTGGGATAGACAGAAGAGTGATTCCACGCCAGTTATCACAGTTCTTAATGTTGCCTTTCTTTGGGACTTTGACAATGAGGCCTTTGGACCAATCTTCAGGGATGGTATTACTGTTCCAGATGTTTTGGAATAGGTCCGTCAGCACTCTTGTTGATGTTAGAATGTCAACCTTGAGCATCTCGGCATGTACTTACATTTACGAGTCATTAACCGTTCGCATAATCCGTTCGCTATTGGTGCTCCAGGATAATCAGTCCGCCTAAACTCATCCAGTGAGAAACGTTCCACAGTGCAAAAATAAGTGTGATTAAAATGCGTTAAAAAATTTTTACGCGTTATTTTTTGTTTAATTAATTAATCTTAATTAACGCGTTAAAGTCCCTGCTCTAATATATATATATATATATATATATAAATATATACATATGAAAACTATTATTGGCAGTCACAGGCTGCTGTAAACCAGTTTAACTTGGTCATGACATGGGTTTTTTTATTTTATTATTATGTTCTCTTAGGTGCAATTATAGTATTACTATAGTTTTTTTTACAACATTTTTTAAAATGTAGTGATTTATGACCTTTTTCCCACCCTGTTTCTCATCCTCTGATTCAAACAGTCTGTTTTGGGGGTGTTTCCCCTTTAAGAGTTCAGTGTTAACGCCCACTGTTATGATTGGCTAACGTCAGTGCCTATGCACCAATTATTAACACCCCCAGCCAGAACATTTGCGGATTCAGCGTATTTAAAAAGTAGTTTAAAGTTTTAAATACATTACTTACAGTTTGCGTCGTCGTTGTTGAGCCCAGAATAGTCGGCACGGACTTATCTTTGAGCAACAGTTTTCTGGCAAAGCCAGCATCATTTTGGGATTTGTTCTCAAAACAGTCATCCTTCAAATGTATAGAACAAACGCTTAAACTAACACTGCCGTGACTGGGACGTTCGCAAAAAATAAAGTGCATCCATTTTTCCCTGACGTCTGGATCTTTCGCAGCGTATTCAAAGATGTTGTTTGTCCACAGCCAGGAACAGCACATCTGCGGCATCGTCATCTCCCTGTACACAGACCCACTCGCTGTCCGTCGACTGAACACTTGTGAGGCGCGCGGGCGTGACAATGATACGAAATGAGCGTAGTTGTCTTGCGCTTAAAGCGTAGTTGTCTTGCGCCGGAGGCGGTCATATGCAAACGCTGGGACGTCACTTCGTACCGTGACGTCACTTTGTAACGATGTCATCATTAAATATATAAATAAAATACAATGAATGTTAATTTGTACTGGATGTATCAGTCGTCATAAGATAGCGACGAAGATGGTGACGTCTTTGGTCCTGCCCCCCAGTTACCTTTATCTGGGTGACGTGCGTCGCTCTAAATGGATGGAGGCGGCTGTCGAAAGGCATTTGAGTGTACCTCGCGGAGCTCCGCTAGAAGACTCCCGCGGCGATTTATTGTTTTATTCGCGGCAAAAGTGTTAATCGTCGGCGCTCTAATCGATCGCGCTCTGGATCACTAAAAGGAGTATCGTATATCCTCGTCATTGTGTGACTAGCTGATGGTCGTTGAGACGCTGCAGGGCAAACAGTACGAGTGGTACTTCCAAAACCTGAACTGGATTAACGGATTGGGAGCCTCCAGCCTATATACTCACGTCTGAGAAATTCTGGAAAACGTGGACCAGACTATTAAAAGAAAAAGAAGTCGTGAGTACATTTAGCCAGTACTGGATGACTGTTTGACGTGACTTGACTGTTGACTGTTTTTGTTTGATTGGGGAATTTATTTATTTTTCCCCCTATTGACTATGTGAACTATTTTTTTACTGTTGGGATTACTGCTGTTTTTTTGGAACTGAGCTAATTTTGTTTTGTAGCCTGTTTTGTGGCGGGACAAATTTTGAGTTGATGTTTGTTTTTCTTTCTTCTCAAATCAAAAAGTCAATTTTGAAACACTTGAAATTGTGATTACAATGGTGAATATACATATTTTGAATGAATTCTAGGTGTCCTGTCGTATTGAATGTAGTAGTGGTCTATTTAAGAGTGATTTATTATGGGTATTATTGTAAATATTACTAGTGCAATATTCTTATCTCATTAAGTGACGGGTTTTGTGAAAGAGAAATCAGACTGCACAAGATCTTTGTACGTTTTCGTAAACTGAACTAAACTATTGACAGAAATCCTGTCTGGCACCCCAGCATATAAAAAACCCCAAACAAAGAGTGTGGGAAAACGTTACATAAAAGTGGCACCCCAGATGGGACCCAAAGATTAAAAACTTGTGAGAAGGAAAATGCACTCAAATCAGACTTCCTTTATTCAAGACGACTAAAAACAACACCCAATTCTTCAAACAAAATGGCTGCATCTCTAAGCAGGTCTTGCCATGAAATGGAGGGAGATCCAAACCAAACCCCAACCCAGGCCTTTAAAGAGGATCGTATGGATGTTATGACTTTAGATCAAGATGGAACTCAATCCTTTCCTCCTAGCAGTACCTTGGAAGGTTTTCAGGCCATTTCATCTCTACACACTCTGCTGGATATGGACTTAACAGGAAGTTTTGATCTCAGACCCCCAATATCACCTTCATCAGGAGTAACTGGATTCATGGACACTCTGACACTTCAGCAATTGAGTCAAATGACCAGAACACAATACCAGAGTCTAAAAGACACCTTGTTCACTGAAGTTGGAGAGCTGAAAAACACCATAGATACTTTCACCTTGAATGTGGATACTGCGTCTGTGAAACAAACAACAGAATTGAAACAGCTTATGAATAACCAGTTTGAGCATTTCAGGAAAGAGTTTAATAACATGCTGCATTGGCGACTAAAGAATCATCATGCAGAGGTATTGAAGGATTTCAATACAGTCATGGAACCAATGGCTAATACTCTGGATCTCATACAACAGACCACTGATCAATATACTCAACAAATGAACACCTTTCTTGCTCAGACAAGTTCAAATAGTAATCTACAGAATGAACTTCACCAGTGCACACAACATTTTCATAAATTAGCTATAGACCTTGAAGCTCTCAAGTCATCACAGCAAAGCACAGTGAAAGCAAATGTTTCTGTACCAACAATGACGTCACCATCCGTTTCTACTGTGGTGGAAATGCCGGTGGTGAATACCAGATTACAGCGACTCCATTCAACATTTCAATGTGGACTGGGAGACACTGAGCTTACTCCAACAAGTGAATTGGTTACTTCAGTTGCTGAAGGTAGAGGACGTTTTTTGGGGAAACAGCCCGTGAAAATCCAGTTCCCATGCTTTGGTCGATTAGAAGACTGTGATGATCCTTTGATCTTTCTGGAAAAATGTTATGATTTTATGGCTCTCCACCCTCTTTCTGATGAAGAATTAATAGCAACACTCCGGAATGTGCTCCATGGAACAGCTAGAGACTGGTGGGATGTTGCACGACTGGAGACAACCACTTGGCAGGAGTTTGAAGCTAAGTTTCTTGCTGCTTTCTTGTCAGAAGATTATGAGGATGAGTTAGCGGAGAGAGTAAGAACACGTGTACAGCAGGAAGGTGAGAGCATAACGGATTTTGCTTACATGTACCGAGCACTCTGCAAACGCTGGAAGCCCCAAATTGAAGAGGACGAAGTTATTAAGCTGATCTTGAAGAACATCAATCCTCAGATGGCAAGTCAACTTCGAAGTAATGGAGTTACTTCTGTTGATGGTTTAGTCCGACTTGGGCAACAGCTGGAAAAGGACAAGGAAAACCAGCTACAATATGAACAACGGAAAAAACCTTGGAAAATCAGAGTAACTAATCCTGCTCCGGTTCAGTTGAATAACCCTGTAACAGCTTCAGTACCACAGGACTCCTCTAAATCTCCCTTCTGTTGGCGGTGTAAAGGCCCTCACGCTCCGAATTCTTGTCCTCAGGGTGGTCCTGCTAGGAATAAAAACTATAAAGGTCAACAAAGTTCAAATCCTGTTAAAGGTAACCATGATAATCATCCTACTGTTAGCACTGTCACTCATATGGAGTCTGTATCACCTACTCATCCTTTCTCCACATCTATACGCCAGCAGTTGATTGTTCCTGTAAATATTGACTCTTGGCAAGGCAGAGCTTTGGTTGACACAGGATCTTCATATACACTGTTAAATGAAACATTTTTATCACACTCAACAGCTCAGACCCTGGACTGAGGGTCCCATTTATCTGGCTGATGGAGGAGCCCGGCAACCATTAGGATGGGGTGAAGTACAAATTGCAGTACAAACATTAACCATCACCTTACCAGTAGTTGTCCTGGCCACACAGATGCTTGCCTTTCCTGTTGTGTTGGGTTTAGACTATCTTTTCTTCAGTGGGCTGCAAATGGACATCCGGAACAATGTCTATTGGTTTTGTCCTGATCAAAAATATTATTTTCTGAAAAATGATGCTCACTTCCATGACTGGCATAATTCTTCCCCTCTTGCTCTTTTTTCCGCTCTTCCCCCTGTTACCACAAAGGAAGAACCAAACCATCTGCATGTAGCATGCCAAAACACCTGCCTAGATGAAAGAGGAAAGGAACGTTTTCTGATTCAACTTCAACAGAATTCAGATGTCTGCACAGATGTTTTGGGTAAAACAAGTGTTTTGACACACAGAGTTTATGCTACCCAAGATGTTCCTATCAGACAAAAGCCTTATCGTGTTTCTCCTACGAAGCAGAAGGTTATCAAACAGCTGATTGATGAGATGTTAGCTGCTGATGTCATCGAGCCTTCCTCCTCCGCATGGTCTTCTCCCGTGGTATTGATTCCCAAGAAAACTGGTGGTTACCGTTTCTGCGTGGACTACCGAAAAGTAAATTCAGTCTCTCAATCAGATGCCTATCCACTTCCTACAATCCAGGAAATTCTTGAGTCCTTGAGCGGTGCTGTTGTTTTTTCCACCCTGGACCTCAACAGTGGATATTGGCAGGTTCGAATGGAAGAGGACAGTCAAGATAAAACTGCCTTCATTTGCAGTCAGGGGCTATTTAATTTCAAGGTCATGGCTTTTGGCCTCAAAAATGCACCAGCGACCTTCCAGCGATTGATGGAGAGAGTCCTGGGAGAGCTACAGCGAAAGATCTGTTTCGTCTATTTGGACGATATAATCATTTACTCTTCATCAATGGAACAGCACTTCCAGGACATCCAGGCTGTTTTGGGTAAACTGAAAGAGGCCAACCTGACTGTTAATATGAAGAAAACACATTTCTTCCGTACTTCTCTGAAGTTTCTTGGACACATCGTAACTGCTACAGGAATCAAGGCAGATCCAGAAAAAACCAGAGCGGTCCAAGAATTTCCTGTGCCAAAGAACATAAAGGAAGTCCAGAGATTTTTAGGCATGGCTGGTTGGTATCATAGGTTTGTACCGCACGTTACAAGTACAGTTACCACATCTTCGGCCTGTTCTAATTGGTGTTTGTTATCGACCACCTAATGTACCTATAGTTTATTTAGATAAGATTTGTACTATGTTAGATAAAGTTTGTGATACAAAATATGAAATATATTTTTTAGGAGATTTGAATATTGATTGGCATTTGAATAACTGTTCGTTAAAAAATAAGTTGCTTTCATTAGCAGAGATCTGTAATTTATCACAAGTTGTTAAAAAATCAACTAGAGTTTCTTATAGATCTGATGGCACAAAAATAGCTACATGTATTGATCTCATTTTTACAAATGCCGCAGACTTATGTTCAAAAGCAATTTCTATGCCGGTAGGCTTTAGTGATCATAATTTAGTTTCAATTAATAGGAAAACTAAGGTGCCCAAATCAGGGCAGAAAATTATTGTTAAAAGGATATTTAAATATTTTAATGAAAATGAATATTGTGAAGAAGTCAGAAATGTTGATTGGTCAAAGATATTAGTTGAGGATGATCCTAATAGAGCCTTAGAGGCTTTTATTAGCTCAATAATGCCAATCATGGATAAATATGCGCCATTGAGACGAATAACTGTGAGAACCATTGCTGCTCCTTGGGTAGATTTAGAACTTAAGGAGCACATAAAGCTTAGAAATGACTTAAAGGCTGAAGCAATCGCATCAGGAAATAGTATCCTGTGGAATAAGTATAGGAAATTAAGAAATTATGTTACTAAACTAAATAGAACAAAAAAAAGAAATTATTATGAAAATAAGATTAAAGAGGCAAAATCTGATAGTAGTAAAATTTGGAGTATGCTTAATACAATAATGGGGAGAAAAGCTGAAATAGTGCCATCTTTTATTGAAGTTGACGGATCCTTTTTGACTAAACCCAGTGATATTGCAAATCATTTAAGTTCTTATTTCAAGAATAAAGTTTCAACTTTAAGACAAGGTATGAATCTGAAACAAAAAAGTCATTTAAATAATAGAACAATATGTAATAAAATAATGGGAAATAAAGCATGCAAATTTGACTTTGAAAGAGTAAGTACTACTACAGTTGAGAATTTATTAAAAGTAATTAAAGAGAAACCATCAGGTGCTGATAACCTTGATGCAAAATTATTAAAATTAGTAGCTGATGTGATTGCTAGGCCTATAAGTTATATAATAAATCTAAGTTTAGAGAAAGGCATTTGTCCTACTAGTTGGAAAGTCGCTAAAATGATGCCACTTATAAAGAATAATAAGGAACCACTGTCGGTTAAAAATAGTAGACCTATTAGTATTTTACCCATTCTGAGTAAGGTTACGGAAAGAATTGTTTATGAACAAATCAGTATGTATTTTAGTATAAATGGTTTAAATTCTGTTTATCAGCATGCATATAGGAAGGAACATTCTACAACAACAGCTTTGGCTCAGATAACTGATGACTGGATAAAAGATATTGATAATAAAAAGATTGTTGGAACAGTATTGTTAGATCTGAGTGCTGCTTTTGATGTACTTGATCATGAAATTTTGTTGGAAAAGTTAATTTGTTATGGTTTTGAAAAATCTGCTATTGAATGGATTAAAAGTTATCTTGCCAATAGGGAATTTACTGTAACATTTAATGGGAGTAACTCTGATATACAGACTCTTGATTGTGGTGTGCCACAAGGGAGTTGCCTTGGGCCACTTTTATTTTCTATCTTTACAAATGATCTGCCTTTTGTTTTAGAGAATTCCACCATGGCCCTATATGCAGATGATTCTACAATTTATACGTCCGCGCAAACCCTTGTTGAACTTAATACAATTTTACAAGTTGAACTAAAACTAATTGAAAATTGGATTAGGGACAATAAAATGGTGATTAATGCAGAGAAAAGTAAATGTATGGTGCTGGGATCCAAGTATTTGTTAAAAGATCCGCTTGTGTTGAGTCTGACTGTGGGGGATATTGCAATAGAACAGGTTACGGAGGTAAAGCTACTCGGTGTGACTGTTGACAGCTTGTTAAATTGGAATAGTCATATAAATCAAATATTATTGAAAATGGGCAGAAGTCTGGCAGTTGTTAAGCATTGTAGAAAATTTATTCCAAATCGAGTGATGAAAATATTAGTAGAATCATTAGTTTTATCACATTTGGATTATTGTTCAATTATTTGGTCAAGTACAACTGAAATGAATTTAAGAAATTTGCAAGTTGCTCAAAATAAAGCAGCTCGGGTAGTTTTAAGTTGCCCTTTCAGGACTAGTGTTAGAGACTTGAATATTAGGTTAGTTTGGCTAAGTGTAAAAAGTAGGATTAATTATTGTATTGTTAACTTTGTTAGAAAAATTATTGTTACAAAAATGCCAGAAATACTATACAGCAGACTGTCTTTTTTTAGTGCTGTGCATCAATATTCCACTCGTCAGTCATCAGAAAGTCGCTTTTTGTTACCTCCGTGTCGAACTAACCTTATACAAAGGACGGTGCTGTATAGAGCAATGGTGGCATGGAATTCTCTTCCGCAGTTTTTGATTTTAGGAATGAATGCAATGAATTTTCGTAAAAGATTAAGACTTTATTTATTTACATTTGAATAGTTGTTATTATTTATGTGTTGCTTTTTTGATATGAATGGTTGAAAAGAGGATAAACATTGTGAAAATTATGAACCCTATAGTAGTATTGCTGTAACTGTGTATTGTGATAATGAATAATGTAGAGCTGTTGTTTTATTGTTTTTTTATTTATTATTATTTAGTACGTTGTTGTATTGTTATGTATGAATGTGTACACTCCATTTTTGTCTACATAATGTATGGTTTTATGTTATAAGAATTTTTTTTTTTGATGTTGAAGTCTATAGACCCCAGGAAGAATAGCTACTGTTTTTGCAGTAGCTAATGGGGATCTTAATAAACTAAACTAAACTAAACTTTTCTCAAGTGGCCGAACCCCTGAATGCCTTAAAGAGGAAAGGTGTCAAATTCCTTTGGACTTCGCAATGTCAACTTTCCTTCCAAGCTCTAAAACAGCTCCTTGTGTCTCCACCTGTGTTGGGACATCCTAATTTGAATCTACCATTTGTCATCTACACTGATGCAAGTGCAGTCGGCTTAGGAGCTGTCCTCGTGCAGCAAACAGGACTGGGCACTGAGGAAGTCCTTGCATTTGCCAGTCGTACCTTAAATCCGGCGGAAAGGAATTACACGACCACAGAGCAAGAATGTTTGGCAGTCGTGTGGGCCCTCGAAAGATGGAGGTACTACTTGGAAGGAAAATTCTTCACAGTCGTTACTGATCACTCTTCCTTGATGTGGGTCTTCAAAACACAGAAACCTAACACTCGTCTGATTCGGTGGGCTCTTCGACTCCAGGAATTCAACTTCACAGTGGAGTATAGGAAGGGGAAGTATAATACGGTTCCAGATGCTTTGTCCCGAGCCCCTGTTGACATTAATGAACCAGGCCTTCTGACTTGTTCCACTGCTCTATCTCTGAAGTTAAAAGTGAAAAACGAGAAAACAGAAGATCTGCCAATCACCGACCATGACATCTGGAAAGCACAGCAGACGGATCCAGACATTCAACATCTGTACGAACAAATAGTAGAATCAGGAGAAATCACTGTCAATTCCTCTACAAAATGTTCCATATTAGAGGATAAAGTCTACAGAGTTGTCCAGTTTCCACACAAAATTGTGTACCAAGTTTACATACCAAAAGCTCTCCGATCTCAACTACTCCAGTTTCTTCATGAAGACCCTCTTGCTGGTCATCTTGGCAGATTCAAAACATTCAAAAGATTGCAAGCTTTGGTGTACTGGCCTAACTTGAACCAAGATGTCAAGGAGTTTGTACAAAACTGTCACATTTGTCAGCGTTACAAGCCTGAATGTCGTCGACTTCCCGGCACCTTGCAACAAACCATTGTACAACGTCCATGGGAAATGCTGGGAGTGGATTTGATGGGCCCATTCCCCAGGAGCTCATCTGGGAATGTTTTTCTGATCGTTTTTGTGGACTACTATTCTCGTTGGGTTGAGCTTTTTAGTCTGCGCAAGGCCACAGCTGAAACTGTCTCACAGATACTCATCAGAGAAATCCTTACCCGATGGGGCGTCCCAGATTACATCTTGTCTGATCGAGGATCACAATTAGTCTCCTCCGTGTTCCAGGAGCTCTGTAAAAATTGGAACATCGGACACAAAATGACAACTGCATACCATCCACAGACAAATCTCACTGAAAGGGTGAACCGTACACTCAAAACAATGGTGGCCTCATACGTCAGTGACAATCATAAACATTGGGACAAGCTCCTACCAGAGTTCAGATTTGCTCTTAATTCTGCCATCCATGAGTCCACAGGAGTAACACCCGCAGAGTTGAACCTCAGTCGCTCACTCAGAGGCCCCATGGATGTGCTATTGCAACCCCGAGATGTGTCTCCTGATGATTCTTGCTATGACAAATTGACAGAATTAAATGAAATGAAGGAGTATGTTGAGAAGAAACTACATTCAGCTCGTCAACGTCAAAAACGTAACTATGACAAAAATCGGAGAGAAGTGGTGTTTGAGGAGAAGGACAGAGTCTGGATGCGCACTCACCCTTATTCCAAGGCAATTAAGTTTTTTTCAGCAAAAATTGCTCCAAAATGGCAAGGGCCCTACAGGATAGTCCAGAAATTAGGACCTCTGAACTATGAAATTGTCCTGGAGGACACTGGAGAAGACTTAAGAGTGGTACACGTCTCTAGGCTCAAACCCTGCTTCCCCTCTGCACAGGAACTTGAAGCACAACAACGACGTCAATTACTGGAAATCTTTAATGAGGACAGTGATGGGGAGGAGTTTCTTGGATTTACTGAGAAAAACATTTGAAGACATCTGATTTGACGCCTTACCCTAATGGCCGGCTTTTCTTAAAGAGGGGGGAGTGTAACGATGTCATCATTAAATATATAAATAAAATACAATGAATGTTAATTTGTACTGGATGTATCAGTCGTCATAAGATAGCGACGAAGATGGTGACGTCTTTGGTCCTGCCCCCCAGTTACCTTTATCTGGGTGACGTGCGTCGCTCTAAATTGATGGAGGCGGCTGTCGAAAGGCATTTGAGTGTACCTCGCGGAGCTCCGCTAGAAGACTCCCGCGGCGATTTATTGTTTTATTCGCGGCAAAAGTGTTAATCGTCGGCGCTATAATCGATCGCGCTCTGGATCACTAAAAGGAGTATCGTATATCCTCGTCATTGTGTGACTAGCTGATGGTCGTTGAGACGCTGCAGGGCAAACAGTACGAGTGGTACTTCCAAAACCTGAACTGGATTAACGGATTGGGAGCCTCCAGCCTATATACTCACGTCTGAGAAATTCTGGAAAACGTGGACCAGACTATTAAAGAAAAAGAAGTCGTGAGTACACTTAGCCAGTACTGGATGACTGTTTGACGTGACTTGACTGTTGACTGTTTTTGTTTGATTGGGGAATTTATTTATTTTTCCCCCTATTGACTATGTGAACTATTTTTTTACTGTTGGGATTACTGCTGTTTTTTTGGAACTGAGCTAATTTTGTTTTGTAGCCTGTTTTGTGGCGGGACAAATTTTGAGTTGATGTTTGTTTTTCTTTCTTCTCAAATCAAAAAGTCAATTTTGAAACACTTGAAATTGTGATTACAATGGTGAATATACATATTTTGAATGAATTCTAGGTGTCCTGTCGTATTGAATGCAGTAGTGGTCTATTTAAGAGTGATTTATTATGGGTATTATTGTAAATATTACTAGTGCAATATTCTTATCTCATTAAGTGACGGGTTTTGTGAAAGAGAAATCAGACTACACAAGATCTTTGTACGTTTTCGTAAACTGAACTAAACTATTGACAGAAATCCTGTCTGGCACCCCAGCATATAAAAAACCCCAAACAAAGAGTGTGGGAAAACGTTACAACTTCTTACCATGGGTCCAGAACGAGCTGTATTTAGAGCTTGATTAAATAAATGATTTGTTTATAATGAGGAGGACATATTAAGCTATGAAACTTGCAGGACGTTTTAATGGTACAAAGACCTCTTATATACCAAAAGATCAAGGCAAATTTGGTTTCTCATGTCATGACCCCTTTAAATGTCCTACTTCAACTGATTTTCCTGAAGAAAACCCTTAATCTACATGATCAGGATGAAGCAAACTGCGCTGTGAAGTAACTATGTCTCCAGCTGTGCTGAACACGCTTTCAGAGGGTACACTTGTAGCTGGGATGGAGAGGTAGCTCTTTGCCAATGCTGAAAGCAGTGGAAGATCCACTTGTTTTTTCCACCACTGCAGCAAGTCACCACTCAGACCTAAAGAATCCCTCTCTCTGTACTTTAACTCAACTCAACTCAACTTTATTTATAGAGCACTTTCAACACCACAAGTGGAACCAAAGTGCTGTACAGAAAATATAAAAGAGATAAATAAAAACAAGACATAAAAACAATGCAAACATACACAGTTTACAAAGCATTTTCATATGCTTGAGAAAACAAATATGTTTTAAGCGCACTCTGAAAAACACCCAAAGAAGGAGAAGATTTTACAGAAAGAGGAAGGTCATTCCAGAGCCTAGGAGCTGCAACGGAGAAAGCTCGATCACCTTTACATTTCAAACGAGATCGTGGAACCATGAGGAGCAATTGATCATTTGAACGCAGCGATCTACTCGATTGACAGCGACTGATTAAATCAGTAACGTACTCTGGTGCTAGGCCATGCAGAGACTTAAAAACATACAATAACGCTTTGTAATGGATTCTATATCGTATCGGTAACCAATGTAGTTTCATTAATACCGGAGTAATATGCTCTCTCTTTTTAGTACCTGTTAAAAGTCTGGCAGCTGAGTTCTGAACAAGCTGCAGACGGGAGAGAGAGGCCTGACTCACACCCAGATACAACACGTTACAGTTGTCCAAGCGGGATGACACGAAGGCATGAATAACCTTCTCCATGTCATCAAAAGAGAGGATAGACTTCAATTTAGATATTGATCTTAAATGGAAAAAACTATTCTTAACAACAGCATTGATTTGCCGGTAAAATTTAAGCTCAGAGTAAAAAATGACACCAATATTTCTCACACTAGACAGTTTTTTTTCCCCAGGAAACAATCCCAGGCAGTCATCATCCACACACCCCTTATTTCCAAATAAGATCATCTCAATCTTATCCTCATTTAATTGGAGAAAGTTATTCGCCAGCCAGCATCTAACCTCAGTCAAGCATGCTTGCAGGGACTGAATGACACATTTATGCCCATGTTTCAGTGGTAAATAAATTTGAGAATCATCCGCATACAGATGATACTGAATCCCAAATTTCTCAAATATAGAACCCAGAGGGAGCATATAGAGTCAAAATAAAATTGGTCCCAGTATAGAGCCCTGCGGAACCCCACACACAAGAGGGGCAACAGTAGAAGAATGATCCCCTAAACTAACCGAAAAAGTCCTATCTTTCAAATAGGAAGAGAACCATTTCAGGGCTGGACCCTGAATACCAACCTGATCCCTAAGACGATCAATGAGAATATTGTGATCAACTGTATCAAATGCTGCGGTAAGATCTAACAATAGTAGAACAACACGGTTTCCAAAATCAACTCCCCGTAGGATGTCATTAGAGACCCTCAAAAGAGCAGATTCTGTACTGTGGCCAGCTCTAAAACCGGACTGAAATCTATAAAAAAATGTAATTTCTCATTAAAAAGTCATTAAGCTGTGCATTCACAATTTTTTCGAGTATCTTAGATATAAAAGGCAATTTCGAAATGGGAGAAAACTGCTCATCTCAAATGGGTCTAACTCGCTTTTTTTGAGAAGGGGCTGAATGACCGCATGCTTAAAACTAACCGGAACAACACCAGATGACAAACTTATGTTCATAATTGACAAAATACTTGGGCCAATGGAATCAAGTACCTGCTTAAACAGAGAAGAAGGAAACACATCGCCAGGAGACCTGGTGGGCTTCATATGAGCAATTATATCTTTAAGCTGCTGCAGGGAAACGGGCATAAAACAGGTCAATTGACTAGGAGGTTCAACAGAAGCAATAAAACCATTGCTAACAGATGAAATCTGAGATTTAATTCCATCAATCTTACCAATAAAAAAGTTTAAGAACTTCTCACACGTCAACAGAAGGAGTAAGTGATGGAGTAGCAGTGGGGTGAAGCACAGCATTTATAGTAGAGAAAAGTACTCTAGAGTTATGACAGTTTCCGGAGATGATGCCAGAAAAGTAATTTGATCTAGCCAATTTAACAGTTTTTTGATACTCGTTTAAACGGTTCTTCAAAATCTCATAAGAGATCTGTAGTTTATCTTTAACCCATTTGAGTTCAGCCCTCCTACACTCCTGCCTCAGAGCACGGGTAGTACTGTTCAACCAGCAGGGCCGTGGGAAGAGGTTTTAAGTTGGGGGTGCTGTAGTGGGAGGTGCATTTTTTGCGCGTCAGGTGGACACCTCTTAATAATGTCTAATGTCTAAGTGTTAATAATTAACAAAGTAAACACACACTAATAAGAATGAACCATATTTATACCAATCTTGTAACCAGACTCCGTTGAACACAGCAGACACGTACAAATAGCCAAGATAGTTAAACAGCTCCAAAAGGTTGTCGCGCACAGCGGACAAGAACATCCACAAAAGCAAATATTTTTAACAGCACATATAAGCCTACGTTATTTAAACTTATGGCTCTGTCAGGGCGCAGACAAACACTCACAGAACACAGCTAATAAGAACATAAAAATAGCCTACGAATAATTAAAACGGTCCACAGGCTGACAGCGCAAACGAACATATCCAAATATAGGCACATTTTCGCCGTTTCAAAAGCCCAATTTGCACAGCACACAATAATATAACCAAATACATTTCTGCAGCAAATTTATCAGTGTGAAATTAATGCGTATGTTATGTTAAACTGCTCAACTGCAGCTCATAATAAACCAAACGTTTTACCTTGAGCAGGGTGCTCCTGTTAAATTACTCCAAATGTGGCTTGGCGCTCAGGAGCTGAGTAGATAAAGTCTCTCATGAGGGAATGGATGTCCAAAGCATTCAAAATGTCTGTGTGGACATTCATCAGGGACAAGTGTGTGAGTCTCTTCTGTGTCATGGTGGACCGTAACCATGTTTTTAATCGGCGCAAGTTGGAGAATGATCGCTCGGATGAGGCCACTGATATAGGTAAACACAGACACAATTGTATGAGTTTTTCAGCCTCAGTAAACAGAGCTCTCGTTTGAGGATGGAGCTTAGATAGGCATGATGCTACATCTCTCACTGTGCTACATTGAGATTCTCTGGTGACATCGCAAAGCATTTTGAGCTGGAGATTAAGGCGGTCTATGTCCAGCTCCTTGGGAAGCTGAAGGGGCTCCAAATCAACAGTTCCTCCTCCTGCTGCCACTATTACTGCCCTCTCTCGGCTCGCTGCTATAGTCATACTCTCTTGGTCAAACCGTCTCTTCAGCTCCGCTGACACCAAGTCAACAGCCTGGTAAAACTAATGTCGCCAAATCACTGTTGCTGCGTTGTGCGCCACTGCCTCTGGTTCCGTGGTTTGGCGAAAGCGGCCCGGGGTTCTGCTCACTCTTGCGGTGGTGTCTGGCATTTTCAGGTCCATCTCTGAGGCACATGCTTCAACCTTGAGGACCATCTCCTCCACAATGTCATCATCACGAAGTGCCGCTATGCGATCTTTGAGCACATTTGCGCATTCAAGTGCACCAAGGGCACTTGCTTTGGAGCTCTGCAGGCCCCGGGCCACTGCCTCGCAGGGTTCGAACAGTGCTTGGCAACAGAGAAGACCGAAAAATGTTCTCCCTTTTCGGGCTTGGTTCCACAGTCCCCCAATCTTTGATCTGCTGTCCCCTCTGAGCAGCTTCTTGTCCTCTTTCAGCAAATTGAGTGTAGCCAGAAGAGTACTGTTAGAGAAACAGACGCGTTTGATGGCTGTGGCGCGGACGCACCATCTCGTCGGGCAAAGGCCTAGGATGTTAACCGCAACCTCATCGCAACCGAAAAGCGACTCAAAAAGCTGTTTGCGCTTTGACGATTCTCCAATTACAGTAGCAACACCCCGTACAAAATTCAAAGTGTCGGCCACAAGGCTCACTTCACAAGCAACTTCTTGGAGCACCAAGTCCAGCGCGTGGTTGTTACAGTGTACATACATTGACTGAGGGCACAATTCTTTGAGGCGAGCCTGCACTCCTGAAAAGCACCCGGACATATTACTGGCTCCATCAAAGCAGTATGCTACAAGGCGTTCGATTGGAATGTTCAGTCTCAAAAACACATCCTTGATGCAGGAGAAAAGAGTTTTTCCAGTGCTGTCCTGTGCATTATAAAATCCCAAAAATAAACAGTGAGACTCCAGGCTGCCGTCAACAAATTGCAAATTACACGAGAACTGCTCTGTTGTGCTCACGTCAGTAGTCCCATCAGCTGTTAATCCATAAAATCTGGATTCCGATGAACGGGCGACAATATCCCTCTGAATAGCATGGGCAAACTGTTGGATAATTTCACTTTGTATGGTGTTGGACATCCAGTTGTCTCTTCTCATCACCCATTCTCGTTCTTTAGGGAGATCATAGGTGCGTTCCAACATCAGTTCGTAAAGGATTCCATCACGTGTGGTGTCACCCCTGAACGGCATCCCCTTGCTGCCCAG
The DNA here is from genome assembly GCF_949152265.1 of Phoxinus phoxinus. Taxonomy (NCBI): domain Eukaryota; kingdom Metazoa; phylum Chordata; class Actinopteri; order Cypriniformes; family Leuciscidae; genus Phoxinus; species Phoxinus phoxinus. The sequence continues at coordinate 35,162,617 of NC_136884.1, read as the reverse complement.
GAATCTGATGGATCTAAACAGTAGTTCCAAAACATGTCGAGCGGTCCCCTGCTGTTCGGCAAGAGCATTAGACAGGAGGGCATTGATAGGCACATTACCCAAAGCAGCGTGTCTTTGAACTGAATCCATGTGTAACTTTGATCGTTCATGTTCCTTGAATTTTGCAGTGGCTTTACGCCAGTTTCCAAAGCCGCCTGACACGAATGGGTTGTCTACCGTAAAACTGTCTGCATTGATAAGTTTTTTTTCTATTGCTTTCAGACAAGCAAAACACAAAACTCGATTGGTCTCAGTCACGTAATGCAGCCACTTCCATTTGTTAAACCAAGCTGGTGTGAATGCACGATTGAAAGTTTCTGTTCCAAAATGTCTACTAGGAAAAACAAAGTTAGATGGCTGGAAAGGCTCCTCAAATGCAGCTAGCGTGCTAAATCCACCACCAGTGCTAGCAGCATTGCATGGAGGAGCGGCAGGCTCGTGAGGGTTGTTACCGCAGGTCTTGGCGGTCTCTGAGGCAAAACTAGCAGGCCTACTAGGCTCTGGCGAAGAGCTGGTCGGTGTCGGGATGCTTTCCTGTATTCTCTGGACTTCCGTCGTGCTCTTTTTAGAAGCTGGTGTACCAAAAAAATCCAAAATTCTTTTCTGTGCCATTTTGATATCTAGATACCTTCATGTTTTTTTAATTATTATTTTTATACCTTCACTGTTGCAACGTCTTCGCCTTGACGTTCAACGTGAGGTCAGTTGACAATGATGCATTCTGGCTGACCCCCCAGGGCAAGTTTTTCAAGGAAACCGTTATTTAGAATGTGTCACTTTATGGTTTCCATGGTGACGCGTCATTGCTTGTCACGTGACACCGCAACAACAACAGAGCTGAATGAATGATGATATGCTTTTATGTCATTTTTCCTTTTTATTCAAAATATTCACAAATTTGTTAGATATGGCATTAAATATCTGATATTCCGATTGTCAAATATATGCAAGTGGAAGTGTTTTGTTGTTTAAACACCTTTATAACGATCGCGTTAGTTGAGCTGTATGCGCGATGGGCGACGGCATCTTAGTTTGTGCCGCAGACGCAGTTCAGAGAATCGGATCTGTTGGATTTACCACATGTGAATTCATCCACTTCTCCCGAAATACATAAAACTAAGTGGCTGTTGAACTGGGAGAAGAATAGAGTAAACTTTAAAGTTACTTTCACAATGTGTATCTGATATGAATAAAACAACGTGTCTAATTATAATGGAAAGGATTATTATTGCCTCTTCCTTTGACATCAGTGTGTATTTTACAAACTCTAAATGTATTGTGTTTTTTTTTTTAGTACTTATATGTCTGAAACCTAAAATAAACATTATGTGGTTGAAAACACTGAAAAGTTGTGATATATGACAGCTCTGAACGCGCCTGTCTCTGGCTCAGCGCCAGCCAACAAGCGAAAGCACATTTGAATTTAGCAGTTGATCACGTCATGCACTGGGACCAGCCTAGACTGATAACACCGGTGTGATCGTACGTACGTGCGAAAGGGTCAATAATTATTTAGTTGTACTCAAAACCTCCTCGTGCATAAACTTCTTAGGTTAATAACAAACAGGAAAAAATAAAAAAATGTTTTAATACGTTTATTTATTTGCATCTGTCAGAGAGTGCTGTAATGTCTGCATTTTCCAACGGGGGTGCTGCAGCACATGCAGCACCCCTACTTCCCACGGCCATGTCAACCAGGGCTGTGATTTGACCTTTTTTTCCCTGACTTTAACAGGAGCCACAGCATCTAAAATATCTAAACAAGAAGAATTAAACTGGTCGACCAACTCTTCTAAACCCATACAGGGAGAGGGGGACTCGATCAATGAAGTTAAAGGAGAGAGAGCTCAAAAACAGCTGAAAATCTACCAGCTGTGCATGGATTGAGTATGCGAGATGAAACAGAGGAAGAAACAATATTACCGAGCGGGCCAAAAGGAAAATAAGAACTAAAAAGGACAGTCTTATGATCGGAAAAAACAGTATCAACAATCTTCACACTACCAACAGAGAATCCCAGGGATAATACAAGGTCAAGCGTATGACCACGTTCATGAGTTGGACCAGACACACATTGTAAAAAATCAAATGACTCTAATAAATGAAAAAAATCTTTGACCAGGGGCTTTGAAGGGCAGCACACATGTATATTGAAATCCCCCAAAATTAAAATATTGTCAAAAGAAGAGACAATTCTAGATAAAAATTCTGAAAACTCATGTATAAAATCCCCATGAACATTTGGGGGTCTATAAATCAAAACACATAGCACAGATTTAAAAGAATTCAGTGTAATTAGCTGAGATTCAAAACTACAATAGGACTCAGAAGGTAAAAGTCTACACTTAAACTTGTCTTTAAAAACAACTGCAAGACCTCCGCCCCGGCCAACAGACCTAGGGGTACTAAAAAAACTACAACCAGGAGGAGATAGTTCTGAGTCATTTCGCCAGCATTAAGCCACGTCTCAGTAACAAATACAAAATAAATTTTTAAAATTTCCTCCTTAGCTCTCACCTTTGTGTTCTTTGTCGTCTGTGGTCTCGCAGTGTGGAAATCGCCAAACATCTGGTCCAAGGCTGTTTTATTCTTGGGAGGAACATCATCTAGGAGCAGAACAGAAAAGTTAATATTTTTCGTTATTATATAATTATATTAATTTAGTGTAGAAAAATGACATCAGTCAATACTATACTACAAAAAATGTGACATACAATACTAGACAATAATACCACATGCATCTTCAAATCAACATACAGTAGCTTTATAACTTTTCCAACAGTTCCTAAACTTACCAGTTCCTATCAGAACATAGCAAACCTGTCTCTTCCTCACTGTGGGGGCTCCTGTCACTAAATTGCGTAATTTAGCTGCCTGGTCCTCATTCATTGTGCTCCCTGCCTGACAATAATTATTATAATCCAGAGACTGTTAGATTTCCTTAAATGACAAGTTCGGTATTTTACACTTAAAGCCCTGTTTTCAGATCGTTTCTGATTAAATAGAACGGTTAAGATTGAAATTTGGACACATGCTCCTGGCCCGAGAATTTTCGGCTTCTGTGGTAGTATGGTAGTACAGCTTATTGAGTATGGTGGTGGTAATTCTTCAGGTTTCCGAGCCATAAAGTAGAGTGGTCTTTACGTTTGAGTTGAAGATTTGCAGTTTGGTCTTGAGTGACAGGTTTTTTGCCTTCCAAATATTGTTTAGCATGTTGAATGTTGTCCTTGCTTTTCCGATCCTAGCTTGGACATCGTCCTCCGTGCCACCTTCCTTTGAAATGATGCTACCAAGGTATGTGAAGCTGTTTACATCCTCTAATGCATTTTGGTCCATGGTTATGGGTGTGTTGTTCTTGCTATTGATACGCAATACTTTAGTTTTTGATGAGTTTATTTTGAGACCGAGCAAAGCAGCTGTTTCCTCCAGTTTTCCAGATTTTTCCTGCATCTGTTGGTGTGTGTGAGCCAGTAGTGCCAGATCATCAGCGAAATCGAGATCTTCTAGCTGTTCGGTCAGGCTCCACTGTATGCCGGTTCGTCTATTGTTGATTGTTTCTTTCATCACCCAGTCTATGCAAAGGAGGAAAATCTATGCTTTTTATGTTTTATTTATTATACTTAAAAGAAAAGTGTATCTTCATTTATTTAGTATTTTTCTTTTTTCCACAAATGTATGACTTTTGGAAGTGCAATATTTGATTACCATATGCAGTTTTAATAAAGTGGAATTAACTTAACCTTCGGTCATTTTTACTCTTAAAAGTGTACACTTGCAGGTGTTGATTATAATTAGGCTAATTTACTGAAAGCCCCATTAAATAATAGTAAGGATAAACAATATTTAAAAAGTATAGCTATAATTATCTAACATCTTACTAATTAAAAATGAACCTCAAAACATAAAATGCTAAATGGGGGTAAGCCTATCTAGCGTAAAAAAATTGTCAGAACATCGTTTCTCAGTTGCTGAATGTTGCGCAACAACGTCGCTACAGCCCTGTCGTTGTTACAATGTCGCGAGCACGTAGACAGTGACGTTGCCATAGCAGAAATGCAACGTGCCACAGACGTTGCCACAACGTAAATGTGTTCTCCTACGAGAGTACTGTCGTATTGCGTAATTATTTATTATGCTACGGGAAAATCCCTTTTCTCGAGAATACTGAAGCCAAAAATTATCCTTAATTTTGCATGAATTTAAAATGCATTGCTGCACAGAGCAGACCTAGGCAAGATGGCTCACGCGCCTATTGGTCGCTCTGCAGCAACTGCTGCAACCGCTAGAGGGACTGTATGTGACGTAAGCACCAATGAGGGCGCGGGCGCCTGTGCACGTCACGTCCTGCCAGAATGGGTGTGGCTTATGTCTATATAAGCTGAGTTCAGATAGGGTGTTCTTTGATTTTTCATCTCTTCAGCGAAGTGTTCACTTCACATCGCTGTTCTCTGGAAAAGCCTGCGCCGTCGACGAGCCTTCTCAGCGGGACGAGCCATCTGCCATGTTCTCGCCGCTTTAGCCGCCGTTCCTGCTGCGCTATCCGGCGCCTATATCCTTTCTCTATTGCATTTGTGTGTCTGCCCTGCGGCACACTCCTTCCTAAAAGAGCAGAGGTGTTGTTTCAAATGCCTCTCTTTTCCAAGTGCGACTCGTGTTGAGCCCCCCTCAGCGACGGGGACCACTACATCCTGTGTGTTTCCTGCCTTGGACGGAACCACGCGGACCACGCGCTTTCCAAGGGCGGCATTGAACATTTTTAATTTAAAACAGCTTATTATGTAGGTAGCCAATGTGCCTGATGCTTTCACTTGATGCAAATGTTCGTTTTTGTGATTAAAATACATATAAAATATTACCATAACCTGTCTTCCTGTGTGCGGAAATTTGTTTATGTAGCCGTGACAACGAAACACGTGCATGCGCGCCTGTGTTAAGAGCGTTTGTTGATCCGTGTTGAGATATATATATATATATATATGTGTGTGTGTGTGTATTTTGTAAATTTTAAAAAGCAATTTTAACAAGGACAAATCTAAAATGTAGGCTATTCCCAAAATTGTGCAGCACTAGTTTCTCTTGATATCAGCATGTTCACAGGTTTTTATTTTTTTATTTTTTAGGTACCAGTCCTGCTGACTTCAACATGAGCAGAACATGGTAAAGTGAAAAATCAAACACCTTGGAAATGACAGGTATGTACTATGTTTCAGGAATGGCACAAAGGTGTGTGACTGGTTAAGTCTCTGTCTTTAGTTCAGTGTGTTAAATAATGTGCTTTTTTGCCATTTGTTGTGTATCTTTGGATTATGTTGTGTTGTAAATAAATCCAAACAATCAAAAAGCCATTCTTTTTAAAATATCCTCGTTCTTTGTGCAAGGTAATGCAGGGCTCTCAAGTGTCACGCATTGAGCGTGACAGTCACTCATTTCAGTCTTTTGTCACGCACTCCCGCCACACATTGTATTTCTCACGCGGAAAAACTTTATAATATATTTAATATGCCGCAGCGCCCAAAACTTCTCTGGCCGCGCCGCTGTCACTATGGAACCGGCAGGAAACAAGCGTGTCGCCGCGACGCGTCTCCCCTGGAGTTCTTAGTTGAGCCTGCCACTTAACAGCCAATCAAAAAAAAGAAAGGGGCTACACAATAGCCAATCAGAAAATAGCACTATTGTTTCTGGGTAAGATTTAACGTAACAACCAATGGGGAAAAAAGGAATTGTTCACGTGATCTTCCGAAAGTTTCGTTCACCCACAGAGGAAAACACTGGATCTCGTCATGATCTCCTGTTTTAATGTTACAACAAATTCACAACTTGTTTGACACAAACAATGACAACTTGACTGCTGTTAGAAAATGTTTCCCAGATAATTACCATCAGTTTTTCATGAGTTACTGTAACTTAGCCAACAGTTTTACAGCCTGTTCACTGACAACACCTGCTCAGAACAAGTAGTCTATCACACGATGACTGACATATTGTTACATTATAAACATCTCTCTCTCCAAATAGGCTTAATCATTTTATTAGCACTAAATAAATTAAAGTGTATTGCATAGTCGATGTTATAAGTCACTTTTAAAATCATGTCATATTTTATAATTATATCCTGGACATGGATGCATTAATCATTGCATCTGTCTTTCAAATATGTCAGGTACAAAGCATACTTTGTATTTGGTTGAATTGTCAGTGCCATGTGTCAAATATTATCTTCTGCAAGTCTGAGCATTAATAATAACAACAAAAATTATTTGTTTAATTTTTACAAATTAAAAATTAAAATCAATAATAATAAATAAATAGATCAATTTTCAAAAGTCTTGTGAAGAAATAATCAGTTTGGGTTTCATGACCTCATTTCAGTGACTTTTTTTTGTCATTTTCACAAACCACGCATAAATGTTATTATCTCAAAACTAAAAAATTCACATACATGCTGCTGACATATTATTGTAGCAGAGTTTGTGCTGAATACAGTGTAATAAGACTTTAGCCATGAAAATGTCACAGAAATAAGCACAAATGTTAGAGCATGTCAGAACACCTCCAGAACCCAGAAAACACCTCAGACCCCAGAGGGTTAAGCAATTATAGACCGATCTCAAATCTTCCTTTCATTGGCAAGATCATTGAAAAAGTTGTTTTCAATCAGCTGAACAAATTCAGGCTTTTCACTTTCACTTTCCTGTTCCAGTAAATGAGAGACTTTATATGCAATGGCTTACAACCAACTGGCTGTTAGATCCCGACCCTGGGACTGGAGTTCCCCCAACAGCACACATTTTTGATGTCTCCTTTATCTGATACAACCATTTCAGGTCTTAAAGTCTCTATTAACAAGATCACGAATAAGGTTTCATTTTCATTTTCCTGTTCCAGTAGATGAGAGGCTTTTTATGAACAGACTTGTGGTTTTGGAGTCTGTCATTATCAGCTGATGAAATCAATCAGGTGTGTTTGATTAGGAGACATACAAAATGTGAATTGTTGGGGGGCTAATCAAACACACATGTACAAGCAAATTAATCTCTTTGGGATTACTAGAAAGTTAGGCTGCGTTTACACTTGGCATTAATATGCGATCACCATGATCCGATCAAGCAGAACGGATCATTAGCCAATCAGGACACGGTGCATTTACATTTGTTCATATTAAGTAGCCTCTGTATCTGGATAACCGATCTAATTTCTGTTTTTTTTATTTAAATTAGGTCTGTGGCACGACACCAAATTAAGTGTAAAGATGATACAAATTAAGCAATGTCGAATTGCTTTCACTCACTCACTTTACTTTCCTGTGCAATCTACATCCTTAGATCAAATTACGTTTTTTGAATGAAGGAATATTTCCAGAGTTGATCATACAAAAATAACCATGGTTAAGTCACATCATCGATCATCGGGGTTTAAGGTAATAGCGTGCAATGACTATATTAACAGAAGTGGGAGATTAATAAACATGCTGAAACAATAAAAACATTCAACATTTAAAACATTAAAAAATAAAAAGTGTATTCCCATTATTCCTCTGGCAAGCAGCGCACGCTCTTCATCTCATGATCACAGCTGTGATTGTACAGGCGATCGCCTCTTCAGATAATGTTGCACAATTAAAATGAAAAATGACACACACCGTATCATGAAAGTCTAAATAAACTGTTTTAAAGATTGACGTTTATTGTAAGGTTCAAATAAGTTTAATTTTTTGTCTAAACTGCGTCTGGCCATTATTTTCTGACAGCACGTGGGGAGACTGGGGGGGGGGATTTATATGATGTCCACCTGTGAATGCCGACACACACACACACAAACATACACACACGATGGCTGGATTACGTTTACATTACACTGAGATCCGATCACAATCTGTCCTCGACTACCTCTGGAACAGGACACGCTGATCGCATAACATTCCCATCAGAAGCGCGTTTACACTTGTCTTTTCAATGTGTATGTGAACAACATCCGGATACAGGTCGCATGTTAATGCCAAGTGTAAACGCAGCCTTAGAGGCAGATGAGTTTGATCAGGGTTTGAGCTGAACTCTGCAGGAAAGTGGACTTCAAGTGCCTTATCTTAACCCCACCCCACACAACTTTAGAGTGGGATATGTTTTTATGTAGCTAAAATTTCAAAATATCTGCTATATCACACTCTAAAGTTGAGACATCAAAAATGTGTGCTGTTGGGGGAACTCCAGTAGGGTCGGGATCTAACAGCCAGTTGGTTGTAAGCCATTGCATATAAAGTCTCTCATTTACTGGAACAGGAAAGTGAAAGTGAAAAGCCTATTGACAGTTAATCATGTCTCTACAAATCACCTTCAACACTTCCTAGCCATGCCCTAGCAACCATTGTCGAGCACCCTGACAAGGGTGACAAGTGTCTTTATGACACTTTGATCCAGAGTTACGTTCAATACAAAAGTCCTGTGCAAGTTGCATAGTATGATAAACATACACGCAATCCCTGTTTCATGGGCCGTCCCTTCACCATAGTATGTCTATGGAGCAACTTTCGGCAGCTCCTGCCCCCTCAGGGGTACAACTTACACCCGATTGTGAGGTATATTCTTACAGAGCCTCCCTGCTTCTTCAAATGTGGTAACCCATATGTTTCTACGAAATCCTCGCTCAGACTCACCAAAATCCGTTACAATGTTAAGTCTATGGTATTTTTTGCCTAATTTTACTGGTAGTTCTTATAGTGCTGGGGTTAGACCCGACTCTGAAGTTCATGCAAAGCATCATGGGGCATAGGAATAAGGTGTATAGCTTAAATGGACTACTTGCACAACTATTTCCGCGTTCCACTTAAATACATATCGGGAGTTTCCGGTTAGTGTTCAGCACACCTCCACACATGAGAATGCAGATTATCACTACGTTTTATGGATGCCAATTGATTAAAACAATGAATAATAATCTCTGTATTTATCTTGATCTCTGTATTAATTATCTTGAGCCTGCTTAAATGTTCCTATAAATATATATTTTTTCCAACTGTTCATTCTGAATAATAAATAGGCTAAATATATTTATCAGTAGCAGTCCTATATGTCTTCTCATTAACAGTGTTTTTCTCTTAGTCTACTTATATTTTATACCTGTTGAGTGTACATTTTTTAATGAATTTGACTAATAAAAAAGATTGCTTGTGTGCATTGGGGCTTTATTCCAGTCTTTTTAAAATAGTTGAATGAGTGAATGCTCGCGAGGGTCCTGTAACGATGTTAAATAGGCTAGGCTATTTAATTAATCTTCCAACAGTAACGCACACAGCGTAGAGGATAATGACAGTCAACTTCTTTGAATATTAATCAAGCATTTTGGGCATGAACATGTAAATAGTAAAAAGATTGACATTGAAAAATGACACAGAATGATTAAAATATTTAATCCAAATAAATAAAAGGTGGTTCGTTCTGATGTTATTCTGTTCTCACACACTTCAGCGTCGCGGTCACTAGTGTAGACGAACACTGACACCCTGTGGTGAAATAATGCGTGTGTTTAACAGCCGCAGCTTTCTCAGATCGGCTTGGTTTTGATTAAAACGTCATGTTCCGATGAGTTTGGAAAATTCTGCACACAGTAAACATCAGAATATCCCTTCTTCTGTCAATAACAATGTCCACATTTTTAAATCTTATTGCAGACACTCATTTTAGGTGGCGTTTGTTCAACTCATTGACCGCAGCACATTGAAAGTAAACATAACTGGAATGTGTGATATGTATTAAACAATACACAAGTGATATGTATTCTTTCCAAACGGAAGTGCATCACAAAGTTCAGTGCAAGTGGTCCATTGTTCCTAGTTCCTGCGGTGCGAACCGCCAGTATCTGGGTACTTCCGCCAATAGTTATAAGAACAATGAAAACGTTCCTGATGACTTTTGACTTTATGGGGTGGAGCAGCAGTTGGACACTATAAAAACCAATGCAGAGTCTTTCTGCAGCTGCAGATGAAATGCAGATTCAAGAGTAAACTGAAATAACAGTAAGTCTATTTCCTAGCTTAACACAAATAGATTTACAAAGACTAGATTTGTAATATTTGACTGAAAACAAGCTTTAAAAATAGATCCTGCTGATTCTGCACAGATATTCGAATCTAAAAAGTCTAAATGACATTTTGTATAGTAAAGTTGAAAAAATCTGATAGTTTTTCCTAACAAATTGTTAATTAAAAAAAAGTATTTAATTCTTTTTCAGTATAGTTTCAGATGGTATATTCAAAGGTCAAATTGTAAAGTATGACATATAATGCACAAAAAACTATGTACATTTTTATTGTGTTTTTAATAATTTGACTAATATTCATTAATAATCAAATCTTTAATTTTCTATCATTTTTCAAGACAGTCATCAGGTGCTATTACAGAAAGAAACAGGCATTGTCCAGGTGAGTACATTATCAGAATATAGACTAGAATATATTCAAATAGAAAATGTATTTAATTTTTATTTATTTTTTTACAATAGTTTATTTAGAATTTAAGTGTGATGAATATCATTCCAGAGGAATAAATATATAGATTGTAAAAAAAAAAGAGGTTAATACAAGTAACATTTACAAAAATAACAATATTGTGTAGAATATTAAGACTGTACAGGTTGTTCAAACAAATCTCCTATATATGTAATATATTTTGCCAAAATCCTAATTGGGAATAATTATAAACCACATAATGTTCGTGTGTTTAATTTCAATATACACTAATTGTTTAAAATGTTGTATTCACTCTGACTTTCTATATAAAAATAATTATGTTCTTTAAGCGAAAGAAACCGTAAATTCTCGGGACAGCAGCATGTGTCCAAATTTTAATCTTAACCGTTCTATTTCATCAGAAACAATCTGAAACCAGGCCTTTAAGTGTAAAATACCGAACTTGTCCTTTAAAAAACAATACTCTTCTGAGGTTTATAGGTATTGTGTTTTATTAAAATTGTTTATAATTTATATCTATGCGCTGCTTTTTGCATGGTGCGTATTGCTGCACACTTCCACAGAGGATTGCAACGCAATATTTTCATAAATGTAATAACTTGCCATTATGGTTTGTTTCTTATCAAACCCTACAGTATACTTTCAGAAAAAAAAGAATAGCCTTGGAATAGCCTATAATACAGTTGAAAAGGATTATGTCATCACAGACATTTTCTAACTTTTCTACTTTCAATATAAATCAAAAAACAACTGAACGAATGATACATGGGTTCTTCTGGAGTAATGCTGAAAACACAATTTTGATTCAAATAAATGTTGCTTTGGTGAACATACAAATCTTTCAAAAACCAAAAGTCATGATCAAAATATATTCAAAATTTGGAACATAAATATATATAAAGTTGCAGCAATATGTTGATACAGTGAATATAAAAATACCTGATACATGTTTATTTAATTTTTTTATTTAACCTTTATTTAACCAGAAAAGCTCTCTGAGATTAAAGGTGCATTAAGCAACTTTTCATGTTAAAAATACCCGTTTTCTAACCCATACATGCTTAAACAATTGCCTGATGGGCTGAATGAGCCCTTCTCTGATCACTGAGATTGTCTCTATAATCCTGTAAAGTAAAATAAATAAGAGGGATTCGGGCCGGAATTTTAGACTAAAAATGTGCAGCAGTACAATCAATTCCATCACAGATAAACAGCACACAAACAAATTAACAAATTAAAACACTTAAAGTTAGTTGCATAATGTTAGATCAACTTCCATTTGCCGAATAACTAGTTTAAAATGGTCAGCTATGATGCCTAGATATTTGTACTCTTTTACTAATTCGATCACTGTACCTTGAAGAGATACTAAATTATTTTCAAGTTTTTTTGATTTAGAGAATAACATATACTTGGTTTTATCAGTATTCAGAACAAGTTTTAAACTGTGAAGCCTTAACTGAATAATATTAAAGGCTGACTGAAGCTTAGACAAAGCTTGCTGTCCAGAGGAAGCGCTGCTATACACGACAGAATCATCGGCATAAAATTAAAAGTTGGCATCCTGAATGTCATAATCAAGGCTATTTATATAAATGGTGAATAAAAGGGGCCCCAGCACCGATCCTTGGGGAACACCTTTGGAAATCTCTAATGAATCAGATTGTTTACCTTCGGCTTGAACACACTGGGTTCTTCCACTCAGATAATTTTTAAACCAAGGAATAACGTGACTTGATAAACCAACAACCTTCAGTCTGTGCAGCAAGATTTCGTGATCCACTGTATCAAAAGCCTTTGATAAATCGATAAAAAGCGAGGCACAAGATTCACCATTATCCATTGACCCTACAATATCATTTAAAACTTTCAAAATAGCCGTTGTAGTACTGTGTTTTTTGCGAAAACCCAGATTGATTAATAGACAACACCCTATTTGCATTCATATAGCATGTCAACTGTTCACCAATGAGGCTTTCTAATATCTTTGATAAAACGCAGAGCTTTGAGATTGGTCTGTAATTATTCATTATAGTAGGATCCCCCCCCCCTTTTAATAGAGGAACAACAAATGCTGATTTCCAAATTTCCAGAATAACACCAGTATTTAAAGAAAGATTAAAAATCTAAGTTAAAGCGGATATAATATAATCTGGTGCTAGTTTCAAATACACAGGCTCCACACAATCAGGGCCTGGATATTTGTTTATGTCAAGCAGACAGAGTGCTTTATTTGTTTAAATTTGTTTAAATCTAAATTCTTCCTTTTCGTTTAATTTGTTTAAATCTAAATTCTTCCTTTTCTAGATGACTTTCTGCATTAATAAAATCAGAATCAGAGCCTGTAGGATTTAGTGGTTCAAATAGAAACCCAGAGGCAACAAAATGCTTATTGAAGCAATTGAGCATATGTTCTTTATCTGATATACTAGTGGAATCCATTTTTAGACATGATGGAAAGCTAGACTTGTTTTTACTACCTGATATCAGTTTTATATTCTGCCAGAATTTCTTGGGATTATTTGAGTTAATAGTGTTTTTTTCAATAAAATAATCAGCCTTTGCTTTTCTAATAGCAACTGTACATTTATTCCTGAGCTGCCTAAAACGGATCCAATCGGAGCTAACATCGGATTGTCTAGCTTTTGCCCAAGCCACATCCCGCTCACGAATTTGAACAGAAAGGGCTTTAGAAAACCAGGGATTATCCCTACCTTTAACACAGAATTTTTTTAAAGGTGCATGCCTGTTGATGATTGATAAGAATCCATCATAGAAGTAATACCAGGCAACATCGGGAATGAGAAAAACTCTGTCCCAGTCATAGCGTGCTACATCAAAAAGAAAGGCTTGTTCATTAAAGTCACGTGTGCATCGTCTAGTGATAATACGTGGTGTATGCTTGGGTAATTTGGTATCTCTGACTATGGCAACGACACAGTGATCACTGATATCATTAGCATATACAGAGGCTAAAGAGTACTTGTGAGGCATATTACTAAAAATAAGATCGATTAATGTGGACTTTTTGTAATCCTTCGAGTTAGGTCTAGTAGGTGTCTCAACTAGCTGAAAAAGATTTAAAGAGTCACAAATTGCTTTGAAACAATCAGATACTGACTGTAGCCAATTCACATTAAAATCACCAAGAAGAACAAGCTCCTTGTAGTTCAAAGAAGTCACAGAGTGCATCAGAGAGGCAATGGCATCAGTACTAGCTGATGGGGGTCTGTAGCAACCAACTACAGTAAGATGTAAAGTCTTGGAAACGATAAGATTTAAAGCTAATAATTCATACTTTTTAACTAATGACTCAGAGAGCAACACAGTAACTTCAAAGCTGTCCTTAACATAAATTGCTACCCCCCTCCCCTTTTTGGTCTATCAGTCCTATAGAGCTGGTAAGTCCCGCCCCCTCCGTAAAACCCCGCTGGACCTCAAAGTTGAAAAACCGTCAATGCAAGTGAATGGGAGAAAATAATTATTTTCTGGTCCCGTTCGAATTGTGCCATGAATGTGAACATATGTTGTCTGTGAATTTTTTATATAATCTTTCGTGTGAAGAATGCTACAATTTAGCGGGTAGAAGTTTGATACGGGTAGACTTTGTGTGAGAGCACTTTGTGGACTACAACTCTTCGCTGCTTTCGACGCGTTTGAAACGTCAACACCACTAGCACACGGCTCTAGCTCACGGATCCCGCTAGACATGGCTGTGTCTTTGGTGCATTTCACCGCCTTCTTTCAGGGAGAGAACAAAATCGTTGAGGTTGGCGAAAACCACGGGTAAGTCAACTTTATGGGGTGACGTCACATAGGCGACATGTAGTCTTTCTCGTTATGTCTTTTCCACAACTGCTAGCCGACGAATCATACCATATACTGTCAAACTTGTAACATGAAAGATTATATAAAAAATTCACAGACAACATATGTTCACATTTATGGCACAATTCAAACGGGACCAGAAAATAATTATTTTCTCCCATTCACTTGCATTGACGGTTTTTCAACTTTGAGGTCCAGCGGGGTTTTACGGAAGGGGCGGGACTTACCAGCTCTATAACCCTTTATAACCGAATGTGTCGTCGCCGACACAGATCAGCAAGCTGTATTCATTGTACCGTAACTCTTCAACCGTTTGCACTATCAAAACCATTCAAATTGCCCCTGACATTAGACAGAATGCGCTTTTCAGCAATATATGGCTTATTACGGTAACGTCATGCTTTCCGTCAACAAATGACAGCTGGCTTTCTGGCAGAGCGGGAAGGAAGGATTTGAACCGAGAGATGCGAAGTGCGGCGGGTTAGAGTGTTTTGGATTGCATAAAATAATAAAAGACACAAACAAATACATGGTGAAAGAAGTGGTAGACAGCAGAAGAGGTGATTGGGATGATTTTTAAAGAAACTTGGGAGGCGGATGGCCGTTACTTTTTCACGTATCTTTACATGTGGTGTGTGCATGTGTATGTGTGCGTGCCTAATATGAATGGACGCATTTGTATGTGTGCGTGTATGAAAAAAAAGTGTCCTAAATGAAAACTGTGCAACCCAATGTCACAAAAAAGACGTGTATAGTTGTATTATACTTCATTCTTCAACTTTAAAGTGTTAGTTTCTTCCGTTCGTGATTTTTCTGTTTTTTTTCTAAAATTTATTTTTGTCTATTTAAATTATATTTACAAACTCACCACACACAATAATGGTCAATGACTGTAATTTGTTGAAAGCTAATCTTTTTCTGTAAAAGATGACACCTTGCACATGAAGATAGCACATTGTTTAAGAATTTTACAGTCAACAAATAAAAATATGTGATTTTAGCTTCAGGTTCTAAAGGGATAAACAGTATGACCATCAATATCTATGGCATTGTCTGAAACTGTTTTTTTAAGCCATGTTTCGGATTTGACTATGACATCAGCACTAGTATTTTTTGCCCAGATACGCACCAAGTCCAACTTAGGAAGCAGGCTTCCCACATTCATATGAATAAAACCTAGTCCTGATCTAGATTTAAAATCAGCAGGAAGTTTGAACGTTGGGGAAGTATCATTAAAAGGACCAGGATTTGGTAATACATTTCCTGATTTCAGTAACATAAGAACTATAAAACTCCGACGCCTTACTGTTTCACTTACATTTCCAACAGAAAGATTCAAACAAGTGGAACAATTGAAGATACTGGGCTCCTTATTTGTTTGAGCAGAAACTATGGAGTTCTCGTACACAAAGTTTGAGAGCAGTAACTTCAAACGGCAGTCCGAGAGAACGTTGAAGTTTGTATATATATACCGATCCTCGTCCAATTTGTCCAGTTTAAAGTTGTAAAAATATCGTTATGTAACAAAAAGTCTGAGTCATACCTGTAGCCGATGTTTCCCTGGTAGAGTATCACACCCAGAAATACCACCAGAGCCGCACAATTAGATGGAACAAACCGCATTATCCTTTCGAGGTCCAACTGAGTCGACAACCAAAATAAGATATGAAGGTTTCTTTGCTGACGTGTAGACTTGTGGTACTCCAACTCTTTTCACAGAGCGCTGCCCGACACCACGATGCAGAAAGAGGGATCCACGCTAACATCAAACCGTGTCCCGTACCGAGAGGAAATTAAGACAGAAACACCAGCAAAGGATCAGTGCTAGAGCAACAAACAGCGACCAAATTCTCAAAACGCTAGTTTATGGACAAGGCCACAAGCGTTAATGAAATAAACACTTTCCTTAGCGAAGTAGAGCACAATACATTTAATCCAGTGAGTTTAAATTATAAACATGTCCAAATGTATAGAGCATGCATCTACTAATAATGAAAAAAATCTGGTGTTCTTGTAGCATTTTTCCTGAAACATTTTTAGTTGCATTGTACAAAGTCCTCACCTACTAGTGAGAAAGATCTGTTTTATATAGGTACAGTACAGCCTTAGTATGAATTCTGAATATAGGTTATGACAGGGCTAAAGGCACATTTTAAGGAAAATGTGCTATTCTCTACTCCCATACAAATCATATGAATGTATGATGTGGCGAAGGGGGGCCTTTTACCACACACTCACCCTGAGGCTCACCAGGACAGGCAAAAGGCCCCCAGTATTGATACATATACAGGTCCTTCTCAAAAAATTAGCATATTGTGATAAAGTTCATTATTGTTCATAATGTAATGATAAAAATAAACTTTCATATATTTTAGATTCATTGCACACCAACTGAAATATTTCAGGTCTTTTATTGTTTTAATACTGATGATTTTGGCATACAGCTCATGAAAACCCCAAATTCCTACCTCAAAAAATTAGCATATCTTGAAAAGGTTCTCTAAATGAGCTATTAACCTAATCATCTGAATCAACTAATAACCTCTAAACACCTGCAAAAGATTCCTGAGGCTTTTAAAAACTCCCAGCCTGATTCATTACTCAAAACCGCAATCATGGGTAAGACTGCCGACCTGACTGCTGTCCAGAAGGCCATCATTGACACCCTCAAGCAAGAGGGTTAGACACAGAAAGATATTTCTGAACGAATAGGCTGTTCCCAGAGTGCTGTATCAAGGCACCTAAGTGGGAAGTCTGTGGGAAGGAAAAAGTGTGGCAAAAAACGCTGCACAACGAGAAGAGGTGACCGGACCCTGAGGAAGATTGTGGAGAAGGACCGATTCCAGACCTTGGGGGACCTGCGGAAGCAGTGGACTGAGTCTGGAGTATAAACATCCAGAGCCACCGTGCACAGGCGTGTGCAGGAAATGGGCTACAGGTGCCGCATTCCCCAGGTCAAGCCACTTTTGAACCAGAAACAGCGGCAGAAGCGCCTGACCTGGGCTACAGAGAAGCAGCACTGGACTGTTGCTCAGTGGTCCAAAGTACTTTTTTCGGATGAAAGCAAATTTTGCATGTCATTCGGAAATCAAGGTGCCAGAGTCTGGAGGAAGACTGGGGAGAAGGAAATGCCTGAAGTCCAGTGTCAAGTACCCACAGTCAGTGATGGTCTGGGGTGCCATGTCAGCTGCTGGTGTTGGTCCACTGTGTTTTTTCAAGGGCAGGGTCAATGCAGCTAGCTATCAGGAGATTTTGGAGCACTTCATGCTTCCATCTGCTGAAAAGCTTTATGGAGATGAAGATGTCATTTTTCAGCACGACCTGGCACCTGCTTACAGTGCCAAAACCACTGGTAAATGGTTTACTGACCATGGTATTACTGTGCTCAATTGGCCTGCCAACTCTCCTGACCTGAACCCCATAGAAAATCTGTGGGATATTATGAAGAGAAAGTTGAGAGACGCAAGACGCAAGACCCAACACTCTGGATGAGCTTAAGGCCGCTATCGAAGCATCCTGGGCCTCCATAACACCTCAGCAGTGCCACAGGCTGATTGCCTCCATGCCACGCCGCATTGAAGCAGTCATTTCTGCAAAAGGATTCCCGACCAAGTATTGAGTGCATAACTGAACATAATTATTTGAAGGTTGACTTTTTTTGTATGAAAAACACTTTTCTTTTATTGGTCGGATGAAATATGCTAATTTTTTGGATTTTTGTTTTTTCTTTACCTTTTTGCCAAAATCATCAATATTAAAACAATAAAAGGCTTGAACTACTTCAGTTGTGTGTAATGAATCTAAAATATATTAAAGTCTAATGTTTATCAGTACATTACAGAAAATAATGAACTATCACAATATGCTAATTTTTTTAGAAGGACCTGTACTTTATCTAGAATAGAGTAATACAGACATTGCATAATTTAACGTTGATTAATAATATTAACATTAATACTGTCATTAAAATAGGTTCATAAAAACAAAACTGGAAAATATTTTAACTTTTTATTAATATGTTTATAAGCAACTGAAAAAAATACAAATATCAGGTCATGTCAAAACATCTCAAGGACCCCAAAAACACCTTAGACCCCAGAGGGTTAAAAAGAGCAGCTACTCCCCCACCTCTCCTACCCGCTCTGCAGACACTCATAAAAGTAAAGTTAGGAGGGGATGTTTCATTGAGGACAGTTGCACTGCAGTTGTCTTCTAGCCAAGTTTCATTTAGAAACATAAAATCCAGGTTGTATGTGGTTATTAAGTCATTGACTAGAATTGATTTATTTTTAAGTGAGCAGATGTTTAAAAGTGCTAACTTAACAGTCTTACTTTTTGTCCACACAGCAGTCTTAAATTGGTGTGTAATAGGCACCAGATTAGATGGGTTTGCTGTATGGCTTTTGAAGGCCTTAGACTTTCTATCATGTAATCGAACAGCAATAGAGAAAGATACAGGCACACTGGGTTCCCGCTTGTTCTGTAAACATTTGAGGAAGTTACTGTTATCATAGCGGGGACCCGGCACATATCAATGAGAGCTGGTATCAGTTGTTTTTGGTTCACCTCGAGCAGAAGGAGGAGAGTGTGAGCCCTGTCGTCGTGGCAGAGGCCGAAGAAATCTTGCAGGAGGAGGGGGAGGGCAAGCGGGGCCAGCAGGCTTTGGTGGATGTGGGGCCTGCCGTTTTTTGGTTGATATCTGGGGGCTTGCAAAAGAGTGGGATAGTTTGGTTCCAGCATACACCAATCCCATTTTCCATTCTCTCTGAGAAGCACAGAAGTGGAGAAGGTGGAGATAGACATAGCGTGTCTGGTGAGAGGGGCTGTTGTTATTCTGGTGTTATTCAGAGGCTGTAATATGCTGACCTGGTTTCCCTGGCTGTTTTCCAGGAAGTCGTCCTTGGGTGTTGAATCTTGGAGCAGTTCTAGTATGTCACAGTCTGTCTGTGGGCAGGGCTCAGCTGAGATTGTGTCCGTGAGCAGAAGTTGTTGTGGCTGAGTGGTGTTATCATTGTCCTTGTGTGACGTGTCAACCGCATGTCCATTCAGGTGCTGGAGTGAAGTCCTGTGGTCATCCATACTGTATCCAGGTGTGTGCGTGCCATTGAGTGGATTGGCACACACTGCAGAAGGATGATTGAGGGAGAAGTAGATATTGTCCTTTAGCACTCTTGAACCAAGTTTGTTTGGGTGGTGGCCGTCCTGTTGAAACAGTTGCCTCTGACTCCAGAAAAGATCACAGCCAGCAAGTTGTCAGCCAGCACCAGTATTTCATGGTTCCCAGAATATTATGTTGTGTAAATATCTGAACATAAAATATATAAAAAGAAAGTGCAGAGCCTCTGTTTACAAAAAATAAAAAATAAAAAAAAAGTTTTTTTCATGCATTACATGCATACAAAACCAATGTTACTCACATATGGAGCAGAAACAACGCAACTATGGGTCCGTTTTCAGTCCTTCCTGCTTATGTCTCCCCAGCGCTGGAAATATTTTCTAATATTAACACAGGTCCTAAAGCTTTTACCTGATCATAACCGTTCTATTTTGCAGTGATATATATCTGAGCTTTTCTCTTTCTACAGTCCTTCTTTAATATCTCTCTCTCTCTCTCTCTCTCTGATCAAAGGTGTATTCACTTTTGTTCCACTACGTTTGGGGCTTATATTTTCAATATAGTCTTTCTTGTTTGTTTGTTTTTGATTGATTATAATAGGAAATGCTCTACCTGTCAACTTGAAAATGATTTAATTAGTGATAGATGATCATTTTAGTGATATTGCACAGCATTTATAGTACAGTTATACTCACTTATTTTGTATACTGTTTTTATAAATGATTGAACAAACAAGTATTTCCTTTTCCTTTATCCAACAGAGGTGGGAAAAATTCAGAAACATATATAGTATTTGTTTGCCAGTTTGCTGATAACAACAACCAGAAAATGTCAGGAGAAAACGCAAGCAGCAGAAACATGACAAAAGACCTAAGCAATGGAAAGGGATTAAGTGCACATGGTATAAAGAACAGCTGGAGCAGGAAAATACAAGATGGAAACGATGAAAACCTCCCCATGTTTAAACTCAACCTGGTTGAAACATGGCAGAACAGCAATGGATTCTGCAGAAGAAGCACTTTTGGGAATAACATCACAAAAGAGAACAAAACCATTATGATGATCGGAGCCACAGGTGCAGGAAAAACCACTCTGATTAACAGCATGATCAACTACATCCTGGGAGTGCAATGGCAAGATGACTTCCGGTTTGTGCTGATAGATGAAGGGAAGCAGAAATCCCAGGCTGAAAGTCAAACTTCGGAGATCACTGCATATCAAATGAATCACATGGATGGTTACCGGGTCCCGTATTCTCTGACTATTGTGGACACACCAGGCTTCGGTGATACCAGAGGAATTGCACATGACCAGAAAATCACAACGCAGATTCATGAGTTCTTCTCTGCCCGTGGAGGGATCGACAGCATTGATGCCGTGTGTTTTGTAGTACAGGCTTCACTTGCCCGTCTGACACACACACAGAAATACATCTTTGACTCCATTCTTTCCATATTTGGTAAGGATATTGCTGAAAACATCCTTATGATGGTGACCTTTGCAGATGGGAAAACACCCCCTGTTCTCGAGGCCATCAAAGTCTCTGAGGTGCCCTGCTCTACCAATGAGTCTGGAGACCCACTTCACTTCAAGTTCAACAACTCTGTTCTGTTTGCTACCAATAAGAAATCTGCAGAGGATGAGGATTCTGACTTAGAAAACTTTGACCAACTGTTCTGGAAGCTGGGATTTGTTAGCATGAAAAAGTTCTTCAAATCTCTTATAATGATGCAAACCAAGAGCTTGTCTCTGACACGGGAAGTCCTGAAAGAGCGACAGCGGCTGGAAGTGCTTGTGGAAGGCCTTCAGCCCCAAATCAATGCTGGTCTGACAAAACTGGATGAAATCAAGAAGACAAGATCTGCTCTGGAGCAACACAAGGCGGAAATGGATGCAAACAAGGATTTTGAATACGAATTCCCAGTGAATGTCCCAAAACAGACCGAAAACAACACTACCGACTTCTTAACCAACTGCCAAATTTGTCACTATACATGCCATGAAACGTGTATTTATGCAAGCGACAGTGATAAATATATGTGCAGTGCTATGGAGGAGGGAGTGTGTCAGGTCTGTCCAGGAAAGTGTGTCTGGAATGTGCACTTTAATCAGAAATACAAATGGGAATATGTCACAGAAAAGAAAAAGGGAACCTATCAGGATTTAAAAAAGCGATTTAAGGCTGCCCATGGACAGGTCATGTCAAAAGAAAAGATCTTTGAAGAACTTGAAAAGGAGTTTCAGGATGTCCAGAATATTGTGACCAGTCTGATTGGAGAATCTCAAATGTCCTTGGAGCGGCTGCAGGTAATCGCCCTGAAGCCCAATCCTCTGTCCACCCCTGACTACATTGATCTGATGATTAAGTCTGAGGAACAAGAAGCCAAGCCTGGGTTTCAAGATCGCATTCAGTCTTTAATGGGCGTCAGGAAGAAGGCAGAGATCCTCAGTAAGGTTCCCACAGGAGGAGTGCTTCCAGAGGAGTGGAAAGCATACGAACTCGCAACAAGAAAAAAAGAATCCACCTATGATCCAAGGGTCCTGTTCAGTACGGTAACAAATTATGTGTTCAAGAAAAAGTAATCATTGCATTCAAGTAAAACTTTTAACCTTTAATCAACAGCTATAAACCTTTTACAACTATAAACAAACACATTTGGTTTTGTGGTAATATGCCCTGCATGCATTTTTATTTTACTTAAAAATAATTTAGCTTAAAAATGGTCTTCATCTTCTTTCTTCATATGATGTATAATGCATACCTGTATAATTTTGCCTAACAGCTTGTTACATTAATGTTATGTATCACAAATTAGCAGATTGTAATCTAGCTGCTGTTTTGGAATGATGTAATTTTACTTTCATTGATGCTAGTCATTCATTTTGCGTGAATAAAAAAAAAGGCAAGTAAACTTGACAGCCTAAGAATTGTGTATTGCCATTAAATGCATTTAAAATGCATATATATTACTTTTAGTGTTGTTTTTTTGTTAAACCGTCAGGACATTTCTCATACTTTAACTTAGTTCAGAAATGATACAAAAGGAAATCACAAGAAAAACACAGATTTGCTCTGTTTAAGATTAAGTAAATTCTCCAAATGTTTAAGATTTGGCCCACCCACACCCTGAAAAACAGCCTCATATCATTATCCATCCTCCACTAAACTTTACAGTTTTCACGAAGCAGTCAGGCATGTAACGTTCTCCTGGCATCCACCAACAACAACAAAACAGACTCTTCCATCAGACAGCCAAACAGAGAAGTGTGGTACTCGTGTATGTGCGGGTTGTGGGACAATAAAATGATTCATGGGACTCAAGCAATATAGAAATATCAAAAAATAAAACATCAAAAAAACAAATAAATTGTTATTCATCTGTTGCACAAAAGCAACCAGAACAACTAAAACAAAATAAAACCGTTTGCAGAGTTTCTAAATAACATGTTTTTGTAACATTGTACAATGTAGCCAATCACAGACCTATGTGTTGATTTCTTGAACGCAATGGCAAATCAGATGCATTTAAGATTTAAGCTCAAAACTTGAGTTTTTGTTCAGTGCTGGCAAATCCTCTGATTATAACAAACGAAGTGTAGATATTATGAAATATTCATTGTGCTATCAGCTTCATTGATAATAACAAAGATTTGTAAGATCGCAATGAACTGAGATGTCAGCTTTTTAGGTATTATTAAATTTGTATTTTTGAAATTACACTTGTGGAAAAAACCTAAAGAATAAAACTTATCTTACATATCATTACTTTTGTGTTGTTATTTTGGTGGTCGAGAAGACATCAGTGTGTGGATGTCAAACGGACATCAAGTTTTTGACATCAGTTTGATTTGCATATTTTACCTGTTTTTTTGTGTGGTATCTTTTTTTAAGATCAATTGCCTGCTGGGTGGTCTTAATCTCATAGAGAATTAGGTCAATCCTCATATCTTTTCCAGCAAAACCTTTTACAACTTAGGAAATGCTTATTGTTTTCCAGTAGGCTATACCATAAAAACGTGAGAAAAAAAAAAAAAAAAAACGGAATACCCCACAAATACTGAAGGGAAAAAGGTTTAAAAAGAATATAAATGTTGTTGGTAAGTGTGCCTATTAAGCCCATGTACCCTTTAAGCCCACTTTCAACTTTGAAGTCAAATATAAAAAAGAGAAAATCATATTTTTTGCTGCTCCTTATTTTAACCAATCCAGTGATTTGTTACTTCCCTGACATTTTTTATTGCTTGTTAAACACATTTGGCAATGTTGAGTTAGCCCCACTCATGTGCATGCGGTCTCAGGGGACCTCAAACAAAGACACCCAAAAACTTTGGTGTTTCTGGACCCTTCAGAAATCAACACATTTCTGCAATTTTCAGCCATTCTTTTGGTAACTACATTGATATTATGTCAAATAAGAGATAAATGTATTGCTTTTTGTGTATGAACAAATAATAATTCATAATTTTATATAATTTTCCTTTAAATGGAAAGATTAGTTTTATTAGCTTGCGCTCAAAGCTAATCTCAAGGTCAAACCATTAGCCTTACTGGAAGATAGACTGCTGAAGAATTAAGCATGTGAACTACAAACATTAAATATTTTGTGATTTATTTTACATTAATTTACAAATAAATACATCATAAATTGTTTTGTTGGGAAGATTATTTTCATAAATTAACTTTTTTTTAAAGATGGGCTTAAATGGTACAGCGCCATAAAACGCATGCAAACTAGAGCAAACACAAGCTAACCTTGAATGAAAAAAACATAACATTTCTCAATGTGGACGCAATGGAAATGACTATGATGCTTAGTCCACAGTATATTTAAGCTCCTTGCATGTCTGTGTAAACATACATTATATTTTTTAAAGGAAAACTGTCCTTTAAACTTTTTTCACCTTTACTGACAGTGGAACCATTTAAGCCCACCTTATGTGTTTCAATGAGGAATCCCTCAAATTACAAAGTTTAATCAACTTTGTGAGAGAAATTGTTTAATGATAACATTTATTTGAGTGTTTTTACCTTTTACCTCTACTAACCTTTTACCTTAATTACTACCTTAATTTACAACTATATTTAGATAGGCCTACAAATTACACACATTAATTCAAATGAGATGGGGCCCGTTTTGCCCTAAAGTCCCTTATGTATAACCGGGCATATCTCAGGAGCTGAGCCGAGTTAGGGCTCGAGACTTCCGGCATTGAGAGGTCCCAGAGATACAGTCCGGAGCCCCTGGGACATTCTGGTTCTGAGATACCGCCACTTCCTGTCCTGCTTTGACCATGCATAACCCGGGACCCAAGCTGAGTTGGGGCTCTAGACTCAGGGGTTAGCAGGGTCCCCTAGTGGGCCCCCCAGATCGGGAGTATGGAGCTCCAACTCGGCTTTCTTCACGAGATAGGAGACTTCATATGGAATTTTGACTTCATGTGGAACCAAGCCGACTTAAGGCTCCATACTTAGGACATGGGAGGACCACTAGTCGACCCCCCCTAACCCCTGAGTCTGGAATCCCAACTTGGCTTCCTTCCCAGGATACACTCGCTCAAAGTTCCACCTTTGACCAGGCATAACTCCAGAGTCAAGCCAACTTAAGGGCTCCATACTCCCGGCGTGGGGGGCCCACTAGAATACCCCCCGAAAGCCAAGAGTATGGATCCGCAACTCGGCTTGGCTCCTGAGATACTCCTGAGTCAAGCCGACTGAAGGCTCCAGACCACCGGCCTGGACCCCCAGCCACTAACACCTACCAATCACACCCAGGGCTCTAATCAAACATGAGTAAAATTTACATTTTTAATGCTTCCCTGTCACTGAATAAATATATCAATGTTTTACTTATTTAAAATAAATAAAAAAATGTATATTGTATAAATCAATCATGATGTGGGCTTATTTGGAACACATGCGGGCTTAAATGGTGCCAAAGTACCAATTAAGCCCATGCCAGACTTCTGACTTTATTCATATAATATCTTAATTTTATATTCTAAAATGTACATCAACTAATAAATACATTTTCAAATGTGAGATTAATCTTGTATTTTAACAAATTATTTTTCTTATAAACCATGTCAATATTTATGAAAAAAACCTAGACTAAGATTTTGGTGGGCTTAATAGGTACGCTTACCTGTGTTTAACAGTGAGAGTTTTCCACCACACTCATCCTCTATACGGAAAATAAATCAGGACAAACACACACACACACGCACAATTACTGTTAATTTTGCACAATTGATAACATATCGAAAAATGTTACATACATTGTTGCATTTTTTTTTTTTTTTTTGTCTTTGGCCCTAAATGAGTTTTTAATTATATTGACCAAGTTCCCGACCACTTGTATAAAGGGTTTCTGCACACAAATATGAGTATTTAGCCATTAACAGAATCTCACATATTAGATGTTGTTCAGACTCTTTAATGGGTAATTATCATTTATCAACATTAATTTCAATATGTATTTCGCCAAGAATTTAACTTTGAACGTAGCTGATATTTGTTGTATGTGAATTTCTATGCACATTTAAGATTTTAGTGTGTGAACAGGACTTTTATTTTGAAGTGAAGGTATGACGTCATAAGGCTGCGCCGCTCTCTTGCATCTGTTGTGATTCTGCTGAAAAAAAGGTTTGTGTTTTAAGCATTTAAAGTGTTTAAATCAATGCAAACTGTTAAATCAATTTAATCGTTTTTACAAGCTATGTAAAATAAACTAGTTAATATTGAATGTAACATTATAATAAGTTATCTAACATTAATGACCGTTATTTGACTGCTGGTCAGAATGAGTAGCCCTGTTCTGGACGCGCTATTCCCACAAACAACGCGCTGAAAGAAACGGCAACTAACGTTAAACCCAGATAATTCACAAGGTTTTATTACAATAGTATCCTCTAGGGGTGGGCGATATGGCAAAAATATCATATCACGATTTTTTCCAGGAAAATCACGATTCACGATTTTATCACGATTCCTTTTCATGTTGGTTTTACTATTGCAATTGACTGAGCATCACAGCCAAACTAATGTCCCTATTTTAAAAACAAAGCCTTAGGTAACAAAATATAAAATAAAAAAGAATGGCAGACATTTAGGCCAAAGTGGCGAAGATAAAAAATATTTGTCATTGTCTTTGTTATTAAAAATTAAGAACAAAGATACACATACACAACTTAATATACAAATTAAATAAACAGTGTTTTATTTTTTCAGCTGTAGGTTTATTTAACAGCATTGAAGAAAGTAATTAAATGAACAAATATGAAAATAAAACAACATCGACTTCACTGTATAAATTTTACATTGATTCTTATTAAAGCTACTATTAAAGTTCTCAGTCAAGAGTGAGTGAGATGCTCTTTGTATTTTGTCGTTTTATTAACAGGGATAGTTCTCCCAAAAATTTAAATTCTCTCAAGCCGCTTTAAACCCGAATAAGTCTCCCTCTTCTGTTGAAAATAAAAGTTATTTGGAGGAATGTGGGTAAACAAACAGTTGATGTACCCCAGAGACTTCCATAATAGTTTTTTCCTACTATGGTAATCAATGGGGACCAGCAGCCGCCCGGTTAGCCACACTCCTCAAAATATCTTCTTTTGTGTTCAGCACAAGAAATAAATTAATACAGGTTTGGAACAACATTAGAGAGTGAGTAAATAATGACAGAATTTTTATTTTTGGGTAACTGTCCCTTTAAGGTCAAGCGGCAGCATGTTTACTATTAGGGCTACTGTCACTTTAAGATCTGCGCGCAACGAGTCCACACGCATTTGACAAGCAGATTTTTTCTTCATTTTTTCTATTGTTCTTTCACTTTAGACATAACCAACTTTGTTTATGTAAACCTTGTGTGTATTTGACAGTATTAGCGCAATAAGACTCGAAAGATTACTTAGTTCAGTAACGGGCGCTGTTAGACAGGCTTTTAGTGCATGTGCGCGTCGGGTCTATTGCGCTCAGAAAAGCGCCCGTTAGAACAGCGCATCAGCAGCGAATGACATGTTTAACCGGCAAGGCTTTAAAGCACATGCAAATAATACATTTTTATGAACTACAGTGTCCTGTTCCTCTGCATTTCATGTGGATATACGTCGCGCTGTACAGTATGTTGAGACGGAGGCGCCAGAAATGCAAACTGATAGAATGGACGATCCTACGATATTTCTTCAAAAGCAGATCGTGGAGACATTTTAATCGTCCACGATCAAAAATCGTAATATCGCACACCCCTAGTATCCTCATTATAATGTCGTGTATGACAGTCCAAATCATAGTTAATAATGTCCATTGCTGTTTGAGCTGTGTGCGCTAAAATTAAAGATGATCACCGGTTCAATATGCATCGCTTTACTGCATCATTAAAAGCATATGAGGTTAATCATATTCACATATATATATATATATATATATATATATATATATATATATATATATATATATATACACATATACACATAATATTAAAACTTTTACAGTCGTGTTCTCATTATAATATTATGAAGCCAATATGACTGAACTGTTTCTTCCTTTTTGAAGTGATTCCAATCATATTTCAAGCCATTCAAACCCATCATGGCTAACTGTGTGCATCTAAAGCGTCTCCGCTAAAGGAAATAATACATTATATATCGGCTTTAATATATCGCCCTAATTTTCTTATCGGATCGATAACAATAAATAAAAAAAAGATCATTATCGGCTGATATCAATATGTGGTTGATGTGTCATGCATCTCTTGTAATATTAGTGCTCTCAATCGATTTGAAAATCAACAATTAATCACACATTTTTCCTGTATTAATAATGATTAATCGTGATTAAAAACATCAGATTTTAAAAATATTTTTATATTGTAATAATTTCCGTTACTGGACTAATGTTGGACTAGTTCCACACGTGCTTCAGACACTATCACGCTGGAGGCGTTCCCCAAAGTGCCGTCTTCTTCAACGCAACACAAGTTCCCTCGAAAGGGAACTGCTGAACTAACTGATTTAGGCGCACCCAGAGATTCAGTTTTGCTGTGTTTTTCCTTCTGTTAATTATTCTCCTCTTAAACAGGACAAACACACAGGAAAAACTCCTGGTGAAGGAACTGAGATCCATGTGATGGATCCAACACTATTATAAAGATGGAGTTTATTAAAGAGGAGAGTGAAGACATGAAGATTGAAGAAACATTCAGAGTGAAACAAGAAGATACTGAGACACAAACCGAGATGGCGTTTATTAAAGTGGAGAGTGAACACATAAGGATTGGAGAAACAATCAGAGTAAAACATGAAGATACTGAGACACAAACAAAGATGGTGTTTATTAAAGAGGAGAGTGAAGACATGAAGATTGAAGAAACAGTCGAAATTAAACGTGAAGATACTGAGACACAAACCGAGATGGCGTTTATTAAAGAGGAGAGTGAAGACGTGAAGATTGAAGAAACATTCAGAGTGAAACATGAAGAAACTGAGGAACAAACAGGTCAGTTTCATTCTCAAAGCTGAACTCAGTCATTTGATCCTTATTAAAATGTACAGCTCTACAGATATTAATTATATTTTTGATGAGTGTCCTAATTAAAGTGGTTTTATTTGACACGGAGCGGGTCGCTTCATGTGGACAGACATGTTGAGATCACATGACCAGACAAATACTAATGCCACTTCAACCTGAGAAGATCCGACCTCCATGTTGGACATTTGATATTTCATGCATTAAATTAGGCAAAATAATACAGAAGTAGCCTAAAAACTATTATTTTGAGTAACATTAAACCCAATATCTACTTATTTATGTAAAGATATATTTATTGGGAATATACATACAAGTATGAAATATGTAAATGCACTAGGAGCATCAGCACATTCCCCTTATATACACTATTGAAACCAGAGCGTTGCATTGTCTAGAGTGCAGGTGAAGAGGACCTCCACTGACTGCTGTTGCCAGATTGAGCTTATTGTGCTTATAAAAAATAAGCATTGGGCAGGTGGACAAAAATCGCAAGAAAACCCAATTTTCCTTCGATTTTATATTTAGTCATATTATCTTAATACATACCATATCACAGAAAAATAATGTAGTGCAGTGCAGACATCAAACATTTTCCCTAACTCGTCCCTTATTGGTTCAGTTTAACCAATCAGGGCTGGGAAAGGAAGACCTGTCAATCAATTGAGCGTCTTTCATGTTGGTGAGACGTGATGGCTCATCATCACGAGTGACGGGGTTTTAGCGCAATTTTGAGAGAGTATCTGTATTCAAGCGATCGCAATGCCAAAGTGGCCTAAATAAATATTAATAAATATAATAAGTTACACAGTGAAGAGTGTGAGTGAGCAACTATCGAAGGCTCTTGGTAAATTATAATTTTAACTATGAAATCAGAGCACGATTGAATGATTTAATCAAAATCGAAACTGTATTTGGGACTATACTACTGTCCAGCATCAGGTCATCTTTTAAACTGACTAAATAATGTCCAATCTTAGGTGAATTTAAGTCTTCGAAATTAATCATCAGACACAATCGCTCCTGGCAACAGGTGCATAAGGGATAGCTAGCATGTTATCTTAGCATCAAAACATAACAATTTCTGAGTTTAAGATTATGCTTTTGTTTTAAACTCACTATATAACGACCCGTGCCGGTCCTATACTTCTGTCCGGGGGCCCCTGTCAGTGCATTCATTAAAAAAACAAAATGACCCCCAACAATTTAGCCTACTATTAATAGTAGCCTAATATACAGAAATTGAATAAATAAATAAATAAATAAAACATTGCATATACTTGACTGTATGAATTAAATATAAATTTATTTTTATTAAAGTCACTAATGGTATTCAGTGAAGAGCAGTGAATGATTCTCTTGTTTTCTTTTGTTGTTTTGATTAACATTAAATGACCGAGATCATTGGGTTTATTAGGCTGCTGTCACTTTAAGAACAACTGCACACACCTAATACACTGACAAGCATTCGATTACTTTCCCAGCGGTTTATGTTCACCGAAGAATTACTGAATGCGTTTAAATTAAAAAGTCCCCAAGACGTCTAGTGACAATAGGTTAGACATTCTTTAGACATTCTGGTAACTATAAGTAACTTTTCAACTACATGCCAACTAACTCTCATTAGAGTATTAGTAGACTGTAGTAGGCTGTTCGGTGTTACGGTTCAGGTTAGGAGAATAAGTTGACTTGTAGTTGCCAAGTTACTTCTAGTCAGTAGAATATCTGTTGGGGAACCAACAAAATAAAGAGTTAGCAGATATTAAGCAGACGGTCTACTAATACTCTAATGACATTTAGTTTACATGTAGCTGCAAAGTTACTTATAGTTACTAGAATGTCCAAATTAAAGTGTTACCTGACAATATGGTTATATTGTCTCAATCGTGTGTTTACTGTCATCTTTATTCAGTCAAATGTTTAAATCTGCTTTTTTACTGAGCTGGTGTGAAGGCTGGATGCCTTTGTGCATATAAGGGACTTCATGTCATAAGTTTTATGACTTCTATGAGTCTTACTTGTGGACTTTCTGCGCGAGGGCGCCCTCTAGCTTCGTTTATGAATGAAACCCAGTACTTGAGTGTTTAGCGCTACATAATGCTCACAACACCCCAGTTTGGGTAAAAATAGAAAGAATAAAATACTCCTCTCTAAAGATATGTTAAATTAACATTAGAATCGATACATTTTTCTCCAAATGAGCGCAGTTGTGGACTTAAAGCCCTGAGGTACAGAGTTTAGTAAGGGACTCTAATAAGAAGTGTGCATGCGTTTTTTCCTCAGTATATGCATAAGAATGTAATTTTTATATTAATTTTAAATGCATGGACATATATTAATTTTTGATTTGCATACCTTTAGGTAAAATTAAGAAATTACTGTCATTTTAAGATATTATAAGATACAATTATAAAAACTTTTACCTTTCAAATGTTGTATCAAGAATAAATAAAGAGACTCATGCTATATGTATTTCTGTTATGTCAATTCTTGGAGAGATTAGCATGGTAATGGATATGTTAATGTTAATGTATTTGGTCTTGGCAGAATATGGCCACATTTACACATAGCCGGGTATTTAGGGAAACGAATATTTCTCCCCCTCCGTTTTCAATAATAACATCGTGCACACAACCCGCATAAATACGCCGTCGAGCGCCTTTATAACTATGCCAAACCTATGGGCGGCAGTGTAGGGAGAAGGATAAAGCCATGCAAGCCAATCAGAATCCTCAGAATCGACAAGAGAGAACCTAAAACCCCGTTTCTCCCAGTTGACACGACAACACATAACCGGCGTTTTCAGAAATCTCCACTTTGGCCGGAGTTTTTAGAAATGATCGTTTTCTGGGATAAAAACGGCGTTTTCGTGTAAATGACAGGCCAAAACGCAGAGAAATATCTGCGTTTTCCCATCGTGTAAACAGGGCCTATATCTGCTATGCTGCTGCAGAGCGAGTACAGAGACTTGGCTACTGCCAATACATTCAAGCCATCCTTAAAAATATTCTTGTTTGCTGTAACCTGACCGACCCTGTCAATTTAGGACAGACCCAATTATTTATTTATTTTCCCTTTTAGTCCGACCGACTTGCCGGTTGTAAACTTGCGTTAAGACCGACCGATTTTTTTTTATAACTCTTCAAACTAAGACAAATGCAATAAAATAATATTAATTATATTTTAGTAAGTATTGTGAATATAAATTGCCTAGGCCTACATACAAACGTAGGCTACGTTCTTTCTTTTAAATAGAAACCCATGGCGCGTCATCTATAATTGTTTACTTTACACTATTGGTTCACGCATGTCTGCACGTTCGCTTCGTTTCATTCACTGTCAATGGTTCGCGCTTGGTAATAATGGCTGCGGCTTTATAAATTTACTTGAAAGATTATTTAATTTTTATACGTTATCGGATATGGTCTATTAAAA
Organism: Phoxinus phoxinus; assembly: GCF_949152265.1. Classification (NCBI taxonomy): domain Eukaryota; kingdom Metazoa; phylum Chordata; class Actinopteri; order Cypriniformes; family Leuciscidae; genus Phoxinus; species Phoxinus phoxinus. Next base: position 35,130,214 of record NC_136884.1, on the reverse strand, counting down.
AATAAACGTGTGAGCGCGTGCTATAGGCTATACGTCATGTTATAGTCAGATATGACGGCGCTGCTGCAGCACACATCGCCGCAGCTGAGCATCTATTCATCAAGCCAACGTGCAAACTATCACAAATCAAAGTGAAAGTAAGTCGCAAACGCTTAACTCACAATCATTGGCATTTGACTGGGGATTTAAATTGAATTAATAATCTCAATCAATATTAAGTAATATAATATCACAACAGTTCAGGACTAAACAATTGTATTAAAATGTGGAAATGACTGTGTTATTTTTGCTTATCTTAATAAGCAGTCGAGGCGTGATAGCTGGGTTTTCATATTTATTCACTCTCACATATCAACAACCCTGTGCTACTCACATGGGGCTTCCGCCCACGCCCACCACTACTGTGGCATGCTGGGTAATGGAGTTCTTAACATAATGTACTCATAACATCACATCTTTCCCCCTATAAAGAAATAAAATGTACCCCTATAAAACATAGCCATATTAAAGTGCTGTTATTTATTTAAATATATATAAACTTTACTTTTACTTATAACTATATGAAACTTTACTTGTAAACAACTTTTACAATTTGAACTTTTTTTTTTAAATATATATATATATTAACTGAAGGGTCCATGTTGCTCCATTCTACAAAACCAATTAAAGAGACTTTAGCAACTCTCAATCAGCCTCTGAGGTGGCTGAACATTTCTCTTAAGTCTAGCCTGTCTTTCAGCAGCTGGCGACTTCGACAGTTTGGAAGGTGTCGCAACAGATGGTGACGAAGACACTGCTGTCAGACCACTGTCAGTTAGCTCTGTAGATTCAGTTGTGTCCTGCTGAACCGTCTCCTGAGCTGTAATGTCCTTTTCAGTCGGCTGTAGTTGAAGATCCGTGCGGTTCCTCCTCAGAGACAAACCATTCTCCGTCTGGATCCTGTAGGAGCGTGGAGCAACTTCCTCCTCCACCTGTCCCTTTTGTTTCCACGTGCCTGTAGAGATGTCCCTGAGACGCACCGTGTCTCCAGGCTTCAACATTGGCAGGTGTTTTGCCGTTCGATCATACAGCTGTTTTTGTTTCGCTTTTTGTTCCTCCTTTACTTTTTTGACTTTGTGTGCGCCTTTGGGCGTAAGCAAGTCCTCATTTACTGGAAGGTTAGAGCGAATGCACCTACCCATCAGCATTTGAGCTGGTGATAGTCCGTTCTGTAAAGATGCACTCCTATAGATCAGTAAGCTTTTCTGAAAGTCATCTCTGTCCTGGGCTTTTTTTCATCATGGTTTTTACTGTTTTCACAGAGTTTTCTGCCAAGCCATTGGACTTTGGATAGGTTGGGCTCGACGTAGAGTGTTGAAACCCCCATTCTTTGGCAAAGGCAGCAAACTCGCAGCTGGAAAACTGGGGCCCATTGTCCGAAAACAGTTCACATGGAACACCATGTCTGGCGAAGACAGTCTTGAGGTAGCTGATAACTGCCTTGCTTGATGTTGACTGCAGCACTCCAACTTCTGGATAGTTTGAAAAGTAGTCGGTGACCACTATGTAACTCTTTCCATCACAGTCAAATAAGTCAGTTCCAACCTTATAGTAAGGTCTGTGGGGCACCGGATGAGTCATCAGCGGCTCAGCTTGTTGTTTTGGCCTGTGGATGCGACAGAGTTCACATGACGCTGTTGTCTGGCTGATATCTTGGTTGATTCTCGGCCAGTACATTACTTCTCTCGCCCGTCATTTACACTTGACTTCTCCGAGGTGGCCTTCGTGTACCTTTTGGAGCATTTGTTTACGTAATGATGATGGAATAACAAACTTACTCCCCTTCAACACTATGTCATCCACCACGGTGAGCTCTTCTCTGCAGTTCCAGTAGTCTTGTATTCTCGCGGGGCAATCTTTTTTGTTTTTGGGCCAACCTGTCTGTACTGTGCGCTTGAGTTCTTTCATCGTTTCGTCTGCATTTGTCTCCCTCCGTATTTGGTCTATTCTGTCAGCTGTTACTGGCAGAGACGACACAATCATGTCCACATATGCCTGTATTTCTGCAGTTTTTTCGCTGTCCGCACGTTCCTCCTTATCCACTGCTCTTGACAAGGTGTCGGCGGTGTACATGTATTTCCCTTGTGTGTATATCATGTGCACGTCATATTTTTGCAGCCTGATTAGCATGCGCTGTATCCGTACGGGACAGTCATTCAGAGGTTTGGACATGATGGACACCAGAGGTTTATGGTCTGTTTCTACTTCAAAAGCTTGACCATAGACGTATTGGTGAAAACGTTCACATGCATGCTCGCTAGCAGCTCCTTCTCAATTTGAGCGTACCTGGACTCGGCGCTTGTCAAGGCCCTGGACGCATAGGCGACAGGTAGCCACTGCTCTTCGTGTTGCTGCAGCAGCACCGCTCCCAGGCCGTACTGCGACGCATCTGCTGAGATCCTTGTTCTCTTCTCTGGGTCGTTAAACTTTAACACTGGCTCCTGTGTCTCTTTCAGCTTCACAAAACATTGTTCCTGTTCATGGGACCAGATCCATTCATTCTTTTGTTCAAGAAGACTCCTTAGAGGTGCTGACTGCGCTGACAGCTGTGGGACAAACTTGGCAAGATAGGTGACCATTCCCAGAAACCGTCTGACCTCATCTTTGTTGTTTGGTCTTTCCATGTTGTTGATTGCTGACGTTTTTCTCGGGTCGGGCTTCACCCCCTCTTCACTGACAACATCTCCCACAAAGGTAAGTGTTTTCACTCCAAACTCACATTTGTCTTTGTTAAGCTTCAGATTCACTTCCCTCGTCTTGTCTAGCACTTTTCTCAGTCTTTCGTCGTGTTCTTCTCGATTCGACCCCCAGACTATGATGTCATCCATCATTGTCTCTACTCCTGGTATGTGCTCGAAGATCATGTGAATAGTCTTATGGTAGACTTCAGGCGCTGATAAGATACTATACAGCAGACGAAGAAACCTGTACCTGTCCTCAGGTGTGTTAAACGTGCATAGCTTCGAACTCTCATCATCCAGCCTCAGCTGCCAGAAACCTGACGAAGCGTCTAGTTTACTGAACCATTTAGCTCCAGCAAACTGTGCCATGATTTCTTCTCTGGTTGGTAACTTAAAGTGTTCTCTTTTGATTGCTTTGTTTAAGTCCCTTGGGTCCAAGCACGTTCTCAGAGCACCGGTTTTCTTTTGCACAACAACCAGCGAGCTGACCCATTCAGTTGGCTCATCTATTTTCTGGATCACCTTTAATTTTTCCATGCGCGCTAGTTTTTCTTTCAGTTTTCCACGCAATGCAAAAGGGATTTCCTACAAGGATGCACAACAGATGAGACACTTTTATCCACACATATTTTGTGTTCTCCAGGTAGACATCCAAGTCCTTCAAAACTGTCATGATCATTTGCAGTATCTGATGATGTCACTACAAACACTCTTTTGACTAGATTGAGCTTTGTACATGTCTTGAGTCCCAGGATTGGTTGTGCACTTGTATCCACGATCAGTAGCAGTGCTCTTATCTGCTGGCCTCTGTGTTTGAAGGTTGCGATGCATCCGCCTTTAACAGGAACACGTTCTCCAGTGTATCCTGTCACCTTTGTTTTTATAGGATGAATTTTGCTTTTCACAATTAATGTTTTGTAATCTTCAAAAGATAACAGGTTTACGTGAGCACCTGTATCTAACTTGAATGGTATTGTCGTCTCATTCACTTCGATTGGCACAATCCATTCCTCTTTTTCTTTTGTACGAGCATGCACCACATCCACAGTGAACTCCTCATCATCATCCTCTTCCTCATCAACTGCGTGAACTCTCTGTTTAAACGCTGATTTGCAACATCTTGCATAATGATTGCTTCTTCCACAGTTGTTACAGGATTTTCCATATGCAGGACATGATTTTGGCTTGTGACTGCTTCCACATTTACCACATTTAAACTCTGTAGATTTCTCCTTATGGTCTTTTTGTTTGGTAAATGTTTTCTTTTTTCTCTGTTCTTTATTTACGGCATGCACTGTTGTTTCACCTCTCCGAAGCTCTTTTGCTTGTGCTCGAGTGGTTTCTGCTGCTCTACACATAGTGACACACTTATCTAGTGTCAGTCCAGTCTCTCTGAGCAGTCTTTCTCTGAGTGCATTGTCCACTGTGCCACAAACGATCCTGTCTCTCACTGGTGAATCTCTCAGGGTGCCAAATTCACATGTTTTGCTTAGTGTGTGAAGCTCTGCTAAGTACTGATCAAAAGGTACTCCTTGTTTTTGGTCATGGATGAAAAACTTGTACCTCTCAAAGGTTACATTCTGACTAGGCACAAAGTACTCTTCAAACTTCGTCATTAGCTCTGCTAAAGTCAGATTAGCTTCATCCAGCTGAAAGCTATTATATATGTTCAAAGCATCTTCTCCCATAACATGCAAAAGGATGTGAGCTTTCAGTTTTTCATCCTGACCCCCTGCTCTGCTTGCTGCTAAATATATATTAAATCGTTGCTTAAAACGCTTCCAATTATCAGCAAGATTACCAGTCAGTTGCATGGAAGTGGGTGGACTCAGCCTCTCCATTACTGCACGTCCGGGTACCGGGACTTCCCCAGCCCTCTCCTGTTGCTGGTTGTCCTCCGATTCAGGCACAAAATCCTCTTCTATTTGTTCCATCTGTCCCTCGTCACCCGTTTCACTTCCACTGCCACTTGTAGCCATCACACGCCGTAGCAAACCCTTTTAGCATGTTGCGTTATTAGCCCGTTACACTCACGCGACCGGAGATTTTTCTTTTTCGTGGCTCTCCCGCGGCGAATCTTCCTTCCGTAGCTGCCACGGCCACTTCTGACACCATGTGTTGTTTTTGCTTATTCTTAATAAGCAGTCGAGGCGTGATAGCTGGGTTTTCATATTTATTCACTCTCACATATCAACAACCCTGTGCTACTCACATGGGGCTTCCGCCCACGCCCACCACTACTGTGGCATGCTGGGTAATGGAGTTCTTAACATAATGTACTCATAACATCACAATGACCTTACCGTAGCTAGAGTTATGCCAGTCATCTCGTTTGTCAGTCTCGCTCTAACTGTAGCTTTCTTCTCCTCACTGATGTAGTTCATCTTGAACCTAGGATCGAGGGTTGTGGCCATGTCGAGTAGATCCTGAGTTTGGGGATCACTGTACTTCTCTTGCAGATATTTCAGGATGTTTGACTTGATTGATTTTGTGAATTCTGTCTCATCCTCTTGCACAGCCAAAACAGAGGTTTTGAAAAGGTGGAGAACCGGCTTCACAGAGGATATGCTGACGTATAGTTCTCCAGAGAGGGCATCGGTGAATTCAGCGAGAGGACTTAGGGTGTTGTTCATTGCCTCAAGGACTTCTACGTCCTGCCATGTGGGCACTAGGTGTCTAACCTTTCGATCATTGAGGACCTGTGAAATGGCTGGAAGCTGTTCCAGGATCCTCTGAAACATCTCTTGCCTTGATCCCCATCTCGTTGGGCACTCTGTTTTAAGTTGATGCTCAGGGAGTTTGAGCTCTTTCTGGACCATGGTAAGGTTTCTCCTCCGTAGCCAGCTGTGACTGAAAGTGCTCACAATCTTTCTGCAAAGGCCTGTGACACGGTCAATTCGTGGATCTTTCATGGCATTTTCTAGAAGAAAAATACATCAAATCTAAATGAGTACAACACAAAGTATTAGTCTGTAGTATCACAAATAACTTTATTTATTTATTTGTAGTAGTAGTAGTATGCCCTACAGTACAAGGGCTAACTTGGTCACACACACACACACAGTTAAACACACACAGACAGTCTCACACACACACAGTCAGTCAGACAGAGACACACACACACACACACAGTCAGTCAGTCAGTCAGTCAGACAGACACACAATCACAGTTAAACACACACACACAGACAGAGACAAACAGTTAAACACACACACACACACAGTCAGTCAGACAGACACACAATCACAGTTAAACACACACACTGACAGACAAACAGTTAAACACACACACACATACACACACAGTCAGTCAGACAGTCACAGTTACACGCACACACACAGTCAGTCAGTCAGTCAGACAGACACACACAGTTAAACACACACACACACACAGACACAAAGAGTTAAACACACACACACACACAGTCAGACAGTCACAGTTACATGCACACACACAGTCAGTCAGACAGACAGACAGACAGACACAGTTAAACACACACACAGACAGACACAAACAGTTAAACACACACACACACACAGACAGACACAAACAGTTAAACACACACACACAGACAGACACAAACAGTTAAACACACACACACACAGTCAGTCAGACACAGTCACAGTTACACGCACACACACAGTCAGTCAGACAGACAGACACAAACAGTTAAACACACACACACACAGACAGACACAAACAGTTAAACACACACAGTCAGTCAGACAGACAGACAGACAGACACACACAGTTAAACACACACACACACAGACAGAGACAAACAGTTAAACACACACACAGTCAGTCAGACACAGTCACAGTTACACGCACACACACAGTCAGACAGACAGACACACACACAGTTAAACACACACACACACACAGATAGACACAAACAGTTAAACACACACTCAGTCAGTCAGACACACAGTTACATGCACACACAGTCAGACAGACAGACAGACAGACAGACACACACAGTTAAACACACACACAGACAGACACAAACAGTTAAACACACACACACACAGTCAGTCAGACAGACAGACACACTCACAGTTAAACACACACACACACAGACAGACACAAACAGTTAAACACACAGTCAGTCAGTCAGACAGACAGACACACACACACAGTTAAACACACACACACACACACACACACACACACACACACAGAGACAGACACAAACACACACAGTTAAACACACACACAGACAGACACAAACAGTTAAACACACACACACACAGTCAGTCAGACAGACAGACACACTCACAGTTAAACACACACACACACAGACAGACACAAACAGTTAAACACACAGTCAGTCAGTCAGACAGACAGACACACACACACAGTTAAACACACACACACACACACACACACACACAGAGACAGACACAAACAGTTAAACACACACACACACACACACAGACAGACACAAAGAGTTAAACCCACACACACACAGTCAGACAGTTACACGCACACACAGTCAGTCAGACAGACAGACAGACAGACAGACAGACAGACACAGTTAAACACACACAGACAGACACAAACAGTTAAACACACACACACACACACAGACAGACACAAACAGTTAAACACACACACACAGACAGACACAAACAGTTAAACACACACACACACAGTCAGTCAGTCAGACAGACAGACACACACAGTTAAACACACACACACACACAGACAGACACAAACAGTTAAACACACACACACACACACACAGTCAGTCAGACAGACAGACAGACACACACAGTTAAACACACACACACACACAGACAGACACAAACAGTTAAACACACACACAGTCAGTCAGACAGACACAAACACAGTCTCAGTTAAACACACACACACACACACACACACACAGTCACAGTTAAACACACACACACACACAGACAGACACAAACAGTTAAACACACACACACACACACAGTCAGTCAGACAGACACACTCAGTCACAGTTACACGCGCACACACAGTCAGTCAGACAGACACACAGTCACAGTTAAACACACACAGTCACAGTTACACGCACACACACAGTCAGTCAGTCAGACAGACAGTCAGTTAAACACACACAGACACACACAGTCACAGTTACACGCACACACACAGTCAGTCAGACAGACAGACACAGTCAGTTACACGCACACACACAGTCAGTCAGACAGACACAGTCACAGTTAAACACACACAGACAGACACACACAGTCACAGTTACACGCACACACACAGTCACAGTTACACGCACACACTCAGTCAGTCAGACAGACACACAGTCACAGTTAAACACACACACAGACAGACACACACATTCACAGTTACACGCACACACACAGTCAGTCAGACAGACACAGTCACAGACTAGTTAAACACACACACACACACACACAGACAGACACTCACAGTTACATGCACACACACAGTCAGTCAGTCAGACACAGTCACAGTTAAACACACACACAGACAGACACACACAGTCACAGTTACACGCGCACACACACAGTCAGTCAGTCAGACAGACACACAGTCACAGACTAGTTAAACACACACAGTCAGTCAGACAGACAGAAACAGTCACAGTTAAACACACACAGACAGACACACACACAGTCACAGTTAAACACACACAGACACACACACACACACACAGACAGACACAAACAGTTAAACACACACACACAGTCACAGTTACACGCACACACAGTCAGACAGACACACAGTCACAGTTAAACACACACACAGTCACAGTTACACGCACACACACAGTCAGTCAGACAGACACACAGTCACAGTTAAACACACACACAGTCACAGTTACACGCACACACACAGTCAGTCAGACAGACACACAGTCACAGTTAAACACACACACAGACACACACAGTCACAGTTACACGCACACACACACAGTCAGTCAGACAGACACACAGTCACAGTTAAACACACACACAGACACACACAGTTACACGCACACACACAGACAGTCAGACAGACACACAGTCACAGACTAGTTAAACACACACACACACACACAGACAGACACACAGTCACACACACCAACTCACCAATTGCCAGATGTAGCCTATGGCCAAAACATTGGAGCCTGGTCCAGTTGTTGATGGAGATTGCTTTCACTATGTTTGGTCCATTGTCTGTTGTTATACATGCCCTCTTCTCCTCTTCTAAACTCCAAGATGCTAGGGCATCCTTCAGTCCCTGTGCCAAGATCTCACCTTTGTGGTCGTCGGGGGAAAAAGCAGTCTGTAGGCACTTGCTCTTCATGGTGAAATCAGTCGCTATGAAATGGACAGTTAGGCTCATGTACGGTTCCATTGTTCGGCTTGACCATAAATCCGTCGTTGCTGAAAAATAATCCGCTTGCTGCACTTTTGGCTTGCCTACAGTGCGCACTTTCTTGTACATAGCTGGCAGTGCAACGTATGAAAAATAGTTGCGGGATGGTATTGAGTAGCGTTTGTCCAATGTATGGATCATCTTTTTAAATCCGTCACGTTCTACGTTGTATATCGGAACCATATCTTTGGCTAGATCAGGGGTCGGCAACCCGCGGCTCTTAAGCGCCGCCCTAGTGGCTCCCTGGAGCTTTTTCAAAAATATGAAAATGGAAAAAATATTTTTTTCGTTTTAACCCTTTCACACGTACGATCACACCGGTGTGATTAGAACGGTCAGTGCATCACATGATCAACTGCTAAATTCAAATATGCTTTGGCGCGTTGGCTGGCGCTGAGCCAGAGACGGACGCGCTCAGTGCTTGTCATATATCACAACTATTCAGTGTTTTCAACTACATAATGTTTATTTTAGGTTCAAGACATTTAAGAATCACATAAAAAAAATATACATTGATGTCTATGGAAGCGGCAATAATAATCCTTTATAATAAAAAAAGACGACACGTTTTATTCATATCAGATACACGGTGTGTAAGTAGTGTTGTAAAGTTTTTCTTTCATCGAAGCAAGGACCAGTGAGACAGTTGGGATCGCGTTCAGAAGTTGTTATTTATTGACCGCAGCTGCATGTTCCAAAATCAGTCTAACTCTAATACAGTATTGCATTGTAGTTATATACATTCCAAGGGGGAGGGATTACATAGAGGCGGAGACTTCTGGGGGTGGAGACAAATTCAAACAAACCATACGAAAAACCTGTATTGCATCTGGATTGCTCCAGAGAAACCGAACCAATCAGCATATTCACTCTATTGTATTGCTAATCCAATCATCTTGATGCTTCAACGTCTGAGCTAGGAATCAGCATAACTATTCACATGCTTATACTGGCCAGGAACTCCGGTTCCAAGGGCCATCCCAGAGCCATTAAAGACAAAAGGTGAAAGTCTCCAACCTAACGATACAACGTCTAGGCTGAAAGGTGGGAATCTCAGTGATTCGACTCATTTACAAGTCTTGCCGGAATCTACTGCTGGAAACTCAATAATCATCAGTTAAACCTAAAATGAAATAGATTCTTCAAATTTGTTATCCTTCAGTAGCTTTACATGTTACCCTATTCTTCTCCCAGTTCACCAGCCACTTACTTTCATGTATTTCGGGAGAAGTGGAGGAATTGACGTGTTGTAAATCCAACAGATCCGATTCTCTGAACTGTGGCACAAACTAACATGGCGCCGCCCATCACGCGCATACAGCTCAACTAACGCGATCGTTATTAAGGTGTTTATACAACAAAACACATCCACATGCACATATTTGACAATCGGAAATATCAGTGTTTCATACTATAGATAATAAATGTGTGAATATTTTTTATAAAAAAGGAAAAATTACATAAAAGCAGATCATCATTCATTCAGCGCTTTGTTGTGGTTGTGCTGTGTCACGTGACAAGCAATGACGCGTAACCATGGAAACAATAAAGTGACAGATTCGAAACAACGGTCGCCTTGATCATTATGTATTTGTAGCCTACTTATCATTTTGATACTAGGGGGCTAATAAAGCTAATATAGACACTAACAGCACGTGTTGCCTTCATTATAAGGCTTATATAAGGCTTTTCATTTTTTTGCGGCTCCAGACAGATTAGATTTTTTCGACGGTATGGCGTCGCATTGTGCAAGGTGTCGGTAATAGATGTCTGCGTTTTTGGACGACTTTCAGACCTCTTGCCTTGTACGACTTCATCGTGCTGGTAAAGGTTTGTGGTGTTACCTTGCGGTGCTGCAACAAGGGCAAAGCATGCATTGCAAATCACATTAGACTGACCCTCGTCTTCTTCCTTGTATCCAAAATACTTCTACACCACCGAATGTGAGCCTTTTTTTGGAACAAGTTTGGTTTGAGACAGTGGTTGGCTGATTTTCGTCACTAGGACCTGGGTTTTCGTCAATTTCCATTTTGTTTATTAAACTACTGCGCTCGCTCGACAAGTGACAACGTAACTAAAAGGTGCTTTGTCATTGGCTGAGGGTGAAGCCCTGAACTTTGTGAGAGCTTTCCTTTCAAAATAAAGGCCGATTTCTTTTTTTCTTTTCTTTTTTAAATCAAAGTCATTTAAACATTTAATCGTGAATCGAGATCGCGATTTTATAACGATTTATTGTGCAGGCCTAACGTGCACTCTATTAAATCTGCATATAGCGCGGGAATTGAAGATCGGATTTATATCCGCAAAAAGACATTTATGTGACCAGGTGTAAATGGAATCGTTTTGATAAATAAGACAGCTATCCAATCTGAGAAAATGCATGAAGTGGCCAGGTGTAAACAGCCATAGACATCGGTGAACAACTAAATATAGATGCATTGTTAATGTTACACATTAACATGTTCTCTCATAGGTATTACATTGCATGTTAATGCAATTAACTGTTATTTTGTGAATTCTAAAGTCATTTTAATTAATTTGTTTCCCACTAAAAATCTACTTTCGTTGATATCTAGTGGCTTCTTTCTTGATTCTGCCTAAGTGACAAAATGCAAATTTGTTTAAATTCATACCTATGTAATCACCATGACCAGAATGTTACTTTTTTTTTACATTGAATCTTGAAAAAAAATAAAAATAGACTTACCTAACGACCCTTTTTTTTTTTTTTTTTTGCTGTTACTGCAAACCAAAATATTTTTAAGGATGGCCTCACAGACATGCTGCTGCACATATATAATATGCATGAAATAATGTTGTCACGGCTTGGCAGATGAAACAGACAGACAGAAGAAGGTAACTTCCAACAGAAAATAGTTTTAATGAAACAAGTGGGTTTACATGAACGTGTGTCCACAAGACATGCACACACAAATAATAACCGACAAAGGATTGAACAGAACAGGGAGTATAAATACACAAGGTGAAAGAGGGAACTAAACAGGCACAGGTGGAGGACGGTTAAACTAATTAGGACAAACAAGATCAGGTGCAAACAGAACGAATGTAATTGTTACATTACGCCCTCCTCCCCTCGAAAAGGCGCGACCCCGCGCCGCGATGACGGGGAAAGTTCAGAATGTAGAGAAGGGGCGGAGGTTTCGGCGGAGGGCGTAGAGTAGGTAACAGATGAGGATGAGGAGGAGTCGGTGGAGTAGCCGACGATGGTGGAGTTGACGGTGGGAGGAACCAGGGAGAAGTCGAGACTGAGGGGGCGGACGGAACCTTGGGACCGATCAGCGGCGGCGGAACCATAGTGAGAGGGGGAGGAACCGGTAGACCGAGCGGCTGACGGACCATGGCGACACTGTGGACCCGGAAGACGGGAGCTGAGCCGCTGACCAGCAGGACTGGGTCAGTGACATGGGTATGGAAGACCGGGGTGACGATGTGGTGAGGAAGGGAGGAGTCTAGTGGTGCCGAAGGGGTTCAGGGTGAGGGTGCAGCCCGAATCCCGGAAGTCGGTGGCTGTAGCTGGACGTCGACCGCCGAAGGCCGACCTGGAGTGGCGATCGAGCTCAGCGGAGCTGACGGGCTGCGGAGGCGATGGAGTGCTGGGTCGAGGTGAAGGCGATGGGCTGACGGGTCGAGGTGGTGGTGAGCCGCACGGAGTGAGCGGCGGTGGCAGAGCCGAGGACCTTGACGATGCCAGTGGTGCCGACGGATCCAAGGGACTGGTTGTGACCGGCGATGGAGACAGGTTAAGGACAGGCAGGGATACGGACAGAAGATTACCGGACGGGATCGGTGAAGAAGAAGATGATGTGAGGGTGGGGACTTGGGTGGGAATTGGATCCGTGGACCACAAGTCGATCAGGTTACAGTCCGCTCCTGGCTCTGCGATGGACCTCCTTGCTTCCGTCAACTCCGGGGCTCTGAAGATCTCCAGCTCTAGCTCTGGCATTACCCCGGCGGGTGCCTCGGGCTCGTTGGCTGGAGAAGAGAGGCCGCCGTTCTGGGCCATCCAGGCCAGGTACCCAAGATACGGCCTGTTCTCTGGACGGAGTAGTATTTGCAGCAGCGTGGGTGAGTCCATCACATTAAATTTGCTCATTATTGAGGGTCGGTTATTCTCTTGAATAACTCGATTCAACTCGAGGTATCGCTGACCGGATGCGCACTTTCTCAGTTTATGGCCAGCAATATTGTTATGTTTAAGGACATTATGGAATTAAGATAATGTCTGTACTATGTTATGATTGTACTGTACAATTAATTACAATCGTTGCTGAGTCTGCAGTCTGAACACTTTACCACAGAGGAGCGTCCGTTAACGAATGAATTTAGAATATCACCTGAAAATCCAATAACATCAGCAATTTTCATTCTGCTGCTGATTTCTGTAAATTAATGTAAAACTAAATGTCTATTGCAGCACAGGGTGAAGTCAGTATACATTAACGACGATTTGAGGCAAATAAGTGTAAATTTAATGTAGCCTACATGGTTCTCTGTGCATGGCGTGGCAGGATTTTGAACAAGGTCCTGCAGCCGTTTCTGGGCGCCGCGGACAGACGCCGAACGGCGCCACCGCTGTGTGTACTCTCATAGAGAATAATGTGTTCGAATTTTAAAGACGAGACGCTGCGCTGCTCTTCTCGTCCGGTGTGCGACCCCCTTAAAAAGGCCCCCAGATCCCACCGCCCAGAGAGTCTTCCTGTCGGAACCCGTAGCAACCAATTACGTTCCGGAGGGAGGCTTTCTACAACTTCAGTTGTTGAAACAGTTCCATATTTCGGAAAAAAGTGAGTAATGTGGGCGGGCCAGTGCCACCCTGGCCCATTACTGGCTACGCGCCTGACATGAACGTGTGTCCACAAGACATGCGCACACAAACAATAACCGACAAAGGATTGAACAGAACAGGGAGTATAAATACACAAGGTGAAAGAGGGAACTAAACAGGCACAGGTGGAGGAAGGTTAAACTAATTAGGACAAACAAGATCAGGTGCAAACAGAACGAATGTAATCGTTACAAATGTAGAGGGTTTTGAATGCGCACTGCAGACTGCTAACTGCAAACAAAGCTGCTCATTGGCCGCCAATGCCACAGCAACCAATCAACTTCGCTATGTAGATAACAATGTGATCGCTAACTACTGGAGTTTAAGGAATAGTTCACTTAAAAATGAAAATTCTGTCATTTACTCGTCCTTAAGTTGTTTCAAACTGTATGAATTTCTTCTGCTGAAAACAAAATAAGATATTTTGAAGAATGTCAGGAACCGAACAGTTGATGTACCCCATTGACTTCCATAGTATTTTTTTGCTTTATGATCGCGTTGTTGAAATATACTTGATCACTGTGTGACAGTACGCCCCCTCCCGGAAAGGCGCGACCTCGCACCAAAAGAAGTAGGAGGAGGCTGTGGTGGAGGACAGGAACCCAGGAGAGGTGACAACTGAGGAAACCAGGGTCGTGTAGAAGGTTGGGGGAGCCAGGGGGAAGCCAGGTGCAATCTCAGAGTCCTGCCAGGATGTAAAGACACGGCGACGTTGAAGGAGGGAGAAGCCATGGCGGAGATTTCTTTGATACAGCCATGGAGACGATTGATGGTGGTAGAGCCCTAAGTGCAGATGGAGAGCCGATGGAACCGGGCGACTCTGAAGGCTTCGGAGATCGTGACGGAGCTGCAGCAACGATCCCTCGAGGTGGATACCAGAGGGCTGAGGCAGAACTCGAGCGACTGAGGGCTAAGCCAGAGGGAGGGCGGAGCCTGACAGAGCCATGGGGGTGGAGAGTGCAGTAGACAGCTGGTAGGTCCTTGGTGCAGGATTGGCAACATCCAACCGAGATGGAGCCAGTGGTCCAAAGGGAGTCCGGTGGAGCTGTAAGCCCGATGGTCCCACAAGGAGTCAAGGCGGAGGTGTCAGTGGCAGAGCAGAGGTTGCACAACAGGATCAGCGGCTGGAGGCGGAGCCAGGAGAACCACATGCCCAGGAGTATCTGGCTCACGGAAGGTCCGAGGTAGATCCATGCCACTGAGAGGAAGCTGAGGAGGAACAAAAGGGCTGACGGGACAGCTGAGACTGGGCAGAAGGACAGTCTGTGGTCTGAAGAGGAGACGGGAGAGGGAGGCTTGGCTGGGGATGAGCAGAGATCAAAACCGCGCTAGTCATTAAGATTAACGTTTGCGCATTAGTTCCGCCCACT
Source organism: Phoxinus phoxinus (assembly GCF_949152265.1). Classification (NCBI taxonomy): domain Eukaryota; kingdom Metazoa; phylum Chordata; class Actinopteri; order Cypriniformes; family Leuciscidae; genus Phoxinus; species Phoxinus phoxinus. Next base: position 35,114,896 of record NC_136884.1, on the reverse strand, counting down.
CCTGGAGAAACCTGCATATCTTCTGCTTGTTTTTAAAAGATGAATAATTCCAAATTAACTATTATTTTGACAGGAAAATATAACAGAAAATGTTGTTTACATGTTACAGTGTTGATTCTGCATGCCATGTAAGTCTCTCTCTCACTCTTTGCATTTGTGTTTGAGAAACAGCGTCCTCAGCAAAGCAATGGCGCCTACTTCGAGTTCACGGTACGTCAAATACAGGTATGCTGCGCATCTTTTGAGTAGGGGTGGGCATTTTTGTAAATTTTGTTTCAATTGATTTCGATAATTGACAGGTCTAAAAAAACGAGTACTCGGTGGGCATGGCTTGTCCGTCATGAAAATGTTGTGAACTGTTACATGAAAGACTGTTACGAAACTGACAAATAAAAAAAATGACATCAATACATGTCTATGAAGACACGAACGTATGACTAGAAAAGCTAGATTATGATGCATCAATGTTATCAAAAAAGAAACATCTAAAAGGAATAGCTGCTTGAGGTAAAGCTCAAGAGTAAATGATCTCCAGTAAACTGAAGCCCCTTCTATGACACATCCTATGAGATTAATAATCAGAAATCCTAATGCATAACGTAAACGTAACATTACAACTTGCTTCTGCAAAAAAGGATGTGAACTTGAGCGTGCAATATTTTTACAGTAAATGATTTGAAAGGGAAACGGGATGCTCTCTTTTAACAGCGCACTAATACATGGGCAACTAAAGCACAGAGAATTTGCAACATTCAATCACAATCCTGTTCTTATTAAAATGCTGAATATATGACATATATATTTATTTTTCATGATAGAAAGTGATTACAGTCATCACTGCGTGATAACTAGAAACAACTTTAAATAAAACATGTTTACTGTTAAAAAATGAGAACAAAATAACACTCATCACAATAAATCATTTAATAATTTTCCTGTTCATCGCTGTAAAGATAATTTGAAGCACTATGTATTGTTTAAGGTGCTATTCAAATAAACTTGACTTGGCTTGACTTAAGTTGTCCTGTGGTTTCAATTCACCTTTGTCCGGTCTTGTTTACGTATGGTTGTGTTGTTCTATGTGTGGATTTAAATTTGGCTTGACTATCTGTTATTGTCTTATTCTCTGTCAGGATAGAAATGCAGAATATTGTATCATGTCTGTTATTCTCTTACTGGATGGACTGGAGACTCAGAACAGGGAGTGTCTCTTGAAAGGGTAAATTATCCCTTTATGATGAGGAGGATTGCAATTTGGTGCTTTTCACTTCCAGAGCTGTGATTGGCTATTGACAACAGAGGTGGCACACACAGTGCTGCTCACCCTTCTTTCTCTTTGTAGAACTCATTTTCATAAAGCGCTTGTTTAAAACAGTGACTTTTTGTACCAGTGCATTACTCACATTCCAAACCACTTCCATAATACCTTTGGCAGTGGTAAAAGATTTTGGAATGTGTTCTAAAGAATGTAAAAGGTTATGAATAATGAGTACATTTTCTGAGATAACAGACAACACCTCTTTCAGTAGCTTAGTGTGTATAGAATATAGCATACATGTTTTTAGTTTTGATGCTTTAAATGTATTAATGTCTTGATGTCTGTTGTTTTGTGCCATTAAAGTGGGGTTTAATAGTATTTGTCTTTTTTTTTTAGATCTGATGGCACTGAAAGTGGAGAGTCAAGAAGAGAAAGAGCAGTATGGGGAACATCATGATTTCATAACTGGGGGAAATTTGAGCACTGGAGCAAAGTCATTTAAATGTGATCAGTGTGGAAAGAGTTTCACTCAAAAAGGAAACCTTAACAAGCACATAAGAATTCACTCTGGAGAAAAGCCTTTCTCCTGCCAACAGTGTGGAAAAAGTTTCACTGATAAAGGAATCCTTAAAATACACATGAGAATTCACACTGGAGAGAAGCCTTACACCTGCCAACGGTGTGGAAAGAGTTTCACTCAAGAAGTGGTCCTTAACAGGCATGTTAGAATTCACACTGGAGAAAAGCCTTTCACCTGCAAATTGTGTGGAAAGACCTTCACTGAAAAAGGACATCTTAAAGTCCACATAAGAGTTCACACTGGAGAGAAACCTTTCACCTGCCAACAGTGTGGAAAGAGCTTTATCAAAAAAGCAAACCTTGAGGATCACATGAGGAGAATTCACAATGGAGAGACGCCTTTAACCTGCAAGTTGTGTGGAAAGAGTTTCATTCAAAAAGGACATCTTACAGGCCACATGCGAATTCACTCCGAAGAGAAGACTTTCACCTGCCAACAGTGTGGAAAGTGTTTCACTCAAAAAGGAAGACTTGAGAATCACATGATAATTCACACTGGAGAAAAGGCCTTCACTTGCCAACAGTGTGGAAAGAGTTTCACTCAAAAGGGACATCTTAAAGGCCACATGAGAATTCACACTGGAGAGAAGCCTTTTACCTGCACATTGTGTGGAAAGAGCCACACTGATAAAGGAAACCTTAAAAAACACATGAGAATTCACACTGGAGAGAAGGCATTTACTTGCCAAAAGTGTGGAAAGTGTTTTGCTCAAAAAGGAAACCTTAAAAGGCACATGCCAATTCACAATGGAGAAAAGATTACACCTGCCAAAAGTGTGACATAAATAAACACAGAAATAAACCTTGGTTATCACATGAACATTCACACCGAAGAGAAGCCGTTTACACGTGATCAGTGTAGAAAGAGTTTCAAACATAAAGGAACCCTTATTTGGGAAAAGTTCAAAACGGACACTTAAAAGTCCCCATGAGATGTCACTCTGGAGAGAAGCCCTTGTTATTTATTTAACCATGTCATGTCTTTATCAGGTAATTGTCTGAACAGGTGACACTCCCACAACACTGCACTCTGACATGTTCAAAACATTGCAGCGGAGCCAGAACCCCGCATGTCTGACCAGGTGCGCGAGCCGGCTGCATCCCTCTCCTGAGGGATTAAACTGGGACAACTGTAACGGCACATGGGTTGCTCGATTCATGCACGTGTAAAAACAAATGCAGCTTGTGCTTTACCTAATTTGATGTTCCCATTCAAAAATGACTGGCCTTATAAATCTCTCATAATTCAATATTGTCAAAGGGTGCTGGATTCGGTCTTTTGGTCAACATGGTTTTCTTCCCATTAGCACAGGTTTTTGTGTTTGGATCTGAGTGATCGTACACCTCATTGATCCTTAGTTGACTGAATTGAACTGAGCTGGATGATGGCATCAAGGTTTTCTCCAGAGCGGCTATATATATATATATATATATATATATATATATATAACTGAACTAAATTAATAACTTTACAACAAAAATGAACCATAACTTACCTGAGCTGGACTATGATGCTATTTTCTTCTAGAAACAAACTTTGATGCATTATTTTCCTGTTATCACTGTAAAGCTGCTTTGAAACTATCTGTATTGTATAAAGTGCTATTAAATGAAGGAGGCTTGACTGAGCCTGTCTGCTCTATTTCGGATGAGCTGGTCCCGCCCAGCCTCCGTCTCCCACCTCCTCTCCATACATCTGCCCTGAATTTTGTTGTTTTTTGCTAGTCCCTTTGTTCCTCTCCAGTCCCTTCTCCAGTCCTCAGCCACACCTGCTACCCAGCCCTTGCGGTCTCCCATCAACCCCTCAGTTCCTCATCAGCCTCCTCTTAGTGGAGCAGCTACACCTGGGGCCCTCTGTGGAGACCCAGGCCTCAGACACCATCGAGACACCTCGACCCATAGCGGCTCCGTCTGGGTCAGACATCCGCCTCGGACTTGAGGGACAATAAGTGCTATGACTCTTCCCAGTTTAGTCTAACGCGGTATATGAACTTAAAAAAAAAAATGTATATAGGATAGAATAGAATAGAAGAGAAAGTGTTAGTATTAAAGGTTGTGTATGTAAGAATTGTCTAAAGAACTTTTTTTTCAAATTGGCTTAAACTGTCTTTATATACCAATACATAATTAAAATGTAAGTACTTTGAAAAAGAGAGTATAAAAATTGAGTGACTATAGTGTATTTAATCTTCAAAAAACACAGCTCATTAATTCCTACCGGGACGAAACAAGTGATTGGCTTGCGCGACTGTCACTCTCCGTCGCCATGACTACCGCCGCTATTACTGGCTCTGCCCAAGTGCACGCAGTCGCGCACACGTTTTTAGGTGGGAGTGAATGGAATTAATGAGCTGTGTTTATTGAAGATTAAATACACTAGAGTCACTCAGTTTTTTATACTCTCTATTTCAGAGTACTTGCATTTTAATTATGTATTGGTATATAGAGACAGTTTAAACAAATTTGAATAAAAGTTTTTTTAGACAATTCTGACCTACCCTACCTTTAATTGATCAAGTGTTGCCTCAGCCCTCAATCCCCCACGCTCCCTCCTTCACCTCTTATGTTCTGGCGCTAGGTTTCACCTTCCGGGAAGGGAAATATCAATATTTTTGTTTTGCACCATTTCCCACCACAAGTCCTTTGTCATAGTCACTAATTTGATTCATTGTAACTAGTCAGCTGTGTATTAGGCTACATCTACATTAATCCGGATACATTTGAAAATGGTGTTTTCGTTTAAAAATGCTCTCCGTCCCCAATTGTGTTTTCCGACATTTCAGTGTGGATGAGAAACTTTTGGATAACGCCTTAAAACTCTATATTCACCTCACAAAAGCTCACTGAGATGATACAGACAGGAAAATAAATAATTTTATCGCGCAATTCTTCTAACAGGATCATTTTGTTTAGCAAAATATCTCAGCATTCACTGATACGTCCAGGTCGCTCTCACTCACCATTATATGTTTGGTCTGTGATATGAAGAGTGAGCAAAGTAACATATTTAAGCAACTGTGTGAAAGTGAATAGCACATAACACAATACAGCTATAAACATGAATATCTATTGTTACAAATATGTGTCACATGACTAAACTTACGCCATCGTTTTTACATAACTCGAAAACGGCGTCTTCAAATGTATCCACTTTGGAGAGTGTTTTCAAAAAGCTTCTTTTCATTAATAAAAACATAGTCTTAGTGTGGACGGAAAGCGAAAAAGGAGAGAAAAAGATGCGTTTTCGAACAAAAACGTATTAGTGTGGTGTAGCGATGGTGGCCCATTAATAAACATTTATGTTTATTTTTATATTTAATTTGGTTTGTTCGGGCGCCAGCCAGGCATGTAATCCTGGCAATAAGTAAATTCTCAAAACCCACCAGCTACATATGGACATTGAAGAAGGGAGACTCAAATTAAACTTATAGAAACCAATAGATTCGTTTAACCATTTATTTTAGGAATTCAGCCCCAATTAAATTCCACACAAAGCAAAAAATATTCCAACATCACTGTTGTGACAGTAACACACCACCATGGAAAAACAAGAAAAGGGGACCAAAAAAAAAGAATAAACGGTCAGTATAGACTATAAAGAAATATACATTTTCCTCGTTATAAGAGGGGAAAAAACCCATGATTTGCACAGAGGAAGCAACAGAGACAGTCACAATATAAGAGGTAAAGGAAAGTCTATGTCCAAGCAACCCATCAACTGATGAATTCACAACATAGTTTTGATTCACACTTTTTTATACTCTCAGACAGTCAAGGAAAAAGTTCGATTGATTGTGTGTATGTGTTGTGAGCGCATGCATGTATGGTGGGTGCGCCAAGTCTGTTTTGAGTCTTTGGTAAGTACAGGATCTTCGTTTCCAGCACAATCCAGGAAAACGCGATGAAGATTAATCCAAGGCAACGCACTTCTCCAGGCAGCCGAGATGGAGAGCGTCCGAGCCGCTCACAGTTTCGCTTTCCGCACCCAGATAAACCCAGGAGTCAGGACACCTCCAGGACACTGCAAACGTCCGTCATACTTCTCTCCCAGGTAGATCAATTCCTCGTACCGAAGCTCGCAACTTCTGCACATTCCTCGAACAAACAGCACACTTCACTTCCCAGTTACCCGTTCAATTCCGCTCGCCAAAATAATAATAAACTGGCTAACGGATTCTGTTCTGCCACAGTGGACATCGCCTCGTTTGTCTGTGTTTTTAAGTCCTGTTGTTTCAATTCACCTTTGTCCGGCCTCGTTTACGTATGGTTGCGTTTGCTTGCTGTTCTATGTGTGGATTTACCTGTGGATATTATTAAATACAGTTTGAACCTTTTATCTTCATCTTTGTGCGCGTTTATGCTGCATAACCGTGACACCGCTTTACATTAAAGTTCACTTTACAGGTTATTAATATTTGTATCTCATGAATAAATGGTTCACAGGTGTGAAATTTACATTAAGGTTCACTTTCACAGGTTAGTAATGTTTGTTACTCATAAATAAAAAAATTCACAGGTGTCCACTTTAAATTAAGGTTCACTGGTAACTTTTTATTATTAATATTTCATCAAGTTATGGTTGTGCTCTTATCTATTGTTTTTCAAAATTAAGTTTTATAATTTCATTTTAATAGATATCAGTTTTAATGAGAGATTGAGAAACTTCTGGTAAGAACTTAGTAAGAAATGTGGCGGTCATGTGAAATAAATGAGAAAATACAAATACAACACCCTTTCAGTCTCACTATTTTTGCTGCTTCTACATTTATAACGCGCTTTTAACAATGTAGATTGTTTCAAAGCAGCTTTACAGAGATAAACGGCTAATTTAAGGTAACAGATTGTTTTGGCTTTATAGCGGTTCTTGAATAATGTTATTTTCCAGCTAAAGTCAAGAGAACTGGGTCTCCTTGGGTGGGCCTTACCCATTCAGAAAAGTTTTCTCTTTTCGCCCACTCTGAGTTGTAGGTTGTAAATAGTTTTTTCTTTGACACTGGTGGCTCCTCCGATTTTGTTGTGTTATCCCCCTCGTCCGTCTCTCCCCCCATTTCACACAATAGATGTAAATAGAAAGTTTTAAAAAAGCTAGCTAGCAACTGAACTCACACTGTTTCATCCTGGATGTGTGTGTTGATGCGCGCGCCCGACCGACAGCACAGGCAGTTGCTAGGCGATAAGTTGAGCTTCCAATCAAATAAAAGTAAACGCCTGGCATTGGCCAATCCACTGTTTTACCCGTTTACGGACACAGGATTGGATGTACACAACCATGAAGAAAACACAGTAGACGGAAACGGTTTCATTTGAAACCAGGAAATTCTACTTTAGAAGTACATTTTCACAAAAAAAACGGGAAAGAATATACATTTTCCGGGACTGTCGCTCAAAAAAGAGAACAATCCCTGGAAACCCGGGACGGGTGGCAACACTAGTTAAAGAAGTCTATAATGTATTACGTGAATGCTAGGCCAAAGAGAACTGACAGAGTGTGTCTGCTTCCCGGACAATGTTAGGAAGACTGTTCCAGAGTTTTGGTGCTAAATAGGAAAAGGATCTACCGCCAGCAGTCGATTTTGATATTCTAGGTATTACTAACTGGCCGGAATTTTGAGATGGCAGTAGACGTGAAGGACTATAATGCGTTAAGAGCTCGCTCAGGTACTGCGGAGCTAAACCATGTAGTGCTTTGTAAGTGATCAGCAATATTTTAAAATGTATACGATGTTTAATAGGCAGCCAATGCAGTGTTGACAGAACGGGGCTAATATGGTCATACTTCCTGGTTCTGGTAAGAACTCGAGCTAATGCGTTTTGGACCAGCTGTAGTTTGTTTATTAAGCGTGTCGGGCAACCACCCAGTAGAGCATTACAATAATCTAGCCTTGAGGTCATAAACGCATGAACTAATTGTTCTGCATTATTCATTGAGAGCATATGACGTAATTTAGATATATTTTTAAGATGGAAGAAAGCGGTTTTACAGATACTAGACACATGACTTTCAAATGAAAGATTGGTATCAAAGAGCACACCCAGGTTCCTAACCGACGACGAAGACTCAACAGAGCAGCCATCAAGTGTTAGACAGTACTCTAGGTTATTACGTGTGGAAGTTTTTTGTCCAATAATTAGAATCTCTGTTTTTTCAACATTCCGTTCAACATAAAAACTTGTGTGTGTGTGAAGATTATTCTCATCTTAAATAGGACGAAGTGTTCATAAACAGAGAACTCCTGGTGAAGCAACTAAGATCCATGTGACTCACTATTATAAAGACTTTATAAAAGAGGAGATTGGAGACATAAAGATGGCGTTTATTAAAGTGGAGAGTGAAGACTTGAAGATTGAAGAAACACTCAGTGTGAAACAAGAAGAAACAGAGGAAAAAACAGGTCAGTTTCATTCTCAAAGCTGAACTCAGTCATTTGATCCATATTAAAATGTCCAGCTCTACAGAAATTAATTAGCCTATATTGTTGAAGATTGTCCTAATTAAAGTTAGGCGGCGGGTCGCCTTATGTGGACAGACATGTTGAGATCACATGACCAGACATACTAATGCTACTTCAAACTGAGGAGATCCGACCTCCATGTTGGACATTTGTTATTTCTGTGAGAGATTTCCACCACACTCATCGACTAAAAGGAAAATAAATTAGAGGACACACACAATCAATTTAATTAAAAATAAATTATTTTTGTTATTTAATTTTGCAATTAATTTAGCACAATTGATAACATGTTGCAAAGTGTTACCCAATGGTTGTTGTCTGTGGCCTGGATTATTTTTTTTATTTTTTATTATAGCTTTATCAAAAACAATAATGGTTTATCAATCTTTCCACAAACACAAAAAAATGCATCAATCAATAATTGGTTTGTTATTGAAAAAAGTCCCCCACTCCTTGTAAATGTTTTCTGCTCACAAACATTACTTTTATTAGCGCCATTTACAGAATCTCACATATTCTATGTAGTTTAGACTTTTTAAGTGGTAGTTATTCATTTAAATGTGTATTTTACCAACGCCGCTTTTGTTTTCAGGACTTTTATTATGGAGTGGAGATGTGACGTCACAAGGCTGCGCCCGCCGTGCTCCTTCATATGTTGTGATTGTCCTGAAGAAAGGTTTGTTTTTAGCATTTTAAAGTGTTTAAAATAATGCAAACGGTTGAACCAATTTAATATCTTTTACATGTTATGTAAAATAAGGTAATTAATATTGAATGTAACATTATAATGAGTTATTGCACGTTTTTTATGTGAGTTAAGCAAATTTGCTAATTAATCCATAGCCTACATGAGTAGCAGAAAAGGTCATTTCGTTCCCTATATCGTGAATAAGTTTATCATAAACATGAATCCCGCTACTTGCAAGTAGTGATGAGAGAAACGGAGCTTTTGAAACTCAAGTGAACTGAATCAATCGCTACACAGAATGATTCACTGTGTCGACTCGTTCGAATCACCTCAAACACAGACGACTCCTGCTGATCAAACAGTGTAAATACAACGAGAACAACCAACACAAACAAGTAATGACAACTTTTACTAACCAGCTGCAAATGTTTTAATCTATTAAATGTAATCTACAAATAAATAAATATAGCAAAAAATTATATTGTCTGTATATAAACCAACTGTGTAATTTGTTATTTTATTCATTTTTAGTGCTAGTTTAGAGTGGGTTTTTTTTCTTTTTCTAATCAGATCATATAAGTCCATTAACTCTCTCTCTGACTGACTCTCTTACCAGTGAACTGAACTACTGAACTAGATCCGATTGAGACGCACTCAGAGATTTAGTTTAGAGTGTTTTTAGTCTAATCAGATCATTTAAGTCCATTAACTCTCTTACCAGTGAACTGAACTACTGATTGATTGAGACGCCCTCAGAGATTTACTTTGTATTTAGTTTTCTTTCTGTTAATTTTTCTTATATTAAACAGAGTGTCCAAACACACAGAAAAACTCCGGGTGAAGCGACTGAGATCCATTATAAAGATGGCGTTTATTAAAGAGGAGAGTGAAGACTTCAAGATTGAAGAAACATTCAGTGTGAAACAAGAAGAAACTGAGAAACAAACAGGTCAGTTTCATTCATTCAACTCATTTGATCCTTATTTAAATGCCCAGCTGTACAGAAATGAATTATATTTTTGATGAGTGTCCTAATTAAAGTGGTTTTATTTGACACGGAGCGGGTCGCTTCATGTGGACAGACATGTTGAGATCAACTGACCAGACAAATACTAATGCTACTTCAACCTGAGAAGATCCGACTTCCATGTTGGACATTCGTTATTTCGACATCATGCATAAAATTAGGTAAAATAATACAGAATAAAAAGAGGGTGGAAATAATAATACACAGTGGCATAACTTTGCTTTGAAAAGTGGGTGGGACAGGTTTGTTTGTGCGTGTGTGTGTCTTGTTACTAATACAATGCTAAATCATAAATCAGATGTCCAGCAATCAATTTAAATAGTACATTGGGTTTAATTTGTCGTTTAATGAGACCTAATAGTAATATGTGTGGTTAGTGCCGAGAATTTTCACGTGAATAAATACCTAGATCCGACTGTTCTACGTGTGACTTTAATGGTCCAGTGGCGGAACTTTTGTCAAGCGTGTGTAACCCCTCACACCCGGGTCCTACTCACCCCGCTCCGTGCGGGTCTCGAACCCGGGTCGGCATGACAGTCGGGCACTCTAACAAGGAGGCTAAAGACTGCAGCCTCTAGCGTCTGTCGCCAGAGCGCCTATTGAGATCAGAGGAGTGAGGTTTACTCGCACAGCAACTACTAGCTGGCCTCCGTTACACGTGTCAGAGGTTCTGCTTTTTAAATCAATGTAATTTTGAGGTAACATAAAAATTATCATCCTATACAGAGCTGACGTTTACATCTAGCTTTTCAAAAGTGCATGCAAGTTCTTCTTTACAAAAAGAAGCATTTCAGCTTTGTCACAAGTTAGTCTGTTTCGTTTCTCATCCACACGTGAGAAGTTGAGCTGAACATACAAACGTTCACTGTCTACGCTAGTGCAGGACAGGTACTCTCGCCCGACTTCAGCGCGAAAGCGGCCACTACACTAACAGCTGCTCGCTTATCTGTGCCTCAGACCGGTACCTCTGCATTTCCAGTGCAATGCTTACAAACAAATGACATTTTCGTGAATGATTCCAAAGTTGTGTGCACGCGGACGCACTTCTGTAAAAAATCGGCTGAAAAAAATACTAAAAAACAAATCGGTTCCGATTTATGACCGGTAAATCGGTGCATCCCTAGTATCGAATTCTCTTGCGCGTTCGAACAAACACTAACACACAGAATTATGCCAAAATGCCCGTTTTGTCGAGTATCCTCAGAAGAGCAGTCTTAAAGGAACACTCCGACTTTTTGGGACTTTAGCCTATTCTCCTTATCCCCCAGAGTTAGATAAGTCCATACATACTTTTTTTCATCTCCGTGCGTGCTATAAGTCTGTTTGACGCACCCACCGCTAGCCTAGCTTAGCACAAAGACTGGATGTGAATGGTTGCAGCTAGCATACTAATCCAAATAAGTGACAAAATAACGCAAACATTTTCCTATTTACATGTTGTGATTTGTATAGTCACAGAGTGTACAAAAAACAAAGTCACATGAGACACAGACATATTTTAACCGTATAAATACTGGGAACTATATTCTCTGAAGGCGAAGCACTGCTACTTGGGCGGAGTGATAACCGCAGCACATGAGACGCGCCGAGGTGAGGAGCAGAGAGTTCGTTCAGAGTTTGGGTAACAGAGTCAGCAATTTATAAATAGTAAAAGCGTAGTTTACAATCATGGATTTTCGCTGTATTGTAAAGAGCTGTGACAATAAACAGGGAGACCAGGTAATACCATGATGTTTCATAGAATTCCAACTAAAAACGCTGACCGGATGAAGAAATGGCTACTTGCTCTGGATATTGATCAAAACACACCTAATGAGATTATCAAGGGACATTATGTTTGCTCGGTACATTTCACTGAGGACGACTATTTTCAAAAAAGGGAATTTGCCACAAGGAACGTGTGCTGAAGGATACAGCCATCCCATCGATATCACATAGCCTACAGGACAAAGTGGAGCGGCTGCGGTAACGTTAAGTGTTCCGTTATATTTTTAAATGTTTAGCCTTACGTTACTGTAACAGTGCCATTAGCTAACTTAGATCTAATGTAACGTTAGTGACACTATTATATGAATAGGGTGGTAACTACTATTGCAGTTGTTTACGGGCTCCATGTATCCCCTGTAATGTTAGTATTGTTGCCTCGAACGCGCTCTGTCGTCTCAGTAACACTTGAGCGGAGCTAGAGCTCACGTATAGTCACGTTGGTTTTGTTCATGGTTTTGTTGACAGAAGAAAAAACGGCGCGTCTCATGTGCTGCGGTTATCACTCCGCCCAAGTAGCAGTGCTTCGCCTTCAGAGAATATAGTTCCCAGTATTTATACGGTTAAAATATGTCTGTGTCTCATGTGACTTTGTTTTTTGTACACTCTGTGACTATACAAATCACAACATGTAAATAGGAAAATATTTGCGTTATTTTGTCACTTATTTGGATTAGTATGCTAGCTGCAACCATTCACATCCAGTCTTTGTGCTAAGCTAGGCTAGCGGGGGGTGCGTCAAACAGACTTATAGCACGCACGGAGATGAAAAAGGTATGTATGGACTTATCTAACTCTGGGGGATAAGTTGAATAGGATAAAGTCCCAAAAAGTCGGAGTGTTCCTTTAAGTGAGTTAACGTCTTAAAGGGGAACTGAAACGTCCATGTTTTTGCACTGGTAGTAGCTACATATATTAGAAAAATCACCTTGCCTAAAATTTTATTTTAAAAAGTTGTTAACCGATAGATAGCTAGAAATAATGCCATTGTGGTAATGACAAATTATTTTCGTAATTTCTAGCTATCTATCTAGCTAGCGAGTCGCCATTTTGGACTGACGTCACAGCCTACGTAACGGGCTTGGTTGGCTCCGTTAGTGAGTGAAGAGAGTGAAGCGTTCCTGGACCGGACTGAATACGCACTTGATTTGAAATGGAGGAAGACCAACTTGAAAGACCGGTTGAGTCCGTGTGTCCCATTGCATATGCATTTGAGTCGATACGGCGTGGGAACCGAGCAGTGGTACGTCGTTATGTCGAGCAGCCGGTGGTGGTTTGAGGCGAAGAGTGGGTTGGCAACGCTACCTGGTGTCAGTGTGGCTGCTGTACTGCGATGCCCACCGTCTCAGAGTCCATCTGCTGTCAAGAGGCGGATCTTGACCATGTATTGCGTGGTCAATCCTGCATCACCATGGCGTGCACATCTACCGTGCTGAACAGGTGTTGTACCAAAATCCGACTCCTCGGACAAATCCCACTCCCCTTCGCGTGCACGCACCTCCCGCATTAATACGCGCTAAAGCGAGTTTAAATGCACTTCCTTTGCTATATCCGTTTATCAATCGACTTTTCACACAGCAAGCACCCAGATCTGCATGGAAGCTTGGTCTACACTTAAATAAATTAACAGAAAGTGGACTAATGTGGATAACAGATGTAAAAAAAAAACATGAAACCCGGTGGTTCATAGGAAAATACTGTATTACTGTATTACTCTCCCCATTGCACATGCATGTCATTAAAAATAATAATATTGAACCTTTTTTTTTCCATGAAGGTAGGCTTTATATAGTTCATCAAATACATGTCTGTATATTGTTGTAAATAATACAACAAATACATGCTAACTTACATGGTGTTGTTAAGAGACATGGTGTTGTTAACATATATAACGTTAGACGTCGTCTTTTTGTCTGGTACTAATAAACTACTCTAAGTTTGTGTTAGCTAGTTCATGCTTACAGCTGTTAGCTAATAATGACTGTCCCTAACGTTAGTTGTTCGCGGTCAAAACACTGTGGTGTAGACAGAGCCTTTAAAGCCAACCAACCCCGAGACGTCACAGGTTAGAATACTGCACAATGGTGGCGCCCTGCCCGCGAAAGGTATAACGGTTTTTCTTTTTTCTTTTATATGTTTACATTTGTCATGGTTCTTATATAATTGTTGATTATAGTGGAAATCCATCTTGTAAATCATGTAAACTTGATTGACTGCTTCATTTCCCCTTTAACCCTTTCACACGTAAGTTTAAAATATTCTAACTGACCCCCCAGCGTGAGTTTTTCAAGGTGACCGTTATTTAGAACCTGTCACTTTATCGTTTCCATGGTGACGCGTCATTGCTTGTCACGTGACACCGCGCAAACACAACACAGCGCTGAATGAATGATGATCTGCTTTTATGTAATTTCTCTTTTTGATTCAAAATATTCAAAAATATGTTAGATATAGCATGCAACACAGATATTCCGATTGTCAAATATGTGCATGTGGATGTGTTTGGTTGTTTAAACACTTTTATAACAATCGCGTTAGTTGAGCTGTATGCTCGATGGGCGGCGCCATGTTAGTTTGTGCCACAGGTCTGTTGGATTTACAACACGTCAATTCATCCACTTCTCACGAAATACATGAAAGTAAGTGGCAGGTTAACTGGGAGAAGAATAGGGTAAAATGTAAAGCTACTTACACATTGTGTATCTGATATGAATAAAACGTGTCGTCTTATTATAATGGAAATAATTATTATTGCCGCTTCCATAGACATCTGTGTGTATTTTACAAACTCAAATTCATTGGTTTGCTTGTACTTATGTGATTTAAAATGCCTAAAACCTAAAATACACATTATGTGGTTGAAAACACTGAACAGTTGTGATATATGACAAGCGCGAGCACGTCCATCTCTGGCTCAGCGCCAGCCAACGCGCCAAAGCACGTTTGAATTTAGCAGTTGATCACGTGATGCGCTGACCGTTCTAGTCACACCGGTGTGATCATACGTGCGAAAGGGTTAAATTAACTTGAAGAGTTGTGAGAAAATAAGATGTGCGTCATGTACGGCAGCGGCAGCTCTTAAAGTGACAGCAGCCTAATGAACCAGTTTTTGTGATGTCATTAAAGTGTGTATGTCAGGTTAAATTTTTAATTTTGATTAACACAAAATAGTGAGGGGAAATACACGTTTGACAAGTTGATGTATTGTTTTGTATGTTTTTCGATTCCTAAAGGCAGAATATAAGATGAAAAAGTTCGTTATTTTCAGTCCTCCCTTAAAACTGCTCCTCATTCCAAACGAATCGTTTGACGTCATAACAGGGAGACGTCTCCCCCGCTCGCTGAGCTGTGTTGATAATTGCACGAGTGATAGAGCGAGAGAATTAGTGATTAGGACATTTATTTAGTTATTTAGTTAGTTATTTAAGTAGTTAGGTCGTTAGTATACGCAGGTATTTTCACGATGGTGAATTACTGCGTTTGTGCTGGGTGCAAAAACACCGTTAAAACCGGTCACAGAGTCCACTTTTTCCCAAAAAGCAGGTCTGTATTCCGTGCTGGGTCAACTTTGTTCGGACCAAACGCGCTGACTTCAGTGCTGCTTCGGTATCCAAGACTTCGGTCATTTGCAGCGCCCATTTCACTGAGAAGGACTACGCGGTTGGAGATCTCATGAGTTATAAAATGGGATTTAAAACCCGAGTGAGACTGGCAGCTGATGCGGTGCCTACGGTGTATGCTACTGTAGTAGAAGCACGTCGATCGCGCCCCTCTCTCTCCCTCTCCCTCTCCCTCTCTCTCACACACACACACACACACACACACCAACCAACATATTCCAGCATTGCAATATTGACATCGATCGCAGCCTGTTCATTATAGCCACGGAGCTTCAGAGCTAAGGCGGAGCTACAGATTAGGTGTCCCTAAATAACCCGCGTATCTAACAGTAGTTCCGCATTAATTAATTTGCACGCGAGTTTAATTTATTTTTATACTGTGTATTCTCCGTGTATGTTCATGCACTGAACCGTGACACCCGTACCGTTTCGGTTCAATACGAATACATACCGTTACGCCTATACTTACCAGACACCTGACCAACTCTCCACTGGTTCTTCTTCACACCAGATATTTATGTTTCTTCGATATGAATTATTTTACATTTCTGTTTGGCTCCTCATCTGTCTCCCGCCTGGGAGGCTCAAAATTGTATGGCTGTGGGCCATCATATAGGTTTGAGGGGGATTGTGGATCTCCTCAGACTCAACACTCTCCATACTTGAATAGAACTTTGTTGGCACGTCTCCCTCATATGACGTCACAGCTCAGCTGCGTTTTAAAAATATGATCTTGACAGAAATGGCTATAAAGCTTATTGTAGGGCAGTTACAGTAATAATTTTAATGATAATTACATTTTCACTCAGACATCTAAACCTTATTTAATATATATATAAAAAAAAAAAAATTAACCTGACATACACACTTTAATGTCATTCATTAATGTTAATCAAAGAACAAATGTAACAGAGAAAATCAAGATCAATCAAGACATCAATACAAGTATTAGTATCAGAGATGCCGGCCTTCATTCATAAAAAGATGGCATTAAACAAATATTTAAAATATACTGTCTTTAAGTTGTTTCGCCATTAATTTGGAGAGTAACTGTGAAATTATTACAACATAAAAATATTATAAACTATAATGTTTTTAATCGCATTTTAAATATATAAAAAAATATCAAATATCACCCAGTATCCAATCTTTATGATCAGAATCAATGTGATATTTTTTTCCCATTTATTTCATACAATATCTACTTCTGAATTGAAAACAATGAAAACTATTCTATCAATTATGCATCAGTATCTAACAAAAACTTTAATTTGCATAAAGCAAACTGAAATATGAGTGATCAATATTAGATAACGGCAGTCGTGTGTTTGAAATAACTTCCACTGTGATCTGATGAGGCTATGATGATTACATTGAATTATATCGTTTATTCTTATAAAAATACCACAATCGTGTGTTTACTGTCTTCATCTTTATTCAGTCAAAATGCGTCTATCTGGTTTTTATTTCAATGCTGTAAAGGCTGGATGCCTTTGTGCATATAAGGGACTTCCTGGAATGTCATAAGTTTTATGACTTCTATAAGTCTCACTTGTGGACTTCCTGCGCGAGGGCGCCCTCTAGCTTCGTTCATGAATGAAACCCATTACTTGAGTTAAATGTGAGCATTTAGTGCTACATAATGCTCACAACACCCCAATTTGGGTAAAAATAGAAAGAAAAAAAAGACTCCTTTCTAGAGAAATGTGAAATAAACATTCCATACGTTTTTCTCCAAATGAGCACAGTTGTGGACTTAAAGCCCTGAGGTACAGAGTTTAGTAAGGGACTCTAATAAGTAGTGTGCAAGATTTTTTTTTTGCCACCCACTGCCAGCATTTTTGATGATTTTCACAAAACTTTTATGGCCCCAGAACATTTTGATGAATGAATATCTGAATATATGTCAAAATAATAAACACACCCTCTATTGTTGTTTAAAAACATAAAAAAATATTTTATTTGAGCTTCATGTATTCTTTTTTATCAACACTTGAATGTGGGTAAGTTTCAATAAAACTAAAAAGCTGAGGAAATCGTGTTTTTAACAAAGGCTATGTCTGGATCTGCAATCAAAACACAGTGATCAAAACACAGATTGAGTAGTTTGGTTCTATCAACAACCCCAGAGCGTGCACAGTCTTATAACTCTTCTTGGGTTCGAGATCTCATTCAGAAATGTTAAAAAGCTTTGATTTATATGCTTATTAATGGCGTAGGCTAAAATATACTTGATCACTGCGTGACAGTACGCAACCTCCAGGAAAGCCGCAACCTTGCGTCAACAAAGGAAGGAGGAGGTTCTGGTGGAGGACGGGAACCCAGGAGAGGTGACAAATGAAGAAACCTGGGTGGTGTGGAAGGTTGGAGAAGCCTTGAGTGGGAAAGCTTGGTGCAATCTCAGAGTCCTGCCAGGATAGAAACACACAGCGGCGTCGAAGGAGGGAGGAGCCATGGCAGAGATTTATTTGATGCGGCCATGGAGACGATTGATGATGATGGTGGTAGAGCCCCAGGTGCAGACGGAGAGCCGATGGAACCGGGCGACTCCGAAGGCTCCCGAGGTTATGACGGAGTTGCAGTGCCGACCCCCTTAGGTGGTACCGGAGGGCTGAGGTGTAGGCGTGATGGAGCCATAGGGGTGGAGAGTCGGAGTGCAGCAGGCGGCTCATAGGTCCGTGGCACATGATGGGCAATGTCCGACTGAGGTGGAGCCAGTGGTCCAAGGAAGCCCGGTGGAGCCGTATGCCCGATGGTCCCTGGAGGAGCCGAGAGACAGTGCTTTTCACTTCCAGAGCTGTGATTGGCTGTTGACAGCAAAGGTGGCACTCACCGTTTGGTCCACCCTTCTTTCTCCTTGTAGAACTCGCCTTCATATTCTAAAGCACATGATTAGAAGAGTGACTTTAACGTTTTACCAGTGCATTACTCATATTCCAAACCACTTCCATAAAAACTTTGACAGTGTCCTGAACACATAGAATTCAAACATGATGGGAAAAAAAGTGATGATGGAGTTTGGAACGTGTCCTAAAGTAAGAAAAGGGTTTACGAATATTGAGAGAATTTTCTGAACCACCTCTTTCAGTAGTTTAGTGGGTATAGGATCTAGCATACATGCTTTTGGTTTTGATGCCTGAAATGTGTAAATGTATTGATGTCTGTTGTTGTTGTGCCATTAAATTTTTCCTTTATCAGTAAAGCTCTTTCATCATAAACTGGGGTTAACTTGTATTTGTCTCTTTTAGATCTGATGGCACTGAAAGTGGAGAGTCAAGAACTAAATGAAATGGAAGAGAAAGATCAGTATGGGAAACATCATGATTTCATAAATGAAGAAAACTCTTTTAGTTGCTCACAGAATGAAAAGATTTCCTCACAAAAAAAGAGTTTCACTGAAAAACGTCACCTTAAAGTCCACATGAAAATTCATACTGGAGCAAAGCGATATAAATGTAATCAGTGTGGCAAGAGTTTTACCAAAAAGAACAGCCTTAACAGGCATGTAAACATTCACACTGGAGAGAAGCCTTACACCTGCCAACAGTGTGGAAAGAGCTTTACAGAAAAGGGACATCTTAAAGGCTACGTGAGAATTCACACCGGAGAGAAGCCTCACAACTGTCAACAGTGTGGAAAGAGCTTTGCTGAAAAAGGACACCTTAAATCCCATATGAATATTCACACTGGAGAGAAGCCTTTTACCTGCAAATTGTGTGGAAAGAGCTTCACTGATAAAGGAAATATTACAAAACACATGAGGATTCACACTGGAGAAAAGGCGTTCACCTGTCAACAGTGTGGAAAGAGTTTCACTCAAAAGGGACATCTTAAAGGCCACATGAATATTCACACTGGAGAGAAGCCTTTTCCCTGCAAATTGTGTGGAAAGAGCTTCACTGATAAAGGAAATATTACAAAACACATGAGGATTCACACTGGAGAAAAGGCGTTCACCTGTCAACAGTGTGGAAAGAGTTTCACTCAAAAGGGACATCTTAAAGGCCACATGAATATTCACACTGGAGAGAAGCCTTTTCCCTGCAAATTGTGTGGAAAGAGCTTCACTGATAAAGGAAACCTTAAAAAACACATGAGGATTCACACTGGAGAAAAGGCATTTACTTGCCAACAGTGTGGAAAGAGTTTCACTCAAAAGGGACATCTTAAAGGCCACATGAGAATTCACACTGGAGAGAAGCCTTTTACCTGCACATTGTGTGGAAAGAGCCACACTGATAAAGGAAACCTTAAAAAACACATGAGAATTCACACTGGAGAGAAGGCATTTAATTGCCAAAAGTGTGGAAAGAGTTTTGCTCAAAAAGGAAACCTTAAAAGGCACATGCCAATTCACAATGGAGAAAAGATTACACCTGCCAAACGTGTGACATAAATAAACACAGAAATAAATCTTGGTTATCACATGAACATTCACACCGAAGAGAGGCCGTTTACACGTGATCAGTGTAGAAAGAGTTTCAAACATAAAGGAACCCTTAATTGGGAAAAGTTTTAGTCAAAACGGACACTTAAAAGTCCCCATGAGATGTCACTCTGGAGAGAAGCCCTTGTTATTTATTTAACCATGTCATGTCTTTATCAGGTAATTGTCTGAACAGGTGACACTCCCACAACACTGCACACTGACATGTTCAAAACATTGCAGCGGAGCCAGAACCCCGCATGTCTGACCAGGTGCGCGAGCCGGCTGCATCCCTCTCCTGAGGGATTAAACTGGGACAACTGTAACGGCACATGGGTTGCTCGATTCATGCACGTGTAAAAACAAATGCAGCTTGTGCTTTACCTAATTTGATGTTCCCAGTCAAAAATTACTGGCCTTATAAATCTCTCATAATTCAGTATTGTCATAGGGTGCTGGATTAGGTCTTTAGGTCAACATGGTTTTCTTTCCATTAGCACAGGTTTTTGTGTTTGGATCTGAGTGATCGTACACCTCATTGATCCTTAGTTGACTGAATTGAACTGAGCTGGATGATGGCATCAAGGTTTTCTCCAGAGCGGCTATATATATATAACTGAACTAAATTACTAACTTTACAACAAAAATGAACCATAACTTACCTGAGCTGGACTATGATGCTATTTTCTTCTAGAAACAAACTTTGATGCATTATTTTCCTGTTATCACTGTAAAGCTGCTTTGAAACAATCTGTATTGTATAAAGTGCTATTAAATGAAGGTGACTTGACTTGACTGAGCCTGTCTGCTCTATTTCGGATGAGATGGTCCCACCCAGCCTCCGTCTCCAACCTCCTCGCCATACATCTGCCCTGAATTTTGTTGTTTTTTGCTAGTCCCTTTGTTCCTCTTCAATCCCTTCTCCAGTCCTCAGCCACACCTGCTACCCAGCCCTTGCGGTCTCCCATCAACCCCTCAGTTCCTCATCAGCCTCCTCTCAGTGGAGCAGCTACACCTGGGGCCCTCTGTGGAGACCCAGGCCTCAGACACCATCGAGACACCTCGACCCATCGCGGCTCCGCCTGGGTCAGACATCCGCCACATGAGAATTCACACTGGAGAGAAGCCTTTTACCTGCACATTGTGTGGAAAGAGCTTCACTGATAAAGGAAACCTTAAAGTCCATTTTAGAATTCACAATGAAGAGAAGGCTTACACATGTGATCAGTGTGGAAAGAGTTTCAAACATAAAGTAACCCTTAATTGCCACTTGAGAGTTCATTCAAGAAGTGTGGAAAATCTTTCTAAACAGACACCAAAAAGGACACCATTTCCACCATTTCCATAACACCAAAAAGTACACCAAAAAGTAGCCACTTGAGTGACAGGTGGATTGCCGCTGCTTTATAATTCATTACATTTATATAGCGCTTTTCTGGACACTCAAAGCGCTTTACATAGAAGGGGGGAATCTCCTCAACCACCACCAATGTCCAGCTCCACCTGGATGATGCGACGGCAGCCATATTGCGCCAGAACGCCCACCACACACCAGCTTACTGGTGGAGAGGAGACAGTGATGAAGCCAATTAGTATATATAGGAGGATGATTAGGAGGCCATGATGGACAGAGGCCACTGGGCAAATTTTGGGATTTTTAATGACCACAGAGAGTCAGGACCTCGGTTTAACGTCTCATCCGAAGGACGGGTTTACTACTAGCCGTTTGTCTGCTGTCTGTTAGCATCATGTCACCTGACGTCACGAACACTAAGCAAACTGGGAGAAAACTATAGACTGGAAAAAAATATGGACGTAGTTACCCGTTTCCTATGTTCCTTTGTTGTAGTTTCCCCCCATGCTTCAGTTGCCATGGACACTCAAGTTATGAATACACCCGTTTGTCATTTAGTTATTATCATTGTATACTTAAGTTGTTCCTTGCAGCCTTTACCTGTGTTTGATTTATTTAATAAATACTACAGTTATTTGAGCCTTTTGGGATCTTCATTGTCTTCATCAGACTACACCGTTACAGCTCACAGATGTCCGCTTGATTTATTTATTTTTTACAGACGTAAGAATGACAGTGACCAGATACTGGCCTGCAAGTGAACCTGGACTGCAATCTCTCCCCATGCTCTCTTCAAACTGTTTTGTTTCCAAGAGTATTGTCTCAGTTCTGTCAAGTAGACAAACGTGAGCATCGGTGAG
Source organism: Phoxinus phoxinus (assembly GCF_949152265.1). Lineage (NCBI taxonomy): Eukaryota > Metazoa > Chordata > Actinopteri > Cypriniformes > Leuciscidae > Phoxinus > Phoxinus phoxinus. The sequence goes on along the minus strand of NC_136884.1, from coordinate 35,092,868 downwards.
CTGTACAGCTACATTAGACATTGGACCGGAGTCCGGGGAGTGAATTTTGACTGGGGATGGACTTCCAGGTTTGTTTAGATTTTTTAGGGAAATTAAGGGATTTTAATTTATTGCTTTTATTGTCTCAAAAGCCTCAGAAAGCTATATGATTTCAGCACAAACACATTGCGCAATAAAATTGCACGATTGATCATTAAAAGATAGTGATCTTGATTCAAACACCCATTAAATCTTACTCCTAAATTCGCGATTCGGCTCTGTCGGTTAAACATTTGAGAAGTACGATCACAGCTAACATTCAGATCTACGTTCTGAGCCATAAAGAGCAGTTTATGTATGAAACACAAAGTCTTTTCAACCACACAGTATTATATTTTTGCCTTTGTGGTCAATGTTCTTAGAAAGGGGGGGCGAGAAGCAAGAAGAAACGGAGGAACAAAGAGGTTTGTTTCATTCTCAAAGCTGAACTCAGTTATTTGATCCTTATTAAAATGTCCAGCTCTACAGAAATGAGTGATATATTTTGAGTCTTAGGCCACATCCACACGAAGCCAGAGCTTTCCCTATACAATGTTTTTTTCGCCTCGTTCTAAAAAAGAATTCCGTTAACACGGCGTCGTCTCAAGAAATATCTGCGTACACACGAAACCACTGAAACCGACTCAAAACGATGTATTATACATCACAGACCAGTATGTGGCGCTGTAATTCTACCATAGAGATACAATAAAAACGGAGAAGAAGACTTTGAGCATGCGCATAAACCTTGCGCGCTGTATTGAATAATATTAGGCACAGTAGCTTCTGCTTTTCTTTTTTACCAAGAACTTTATGAACATTAATATGAAGAACCATAAATGGCCTGGTACAAAATAGGGATGAGTCACGATATTCGATTAGTTAGCGGACTCATAAATCGTGCCACAAAGAACCGGCAAAAGTAACGATTGTGTCAAATATAGCAAGGAGACATTTTAACCGTCTGAGGGGTCCTGGAGGTGTTCTGACATGCTCTAACATTTGGGCTTATTTCTGTTACTTGTGACATTTTCATGGCTAAAGTCTCATTACACTGCATTCAGCACAAACTCTGCTACAATAATATGTCAGCAGCATGTATGTCAAATTTTGTAGTTTTGAGATAGTAAGGAGATAGTTGAGTCCCCAGGTGGGCTCCTCGCCAATGCAAGAGACTGGCACCTTCAAGTGGACCTGGGAAGGCAGCTCAAGTTCCCGAATTACATCACGGCCACTTCACTCCGCCCAGACGTGGTGATAACATCTGAGTCGACCAGGCAGGTGGTCATTGTTGAGCTTACGGTCCCCTGGGAAGACAGACTGGAGGAGGCAAATGAGCGCAAGAGAGCCAAGTATGCGGAGCTGGTGGAGGAGTGTAGGAGCGGCGGCTGGAAAGCACGCAGTGAGCCGGTGGAGGTCGGATGCCGGGGCTTTGCTGGGCGGTCGTTGCTCCGAACACTCAAAATCCTAGGAGTTAAAGGTCAACTGTGCAGGCGAGCCATAAAGAACATCACTGAGGCTGCCGAAAAAGCCTCACGATGGCTGTGGATCCGGAGGGGAGATCCATGGAGTAGCATGCCACTTGGACACAGGCCGGGGACTGATCACCCCCGGCAGGGTCGCCCGGGCGAGGGTGTCTGTTGATTTAAGACCCGAAACACCTGTTGACCCCGGGTTCATCACTGATGACGTGTCCAAGTAGCACCTTAAGGTGTATGTTAGAACGTTAGAACGTTTATACGTTGTTTGTGAAAATGACAAAAAAAAAGTAACTGAAATATATGGAATTATTTTTGTGCCGATAAAAATTAACGTAACTTTTCAAGAAATGAATGAAAATATAAATTGAACCTGAATAAAATATCTTTGAAACTGAAAAAGTATAACTAGCTGGTAAATTTATTGACTTCGTTTTTAGTACACTGCATGTTTTGCTAACTATTTCTCATATTTCTTTCGCTGATATGAACTTACAAATGCGCTTCCAGAGTTTTCATTTACGCTTCTGACATTTTCGTTTATGCTTCTGAAGTTTTCATTTACGCTTCTGAAGTTTTCGTTCGTAATTCTGACACAGACCTACCGTGTGGGCGGGCTTAACAGCGGTTTGCTCTCATTGGCTAGTGAGATTTGGATTGACAGCTCCTTGAACTGGAAAGAGAGACTTCAACGGCGTGAATTTTGGGATCTGTGTGACAGTCTAACAACAGTAGCAGCTAGGCTATATTAAAGCACATTATCAATATTAATAAAACCGAGATGAGTAATCAGGAGCGGCACGGAGCGTCATCAACATCCTCAACTGCAGGGCATTTGAGGCAGCCAGAATGCCCTGCAGTCTTTGTCTAGTAACTGTAGATTGATCTTGACGTGTTTAGATTCTTATTATTCACATGTCTGCAGTGCAATTTTTGTAGTTTGAGTACTTTGATTGCTACCCCCAACATTTTTATTATACCCCAACATATGCGATGCGTTCAAGGATGTTACATGATGTAATTTAAGCAAAGATCTCAGACTGATCTTTATTCTGCAGCAAGGCTCAAATGTTGGTGCAGCAGATGCTGCATCAGCTATACATAACATCATAGAGGTGCTCAACCAGTCGCTGGGTAAAACCAGCACGAGGCAGAGTCAGAATCAGGGGCAGCGCTCAGGACAGTGCCAGACTGTGGACCAAGAGATGGCCAGGTTTCAGCTTGCAGTCATGACTGAAAACAATGACAGTTACTATTTGCAATGCAATTTTGTTCACATGTAGCCTATGCATTTATCAGATGCTTTTATCCAAAGCAACTTACATAAGCCTACATAGAGTAGCATAAGCAATCTGTCACAGAATGTATATACATATATTATTTGTATATATATATATATATATATATATATATATATATATACCGGTATATATATTGTTCTACATATTTTGAGTTACTAACTTTTTATTTAATCATCTCTTGAAGGTCTTTCCCAGGATTTTTTAAGCGGGGGTCCAAAAGGCGTTTACCCAGCTGTAGTAAACCAGTTCATCAAAGCTTGGAAACCATTTGTTTTCAGCGTTTCTTTTAAATAAAAATTTAGAAATGACCCCTTCATCAGCAGAGGAGCTGCAACTCATGCAGGCTGGACTGGGGAAACGAAATCTGTCAATGACTGATGATTTGACTCATTCAGAAGTTATGCATAAAATATTAATTCATAGCTGATGGATAGAATAACTTTATTTGTAATAATAATTTGTTGTAATTGTGGATTTTAGGTTTCCAGCTTGTTTTGTGATACCTACCCCAAAATGAAGTCAGCATCTGGAGGATGGCTTCTCTACAAGGCATCTGGTACTATTTGGACACCACTACAAGTTCTAAGTGCAAGTTACAGAGATTCAGAGAATCACACAATGCAACTAGTTTCATGTATATTTTATATGTTTATGTACGTTTAAATAGGTTGGTATAGTCAATATTAATGTTTTCAGCAATTAAACATCATAATTCAAATTGAATACCTGAGAATGGATATGGAAATGTTTTTTTACATATAATTTTTTTTGTCTATAACCAGGTACCTGATTCACCTCCAGCCTTCGAGGAAAAGGTAATTTACTTCTGGCATGGGATGACATCCTTCTGACTGCTTTTAGTATTTTACATAATTACTTGCTTTTTAGTCAACAGATGCAAAGTGTCCTGTGTGCATGAAAACGTTTCCTCTGATGGAATTGGAGCTCCATGCAAGTTTTTGTGGTGACTTGGAAAGGAAATGCAATACACATAGCAGTTTAGAAACTGCAGTCTAATTTTATGGTGCGTGATGTATATTTTGACATTTCTTGATAAATTAGACTTTAATGGAAATTAGCTACATATAAATGCACTGAATTAAATATTTTTACTTCACATAAACAGTATTATATTTTCACAGGTGCTTTTTTTCCTAGTTCAGAGTCCCTTCAAACAAGGAGCCCTGATATAATGAAGCCACAAAATTAAGAGATGTCAAGGTACTTTCATTTAAAAAAGTAACATTAATATTGTTAAATAAAAATGTATAACTTATGTATCATGCGGTCTAAACCATTCTGTGCTGAATATTTAAAAGATTTAACAGTTAAATATAAAAACAATTTACAGTGAGGAGGATGTCCTACGATGGCTAGCTGCTCAAGTTGACACCTCCAAGGTATTCAGCATCTGTGTGTCCAGAATGAACCTTGTGGAACGAGGTCTGTTACTTTGGAGGCGACAAAAGATCAGCTCCCCAGTCAACACTTTAAAGATTACTTTCTTAGGAGAGGCTGGAGTTGACACAGGTGCTCTACGAAAATAATTCCTGACAGGTCAGAATTTTTATATATTTTTACTTGGTAACATATCTTAAACGCTACACCAAAAAACATTTGATTTCTTGTTAATTTGTTATGGTTAGATATCTATTTTTTTATATATATATAGAACTGATTGGTGGCATAGAGACCAGACTCTTCGAAGGAGAGGAGGGCAAAGGCAAAATGCCAAAATATTCATTGAATGATCTTGACAATGGCCTGTTTCGGCAAGTGTTTCTCCTCAAAGAAATAGGTCACCCAAAAATTAATGTTGTCATTTATTCACACTCATGTCATTCCAAACTTAAGTGTGCCTTTTTCTGTGGAAAACAAAGAAGAAAAATCTCAGCTGTTATTGTCTGTACAAAAAATCAATGACATTTAAACTTTTCTGGATCTAAATAGGAAGCATTTGTTTTAGGCTGAACAATCCTTTCAAAAGCAAATGTAATTTAAACATGTACATTTCAAATACCGGTACACACTAACTGGTAAATTGTAAAATTCTACTATACTGTGTTTCTTGTTTACTTGTCATTGCAACAGAGTTGCTGGGGAGGTCTTTGCTGTTAGCCTTGCACAGGTTGGCCCAGCTCCAAGATTTCTTCAGGACTGGTGTTATGATTTTCTGTTGAGTGGAACCTTTGAAAACGCTACCAAGGATAACGTTTACGATGCTGAGTTTTCACCACTGATTAAAATGGTATCAGAAAACAAATTGTCTTAGGTTATAGGGGATTATCACGCTGATACGTAGTACTTCCGCATTCAGTGATCTTTGTGCACTGCCACTTCCGGTGAATCACTCATCACTCTGGCGAACCCATGATGGACGACCCTAAGTTTATTTATACTACATCCCTGGTATTTAAAAAAAAAGTGCCGGCTACAAACATACGTGCTACCTAGTTTTATTTTAAAGTTTGGCCCTTCATCCCGGCGAACCACTTTAATCCACTTCTTCCTTAGACTCAGTTCAGTCGGGAATCCATGGAAACTTAAATAAGGTTGGCGTTGTTTGTTTGATTGACAAAGTGGAACAGAGCAGTGACATCTAGCCTTCGTTTCAGCCATTGTTGAACTGCGCCGGAAGTGGACATGCACAAAGTTGAAAAATCCCGCCAATGAAACCCGGAAGCGTGATAATCCCCTATTTCTATTGCCATGTATTATTTTTTTTGAAGTGTAACACTTAGATTTTCCTCTACTTAAAGATCGAGGAGGCCTCAGACTTGTCATCTTACAGTGAACAGATTGTCAACTGTGGCTACACGGGGCCTATAAATGAGGACAACAAGGAGAATATAACAAGGTTTTACTCTGCAATATTTTTTAAATGTATTTATTTTATGGATCTTCCACAGAAAATACAATGGTTAAACATTAACACTGAAATTTTTGTTTTATTTCTTTAAAGAGCGATTGTAATGCATGCTGCTGCTCGGAGAACACTCATGCTTCAGCAGCTCCGTGAAGGTTTACAGCTTTACCGTTTAATTGACACTATGGAGAAGAACAGGAAAGTGTGCCGCAGCCTCTTTGTTATGCAAGGTGGTAATGATAAGGTGAAGTGATAGGATTTCCAAAACGTACTAGTTCTATTTTGCATATCTGGTTTAAAAGATGTTACAGCAGTAATCCTTAAATTATTTTTTCTTTGTATATTGCATGATGCTGTTTATATAATGTCATTTTTGTTGTGTGTTTCAGGTGGACTCTCATTACATTGTATCCCATCTTGTTCCACAAATGAGTGAGAGTGGCACTCTAAAACATACCAAAGAGGTCCAAATACTGAATCACTTCCAGGATTTTCTGATGGAGCTCGAAGGTAAGTTTGTATTCATTACAGGTGTTTATTCTATTTCTACACCGGTAAAACATTATTAGTCAAAATATGGCTGATAACTGATTGATCAGATCATTACTCGTCTTCAGTGTCACATGGCCCTTTAGAAATCATTCTAATATGCAGATTTGATGCTTAAAAAACATTTCAGAATATTATTGTTGGAAAAAGTTAACATTAAAAAAGCTTAACATTATTGTGGAAGTAGTTATGCTTTTTCATAATTCTTTGAAGAATAGAAAGTTAATTTATTTATGCATTTATTACAATCTTTTGTAACATTATAAATGTCTTCTTACGTCAATTTAATACATCCTTAATGAATACAATTATTAATTTGTCTTTTTATAATCTTACCAAAAATGTTTAAATGGTATCATTGTTTCCACACAAATGCAGCAAAAACTGATTTCAACATTGATAAGTTTTTGAGCATCATATTAGAATGATTTGTGAAGGATCATGTGACACTGAAGAAATGATGCTGAACATTCCGCTTTGATCACAAATAAATTACAAATGGTACAATTTACAAATGTTGTGATGTTATAAATGGTTATTTAAAACATTGTATATTTTACTGCCCTAGATGGAGATGCTCAGGATGAGGCAGCACTCTCTGTCCCACAGGTGATGCAGTGGCTGACTGGTCAAGCGCATAGGCACCTGCTCCTGTCAGAGAGAGAGGCCTTTAAAATTACTGTTCAGTTTGACCACACTTGTATGCAAAGACTGCCAAGCCACACACTTTGCTATCCAATCATCAGTGCATGCACCCAAACCATTACATTTCCCATCTGTCAAATTGTGATGAATTTAAAGAAATAATGAAAACAGCTGTGCAACATGGAGGTTGCTTTTTTAGGGTGTAGATTTAAAAATGAACTGAAATGTCCACATAGAATTTCTCTCAATAGGTTTAATTTCATCTTTAAAATTCAAAGAGACAATGTTCAACGTATTAATAACTGTACATGCTTCTGAATGGTTAAATGTTTTACAGCATTGTATAAAATTAATTAAATGTTTTAATGGCAATTAACTGATTTTCTTTTTTAATTAAAATTCTGACAGAACTGCATCTGTACTTGTGAGTGTTTTACTTAAACATTTAAATGTTAAATAGAGCACAATCTTTGGATGATAGCAAGTGTCTGGACATAAAGCTCCCTGTCACTCAATGGTGATGTCAAGGGATTAATCAATCCATGCAGAACAGCAAGTTTTTGGTCAGAAAAAGGGCAATGGATCTCTGGCACCACCACACCATCCTCTGAGTCAGTATCAGGAGTTTCCCTGTCGAAAAAGTTGCTCCACCACCTGAAAAAGAAACCATTGTTATTTTACTATGTTAACTGCTTTTAATTATAAAAACTTAAGGCTGACCTAAATTATTTAGTTTGATAAACTGGTTAATTATCTTATCCCAAAGAAGCTATATTTAAGTAAATTAATAGTTCACCCAGAATGAAAATCCTGACATTTATTTGCCAAAATGTATTTTAGGCCCTATTTATACCAGCCATTGAAATGAGTCACGATTGTAGAGGTTCTCAACTCTGGCCCTCGAGATCCACTTTCCTGCAGAGTTTAGCTCTAACCTTAATCAAATACACAAGGTTGTGGCTAAACTCTGCAGGAAAGTAGATCTCGAGGGCCAGAGTTGAGAGCCCTCTTGCTATGTCAAGATAATAGTGCCAAAATGGAAAAGCATGAATTATTCAGCTATCTGAAAAAATAAAAACATTTACATTACATTTATATTTGATAGCTCTAAAACTAAATCGGGTCTTCAATTGAATACATTTACATTAGTCAAATGAAGAGTAATGAACTGAAAAACTAAGCAGTCGAGCCGCTTCATTAAAGGGGTCATGACATCAGGGTTCTCAAGTTTTATCAAAAGCTTGGAGTGAGATCACATGCGGTTAGGGGAGGAGCCCTAATGGAGCCCCGCCCCCACCCCTCAATTTTACCCATTGTTCATAATTAACCAGCACAAATAGAAATTTTAACAATTGGTAAATCTGATAAATGACAGAGCAATTTATCACATCAAATATACTCTTTAATGTTATATTCAAAATTACAAATATACAAAAATGACAAAAATATAACAAATTGCTCCAAACTGTTTGGAAAAAACTAATATTTTTGCATTGTGTGTGTGTGTGTGTGTGTACGTACACGAGTACACACTCCAGCTTATGAAATGTGTTTTGTGTTGTAACGTTAAGTGTTGTATAAAATACAAATGCAATGGCAATGATTATAATGTATGTTTTGACAGGATATCAAATATTAACCAGAGCACTCTGCTTTAATACATGTAGCCTTGGCTTAATGTAACTAGAAAGACTATTAATACAGTATAATATACAATTTAAAATAAAATGAAGAAATACATTCATCCTTCCTTAACATTTCCCTTAGTTTCAGATAACGTAAGCTAGCCAAACTGAGCCAAAGCTTCTGGCCAGGTTGCAAAGTATAAGTAGAGCTTTTGACTGCATCAATAATAATGTATATGGGCTATATATTAAATGTTCTAGGCTAAAAATGTTACACAAGCTGTCTTCCAACTTACCTTCTCCATCACGTGTGTTCGTGCGATGTTGTTGGTTACCTAGTAACGAACGTACGGTAGCCGAGAATGTTCCGTCAACTTCCGTGTGTTCGCGACTTCGCGCATCCATGTTGCCTAGTAACGAACGCAATCTGGCCAAAATACGTGCGGGCGGCAGGAAACTTCACTTTGTGTGTCTGCGCCTTGTATACAACGTTTAATTATAAAGTTTACAGGACAACTTGGTTGGCATTGCTTTTTCAGCGTGAGAAATACACGGTGTGGCGTGTGAGCGTGTGAACTGGTTGAATTGCGTGTGTCTCACGGCCAATGCGTGAGACTTGAGAACCCTGTGACATGGTTTTTTTTATTTTATTATTATGTTCCCTTAAGTGCAATTATAGTATTACTATAGTTGTTTTTACAAAAAACTTTTAAAATGTAGTGATTTATGACCTTTTCCCGCCCTGTTTCTCATCCTCTGATTCAAACAGTCTGTTTAGGGGGTGTTTCCCCTTTAAGAGTTCAGTGTTAACGCCCACTGTTATGATTGGCTAACGTCAGTGCCTATGCATAAATTATTAACGCCCCCAGCCAGAACATTTGCGGATTCGGCGCAACTGTTTAGTAGCGGGTGATGCATGCTAAGCGATGGCTCTTGCAATGATAAAACCTTATTATGTTTGAGTCGGAATCGGATGAGGAATCAGAGGAAAATGAACCATCACCACAACAACGAAGACTGGATCAGCCCGTGTCCACATGGAAAGTGAAACTATTTTGAATTAATAAAAAATTGTAACCCGAGACACTTGAAAACGGATTATTGTTGCATAATTATCCTATAGCTTAATTTGCTAACAGTTTAACATTATTTAACTAATTCCAATGAAATGATCGGGTGTACCACGGACAGAAATGCATGCACAGGCCATCTTTGAAGATGCAGCATTGATAAAGGCAACATTTTAAATTTTCTATCACATGTAGGCCTACTAGACAGGCGACATATTTTCAAGATTATCTTATACAAATGTGTTTATATTAGCCATGATAAAAAGTAAGATTGCGTCGTCGTTGTTGAGCCCAGAATAGTCGGCACAGACTTATCTTTGAGCAACAGTTTTCTGGCAAAGCCAGCATCATATTGGGATTTTTTCCTCAATACATCCTTAAAATGTATAGAACAAACGCTTAAATTAACACTGGCGTGACTGGGACGTCCGCAAAAAATAAAGTGCATCCATTTTTCCCTGACGACTGGATCTTTCGGCAGCGTATTCAAATATGTTGTTTGTCCACAGCCAGGAACAGCACATCTGTGGTTAAACCACTGGAGTCACATGTATTTCTTAAAGGACATATGATTTCTGGGGCTTGAAAGTGGTAGTTATATGTAGAGTGTCAATGGAGGGACAGAAATATCTCAGATTTCATTTCATTCTCAGATAATTTGTGTTCTGAAGATGGATGAAAGTTACGGGTTTGAAACGACATGAACATTTACATTTTCAATTGAAATACCTTTTTAAGGTTGAGCAAATGAAAACAGAATTAGCATTTTTGGATGTGTAATCTTTTTAACTTTGCATAGATGCTTAAAGCATACCTCTATATCTGGCTCATCCACTGGTGTCTGTAACATTCCGATGTACCAAAGCTGTTCTGGTGAAAGATTTCTGTTCTGACCGGATGGTTGTTCCAGCTCCCCGTGAAGCCCTTCAGGTCCGATTTTAACCGTGGAAGAATTGCATAGTGCACACAAAAGAGGTGCAGCTCATCGGATAGATCAAGCACTCTCTCTTCTTCCATTGTATGCAGGACTTCATAATATTTACAAGAGATGGCTGACCAAACATAATTCTGAACTTCATACACTGTTTACTCATTGGCCAGAGGAGAACTGGCCCCCGACTGAGCCTGGGTTCTCCCAAGGTTTTTTTCTCCCTTCTGTCACCTGATGGAGTTTTGGTTCCTTGCCGCTGTTGCCTTACCTTCTGGCTTGCTTAGTTGGGGACATTCAATATTCAACAATATTATAGATCTGCCTTAAAGGTGGATGATGATGAAATTATTTTTTGTATTATTTTCATGTTATCACTGTGAAGCTGCTTTGATACAATCTGTATTGTAAAAAGCGCTATATAAATAAAGATGACTTGACTTGACTTGACTTGGTATATTCTAATATACCCCATAGTATAGTTAAACGCAATTTTGGTCCAATAATCTCTTATTTTTTCACGGTGTGGCATAAAGTCCACAGATTTGCCAAAATTCCAAACACATTTTTCGCTCAATCCCCTATTTTCAAGAATCACTCGCTTTTAATTGATAAGAAACCAATTATGTTCCCTCAGTGGCGCAATAGAGGGGTCTGTGTCCTTAAGGATATCATAGGGGAACAGGGTCTTCGTGCATTCCATGACCTAGAGAGAGCTTATAATCTGCCGGGCACTTTCTTTTTTTATTTACAGTTACGCACAGCTATGCGCGCTCAGGGCGTTCCTTGGGGTATTGAGTTGGGGAATCATCCCCTTCATGTAATTTTTGACATTAAGGGTAAAATCAAGGGTATTGTTTCGGAGTTAAATAAATTCATGACTACAGCTTCACATAAACCTTTATCATTTATCAGACTATGGAAGACAGATATTAACATTTCCCAGGATCCAGACTGGTGTGTGGTTTGGTCAAATATTTCTTTATCATCTAGAAACCCTGATCATCAAATGATACATTATAGATTAATTCATAGGTCCTATTTAACCCCGCGAAGATTACAGCAAATGAAACTTAGAGACAACCCATATTGTGATTTCTGTCCAGACAATACCATTGCTACTTTTTACCATATGGTGTGGCAGTGTCCAGAGGTCAATAGATTTTGGCATAGTGCTTCATCCATCATGTCTAGTATTATCAAAGGACCCATTCCTCTCTCTCCATGCTTGCTTCTGCTCAATGACACATCGTCTCTAAAGCTAACTATTAACGATAGGCGTCTTCTTTTGGCTGGTTTGACAGCCGCCAAAAAATGATAGTCTGTCGCTGGAAACCACCACATACATTGTCAATGAGGAAATGGTTCTCCTCCTATCGGGAAATTGTTCAATTAGAGCTTTCTACAGCACGTTTACATTATGCCAAAACCTCCAATATTGACTGTTGGTCAGAGCAATTAGAGAAAATAAATGAAATGATGTAGATAAGGTCAGACTTTTTCTCTCTTCTATTGTTTACATCTGATTTTTCTTGATTTTATGGTGTGAGGGAAGAGGTTAGGATGTGCTTGATACTTTCAGGTATGAGATATTTATCTAACATATACACAATATCCAATGTCCTGCTCTGGGGTCTATGGTGTGGTGCGGATCTCTGTGGATGTCAGAGGGGTGGACGGGTGGCGGTGGAAGGGGGCTGTGTGTGTGTGTGTGTGTTTCTTTTTTCTTCTTTTTTTTTCTTTCTTCGGCTCAATACCTTGAGCGAATCTTGTTAGGGGTTGGAGGGTGGTTTTGGGCTGGGTAGGATATGGGGAGGAGAAGAGAAACTGGCATCAGAATAGGGTTGGGCGATATGACCAAAATCTCATATCACGATATAAGTCATCTCATATCCCGATAACGATATATATCACGATATAGTACCTTTTCTGTAAATTCAATCAATTAATAATTTATATATATAATTACTACATGGAAAATACTTTTAGCATATATCAAATAAAAGAAAAGTTGATATATATATTGAGTATATATTAAGTATATCCTCAAAAATGTTTATATATATATATATATATATATATATATTTTTTTTTTTTTTTTTTTTATTTTTTTTATTCTCAATTAAAAAAATGGGCAAATGTTTGATTAAGAATGTAGAAATATAAAATATGAACGAAATTTAAAACACTTTTCAAAAACAAATGATTACAGGCCCAACATAAAATATTGCTATATAAAATACCAAATTTAAAAATTCAATGGAAGATGTTTAAAATGTAGCAGAAATCAGGGCTCTGAACCTGTTCAATGAACGAAAACAAACAAACGAAATTTTGACAGGAGCATAACCAGAACCGGAAACCAAATTAAATTTAATCGTTCTGAACAGACCGTTTATATACTGTCTATGGAACAGACACGCTTATTTGAAATGGCCATTACCCGGTTAACAACGTTATTTTATCGTTCTGTTAACTATTTTAATTTCCCAGTCAACCAATCATGTATTCAAATAGTACAGACTGAGCAAATGTGATATTGACGCGCATAGCCTATCCAACGTGAGTGAAATGCCCATGCTCAGCTGTCAGTCTAATATATAACGTTAGGCCTATATGCGAAATATAGGCTATTTGCCTTAAATAATTACAGATTAACAAAACGAAAGGAAGCATTTTGCTGAGCTTCGGATCATGCGACAGGGTCCAAAGTTCACAAAAAGGAAACCGAGATGTTAGAAAAGGGAATCGAGCTTGTTTTCTGTATTTTACGGCTTTACAGTTTTGAATCTATTTTGCTTCTATCCGTATGACCATAAATTACGGAGTAACGGATTCCTGTTCCTGTGATCGCGCCGACGCTTCACGGCACGCGCACACGTTCTTGCATTGCTAACTTGACATAGCAGCATGTTCATTATCAAAATATAATAGTCAACTAAACAAAGAAATTTTACCAAATCATGTTCAGGCTACAGAGGTAACGTTAGCCCCTCATTTAGGAACGAGCTCCTCGGTTTGTCCTGGCTGGTCCTGCTCGGAAACACCCGGTTCTGTCACCCTTCACTCGCCATGTTATTCACGTTTCTGCCTGCATTCTCATGGCGGCGTGTAAGATTGGTAAGATTGCAGTCCTCCAAATGATGAAAAAAGTTTTGCCGTAAACAATGTTTTTTGCGACACCACGATATGAACGATAGAGCATAATATGAATCGATAGACTTTTTATATCGTCCATCCGATATATATCGTCATATCGCACAGCCCTACATCAGAATAAGTAACATTTTAATGTGCTTATGTATATTCAATGATGATGTAATTGGCCTATTTTTCTCTTGTGAAGGTGTTTCCTCTCCAGTGTGTAAACAATGATTGTAAGAAAATAAATAAATAATTGATCACAAAAAAAAAATCTTTCTGTGTATTCTCTAACATTTTCATCTTTCTTCTGTACACAACTAGTGATCTTTGACCAGTCTATTTTGGGTCCAACAATGTTCTTTAGAATTTTCAAAACACCTTCTCTCAATTCATCTTTACTGGCATGTATCAGTTCAGAAGTAACAGCAGATTCAAAACTGTTGAATTCAGAATCAGTTCAAATTTGTGACATCAACTGTGTGACTTCTGTTACCGCCATGTCATATAAACGCATTTTGCTGATCAATGCCCTTCTAAATTCAGAAAAATTTGTGCGTGCTGAAGGTAAGCTCTGAGATATTCTCTCTATATCTTTAGGAGCTAACGTTGAATTGACTGCTTGTGACTGCAGCACGGAGGTTGCAGATGGAACTGCATCAACCCCTTTTCCCCTATTCTGAGCCTTTTGTCTTGCTCCACACACTTCAACTGCATTCACATCTTTATTAATGCTTTCATCTGACTGTTGGTCTTCAGAGTCACATTTGGTTGAGGCCTTGTTATGGCCCACCTTGTCTGTGAGACAGGACATTCGAGTGTGCAATCGTTTGTTCTGTTCATTTAATTGAGCAATACACAGAGCTTGTTCTTGGGCAATGGATAAGCTAAATTCTTTGTGGCAGCAAATTATTCCCTTGATGTTATTCTTCCTGATACATGCACCCTAACACCTTCTTGCATTCTTCAATAGACCATACTTTTTCTGGGTGAACACCAAATTTCTTTGTCAAATCCAATATAACTGACTCAGTCACTATGGAGTCCATGTGCTCTCCTAACGATGACTTGAACTCACTGTCTGACCACAAAGGGGTAGCTAGTCCATATTTTTCAGTTGTGGAGATCAGTTTAGCATTTTTTCTAACCATTTTGTGATGTTTCTTTGTTACCACTCAAACAAATACTAAAACTTCTCTGATCAACAGACACCGCTTAGCTATTGTTAAGCTTCCAAATTACCAACACTTCACACTTCTCTGACTACAATAACAGAGGAAAAAAATATATATATATATATATTAGCACGTAATGCTAACCTTCCCTGCCTGAACAGATGATTAAACTTCTATGACTACACATAGGATATATCAACTTCTCTGGTAAAGCCAAGAATAAACATTCCCTAACTTTAAAGAGGATGAACCGTCTCTAGCAAACGTAGAACAAAATATTAGCACGTAATGCTAACCTTCTCTGTGAAACAAAGGATAAACAAAATAACTAGCACATAATGCTAATCCTTCTCTGTGAACAGAGGATAAACCAAAATATTTGCATGTAATGCTAACCTTCTTTGTGAACAGAGGATAAACAAAATAACTAGCACATAATGCTATTCTTCCCTGCCCTGAAACGGAGGATAACTTTAATCTCTAAAAGAAAACTTTAGAGGATAAACTTAGTTAACCAAACCCTGCAGCTGTTTGTTAACTCTTCTCTGACGGCGCAGAGGATACAAGAAAATTTGTACTGGTCTTAAAGGTTCTTTTGGATAGTCGCACTCACCAACCCTTGGTTGTACAGAAAGATTCAGTCTGGATATCTTTGTTCAGCTGGAAGTTTTGCTCTGGATTCCAAAAGATGCAGTCTGGAAAGCAGATCTTTGTTTGAGCTTGCTGGATTCAGGTGAGGAAGCTGGAACACTTTCAATCACACAAATTCAAATTGTGTACTTTCAATTTATGTACATTTAGGGGCAAGGATTTACATTGTGATGAGAAATGAAGTATTACAGGTTTTGGAACCTGCCCTATATCCAGTTAGCATAACTATTCAAACGCTGAGACGCGAGAACAGGGCTGGCAGGATTCTCTTGCTGAAACAGGAGCTCCAAGAGCCAGTTTAATCTAACAAATACAGAAAACAGGACTGACCGGACTCTCTTACTGGAAGTTTCGCAGCTGATCTAAACATTTAGTCTCTTCACTTTTGCAGTTTCCTAAATTAAACCTTTATTAAATTTGTTATTCTTCAAAATATTTAAGTGATGCTTTGGATGGACACTATATAAAAGCGCCAATATATATAGCAGCTTTGTAGAGAGCCTCACAAGCTCAGCTTCTTGTTGGTCTTCTCACCGTAGCACACACAGCAGCGGAGTGGCGCGTTCACAATAGCAGCTTGTGATTCGGTCCGCTGAAGAGGTGCTTTTCTATGGCGAGCAACTTCTATGTTGGGCTTGTTCCAACGGTCTGAAGAAGAACGATTCAGTGTAATTGCAGTTTGTTGCCGCTGTATAAAGACAGAGCGTTAAACACTATTCACGCACTTGAACGCCGCAGTAACGTAACGACTGTTGTAACCTCACCACACCAAATATTGATTTGATTTAGTTAACAGAGGTTAATTGATAAATAAAATCTATTTATTACATTATTTCTTCTTCTTCTTTTTTGTTTTTAACGGCGGTTGGCAACCAGCTTTCGGTGCATTACCGCCACCTTCTGCTCCGGAGTGTGAATCAGACGATAGGTTTACAATCTAGGTCCCAAAAAAAAAAAAATTTCTAATCACTCACACAGTCAATCATTACCCAACTAACTTTTCCATATCTATCTCTATTCTAATAACCTATCAAATAAACCCGTTTCCCTTAAAAAAGTTATCAATATTCTAACCTGTGCTCTGTCACCTATGTTCAACAACCCTTTTAATGTTAATTCCTGTACCCCTACTTCCCTCAAATGATTCTTCATTATCTCTCTCTGTACCTCATACTTTCTACATCTTATAATTACGTGCTCCACTGACTCCTCCTCCTGACACCACTCACACAGACCAGACTCGTGTTTACCTATCATTTTCAGTGATTTGTTAAGAGCACAGTGCCCCAGCCTTAACCTAGTTATTACAGTTTCCTCTCTCCTGTACCCACCACCTAACCTAGTTATTTTTACACTCTTTTGAATTTGATATAAATGCCTTCCTTTCTCCTCTCTATCCCACCCTTCCTGCCACATTTTGTTAGTTTTTCCCCAAATAATACTCTTGACCTCTGCTTTACTTATTTTAATTTGCATTTCTATATTACCTTTTTTTAATGCCCTCTTTGCCAGTTCATCCACCACCTCATTCCCTTTCACCCCTACATGTGCTGGAACCCACATAAATTCCACCTGTCCTCCTTGATTCGTTATCCTTGTTACTGACTGAAGGATTTCATACAACACATCCTGACGGCTTTTTGAGTGAAATGACCTTAAACTCATAAGGACTGAGGATGAATCGGAGCATATCAGCACCTTTTCTTGTCTTGTTTTTTCCACCCACCTTAATGCAACTAACACTGCCACCATTTCCACTGTATACACTCCTAAAAAATCTGATGTTCTTCTATTAATTCCTGTTCCTTTAACAGGTATTGCCACCCCGTATCCTGTCACTCCTGTCTCAGGGTTCTTAGAACCATTACATTATTTTTGAAAGCATCCTCACTTTACAGCAGGGGTGTCAAACTCAGTTCCTGGAGGGCCACAGCCCTGCAGAGTTTAGCTTCAATTAATCACACCTGATCAGCTAATCAAGTCCTTAGCTAAGCTAATCAGGATTATTTGAGAATTGTAGGTGTGTGTGTTGAAGCAGGGTTGGAACTAAATTATGCAGGGCTGTGGCCCTCCAGGAACTGAGTTTGACACACCTGCTTTACAGCATTCTTACTCACGTGCCTAAAACTTTTCATAATAATGTAACTTTGCAGAAAGGATCATTTTACTGACTCGGATCTTTGAATCTCATTCAACAAAATGAAAAAAAAAAATGTTTTGAGTCATTTCGTTCATAGGCTGAGCTATGCAATCGGTACCGGATACAGAATTGATTCGTTCATCTTTTGAGCCTTTGGGTTCGAGTCGTTCATTCATTATGTGACAAAAGAACAGAAGAATCCGACCCAAAGACTCGAGAGATGAACTAATAATTTATCTTTCCGGTACAGACTCCATAGTCTCTATGGGACTGACAGGAAGGCAAGGCAAGGCAAGGCAAGTTTATTTATATAGCACATTTCATACACAATGGTAATTCAAAGTGCTTTACATAGAAGAAATTAAAATAATCAAAAGAAATAAGAATAATTAAAACAGTTTAGAGTAAAAAATAAAAATAAAATACAGTGCAAACAGTCGGACGCACAGTAGCACAGTGCTCATTCAGTAAATGCAAAGCTAAACAGATGTGTTTTGAGTCTGGATTTGAATGTGGCTACTGTAGGAGCACACCTGATCTCTTCTGGAAGCTGGTTCCAGCTGCGGCTGGCATAATAGCTAAAAGCGGACTCTCCTTGCTTTGAGTGAACCCTTGGTATTTCTAGTTGATGTGATCCTAATGATCTGAGTGATCTGTTGGGTTTATATTCAGTGAGCATATCTGCAATGTATTTAGGACCTAGGCCATTAAATGATTTATATACCAGTAATAATACTTTAAAATCAATCCTAAATGTGACTGGAAGCCAGTGTAAAGACCTGAGGACTGGTGTGATGTGTTCAAATTTTCTGGTTCTGCTCAGAATCCTGGCGGCAGCGTTCTGTACGAGCTGCAACTGTCTTATGGTCTTTTTGGGAAGGCCAGTAAGGAGTCCATTACAATAATCCACCCTGCTGGTGATGAAAGCATGCACAATTTTCTCTAAGTCTTGACTGGAAACAAAGCATCTAATTCTTGCAATATTTTTTAGATGATAGTATGCTGATTTAGTTATTGCTTTGACATGACTACTGAAGCTAAGGTCTGACTCTAGAGACACACCAAGATTCCTGACTTGATTTTTAGTTGTTTGACCTCTAGAGTGGAGGTATGCGTTCACCTTGAGAACTTCATCTTTGTTTCCAAACGCAATGACTTCAGTTTTGTCTTTGTTTAACTGAAGAAAGTTTTGGCACATCCAACTGTTGACTTCATCAATGCATTGGAACAGGGAGTCAATGGGGCTGTAATCGTTAGGCGATAGGGCTAAGTAGATCTGTGTGTCGTCTGCATAGCTGTGGTAAGAGATTTGGTTCTTTCTCATTATTTGGCTCATTGGAAGCATGTACAGGTTGAATAGGAGTGGCGCAAGAATTGAGCCTTGAGGAACTCCGCATGTCATGGATGTCCACTCAGACTTATGGTCTCCTATACTCACATAATAACCTCTCGCTTCTAAGTATGACCTGAACCATTTTAGGACTATCCCAGAAAGCCCCACCCAGTTTTCCAGCCTGTCAAGAAGTATGTTGTGATCAACAGTGTCAAATGCAGCACTGAGGTCGAGTAGTACCAACACTGATAATTTGCCTGTATCAGTATTTAAGCGAATATCGTTAATTATCTTTATGAGCGCTGTCTCTGTGCTGTGATGCGATCGGAAACCAGATTGAAAATTGTCAAAGTATCCATTCGAGCTTAAGAATTTGTTCAGCTGATTGAAAACAACTTTTTCAATTATCTTGCCTATGAAAGGAAGATTTGAGATCGGTCTATAATTGCTTAATATAGTCTTATCAAGATTACTCTTTTTTAGGAGGGGTTTGACAACTGCAGTTTTCAAGGAGTTTGGAAAACTTCCAGAGAGAAGTGAGGCATTTACCACTTCTAGGAGATCTGCTTCTAAGCTGTTTAACACACTTTTGAAGAAAGATGTGGGAAGAGTGTCAAGGGCACAGGTTGATGTTTTAAGGTGCTGTAAGGTTTCTTCTAAAATTTTGCCATCAATTTCTTTGAAATCAGACAGTAACTTTCTCAGGTTGTGGTCTGATCTGTCTGACCCCAGTGCAACTCAAGGATGTGCTGATCACCTTTCTGATATTATTGATTTTCTCAGAGAAGAAAGAAGCGAACTCACTGCACTTGCTGTCTGAGAGCATTTCACTGGGAATCTGGCTCGGGGGGTTTGTCAGTCTCTCTACAGTAGCAAAAAGAGTGCGTGTGTTGTTTAAGTTGCTGTTTATAATATTTGAGAAGAAAGTCTGTCTAGCTTTGCCTAGCTCCATATTGAAAGCATGGATGGTGTCTTTGTAGATGTTATAATGGACTACAAGTTTTGTCTTCCGCCACATGCGCTCTGCTTTTCTGCATTGTCTTTTCATATTTTGCACTGCTGTTGAGTTTCTCCAAGGTGCCTTTTGTCTACCACTCTTCCTGACCTTCACAGGAGCAATATCATCAATTACACTTTTAACTTTTGAGTTAAAAGAATCTAGGAGAAAATCAACAGAGTCAGCAGATATGCTTGGTGTTGAAGATATAGCCTTCATAAATAGTACACTAGTGTTCTCATTTAAGCATCTCTTTTTGACAGACACAGATCTAGCTTCAATGGCAGGAGAGATCAATATATCAAAGAAAATACAGAAATGATCAGACAGTGCTACATCCTTAATAACAATCGATGAAATGTTTAGACCCTTACTGATAAGTAAATCTAGAGTGTGTCCACGATTGTGTGTCGGTCCATGTACATGCTGAGTCAGATCAAAAGTTTTTAAAACAGTTTTGATTTCTTTTGCCATATTGTTTTCTGCATTGTCTATGTGGATGTTGAAATCTCCAGCAATAGCAAAACAGTCAAACTCTGAGGAAATGATTGATAACAGTTCTGTAAAGGCCTCAGCAAAAGCTGAAGAGTATTTTGGAGGCCTGTAAACATTGATAATTAAAATGCGTGGAGCAACTTTTAACACAATACCCAGATATTCGAAAGACGGGTAATTACCAAATGATATTTGCTTACATGGATAGACATCTTTGAAAAGAGCAGCTACTCCCCCACCTCTCCTACCCGCTCTGCAGACACTCATAAAAGTAAAGTTAGGAGGGGATGTTTCATTGAGGACAGTTGCACTGCAGTTGTCTTCTAGCCAAGTTTCATTTAGAAACATAAAATCCAGGTTGTATGTGGTTATTAAGTCATTGACTAGAAGTGATTTATTTTTGAGTGAGCAGATGTTTAAGAGTGCTAACTTAACAGTCTTACTTTTTGTCCGCACAGCAGTCTTAGTTTGGCGTGTAATAGGCACCAGATTAGATGGGTTTGCTGTACGGCTTTTGAAGGCCTCAGACTTTCTATCATTTAATCGAACAGCAATAGAGAAAGATACAGGCACACAGGGTTCCCGCTTGTTCTGTAAACATTTGAGAAAGTTACTGTTATCATAGCGGGGACCCGGCACATATCAATGAGAGCTGGTATCAGTTGTTTTTAGTTCACCTCGAGCAGAAGGAGGAGGGTGTGAGCCCTGTCGTTGTGGCAGAGCCCGAAGAACTCTTGCAGGAGGAGGGGGAGGGCGAGCGGGGCCCGCAGGCTTTGGTGGTTTTGGGGCCTGCCGTTTTTTGGTTGATATCTGGGGGCTCGCAAAAGAGTGGGATAGTTTGGTTCCAGCATAGACCAGTTTTTCCATTCTCTCTGAGAAGCACAGAAGTGGAGATGCTGGAGATAGAGATAGCGTGTCTGGTGAGAGGGGCTGTTGCTCTGGTGTTATCGGAGGCTGTAATATGCTGTCCTGGTTTCCCTGGCTGTTTTCCAGGAAGTCGTCCTTGGGTGCTGAATCTTGGAGCAGTTCTAGTATGTCACAGTCTATCTGTGGTGAGCTCTGTGGGCAGGGCTCAGCTGAGATTGTGTCCGTGAGCAGAAGTTGTTGTGGCTGAGTGGTGTTATCATTGTCCTTGGGTGACGTGTCAACCGCATGTCCATTCAGGTGCTGGAGTGAAGTCCTGTGGTCATTCATACTGTGTCCAGGTGTGTGTGTGCCATTCAGGTTGAGTGGATTGGCACACACTGCAGAAGGATGATTGAGGGAGAAGTAGATGTTGTCCTTTAGCACTCTTGAACCAAGTTTGTTTGGGTGGAGGCCGTCCTGTTGAAACAGTTGCCTCTGACTCCAGAAAAGATTGAAGTTGTCAATGAAGTTCACTCCTTTTATATTGCAGGTTTTTTGGAGCCATGTATTAAGCCCAAGCAACCGTGAAAACCTGTTTGTTCCTCTTGCTGGGAGTGGTCCACTGATGAATGTTTGTACTTTCAGTCTTTTAAGTGTTTCAAAAAGTTCATTGAAATCCTTCTTGAGGAGTTCTGACTGCTCTTTATGAATATCATTTCTCCCCACATGAATGATGAGTCGATTTGCAGTCTTATGTTTCATCAGAATGTTCTCAAGTTCCCTGTTTACATCAGAAATTGTTGCTTGTGGAAGGCAGCACGTAGTTGTATCCCTGCTACTAGTGTTTCGGATAATGGAGTCGCCCACTATCAGAGCCGTGTGCCCGGCTAGGCTCTGAGCTGAGTGCCGCTGTCTGCTCGACCTTGAGCGCCAGTTAGCATCAGTGTTAGCTACTGGCTTATCCAGTCTGTGTTCGATCACATTCATCACGTTTGGAGATTCCTCATTTACATTCATTAATACTTCAAATCTGTTCTCAAGATGTATAGGCGGTGGTAGGAGACCAGTGTTTGCAATCCTTGTCAGAGCCATATCTGGGGTAGAGGATGCTACTGCGGCAATATGTGATATTTGTGACAATCTGATGTCTCGGGTGCCTTTGGGTCTCGCTCCCTGTGTGTGCCATCGATTTGTAAGTCGATCGGCTTGTTTCTCTACACTCAGTATGGCCTGTGGAGGAGCAGTAGATTCATGGGGCTCACCGGTATGCTGAGGGCGTCCATGACGGAGCTCTGTTGTGTGTTCCGTCTGGTTTGGTAGTCCCGCAAATAACTTTGTTTCAAGAACTGCAATCCTTTGTAAAAGTCTGTGGCAGTTAGTGCAGCAAGTAGATTCCAGAAGAGGCATTTTCTCTTATCCTTATGCAGTTGTGTTTTCTCTTCCCCGGAATGTAAGCTTTCAGTGGGAGGCTGGTCGAATAAAATAATTCAGCTTTTTTGTAGTAATCCAAGCGTTTGAGCACTGTGCTGATTTGCTGAGGTTAAAATTAGTTGATAAAAGAAGATAAAATATAAAAAATATAAAAGCGATAGAGCAAAGCGCGGAGCAGTAAGCAAGAGCGTCCGAACAGTAGCTGAGCAGGAAGTGGTTCCTGAGCAGGAAGAACGAAAGACTCGAGAGATGAACTAATCATTTCGGTTTCTGGTACCTACCCATAAGATGTTGCGCATGCGCGGTCAACACAAAATGAACGAATCACTCTCTGAGAAAACTCGGTAGTCCCGAGTCATATTCTGAAAACTTAGGAAAACAGAAGTGAGCAGACATTTTCCATTAACAACAGCTGCTTTTTTAAGATACATTTTTTATCTATTAGTGCCTCAACTAGACCCCTTCATCACTCCATCTGCCCTTATGAGACCCTCCATCACTCCACCTGCCCTTATGAGACCCTCCATCACTCCACCTGCCCTTATGAGACCCTCCATCACTCCACCGGCCCTTATGAGACCCTCCATCACTCCATCTGCCCTTATGAGACCCTCCATCACTCCACCTGCCCTTATGAGACCCTCCATCACTCCACCTGCCCTTATGAGACCCTCCATCACTCCACCGGCCCTTACGAGTCCCTCCATCACTCCACCGGCCCTTACGAGTCCCTCCATCACTCCACCGGCCCTTACGAGTCCCTCCATCACTCCACCTGCCCTTACGAGTCCCTCCATCACTCCATCTGCCCTTATGAGTCCCTCCATCACTCCATCTGCCCTTATGAGTCCCTCCATCACTCCATCTGTCCTTATGAGTCCCTCCATCACTCCATCTGCCCTTATGAGTCCCTCCATCACTCCATCTGCCCTTATGAGACCCTCCATCACTCCACCGGCCCTTACGAGTCCCTCCATCACTCCATCTGACCTTATGAGTCCCTCCATCACTCCATCTGACCTTATGAGTCCCTCCATCACTCCACCTGCCCTTACGAGTCCCTCCATCACTCCATCTGCCCTTATGAGTCCCTCCATCACTCCACCTGCCCTTACGAGTCCCTCCATCACTCCATCTGCCCTTATGAGTCCCTCCATCACTCCATCTGTCCTTATGAGTCCCTCCATCACTCCATCTGCCCTTATGAGACCCTCCATCACTCCATCTGCTCTTATGAGACCCTCCATCACTCCATCTGCCCTTATGAGTCCCTCCATCACTCCATCTGCCCTTATGAGTCCCTCCATCACTCCATCTGCCCTTATGAGTCCCTCCATCACTCCATCTGCCCTTATGAGACCCTCCATCACTCCACCTGCCCTTATGAGACCCTCCATCACTCCACCTGCCCTTATGAGTCCCTCCATCACTCCATCTGCCCTTATGAGACCCTCCATCACTCCACCTGCCATTACGAGTCCCTCCATCACTCCACCTGCCCTTATGAGTCCCTCCATCACTCCATCTGCCCTTATGAGTCCCTCCATCACTCCATCTGCCCTTATGAGACCCTCCATCCCTCCACCTGCCCTTATGAGACCCTCCATCACTCCACCTGCCCTTATGAGACCCTCCATCACTCCACCTGCCCTTATGAGTCCCTCCATCACTTCATCTGCCCTTATGAGTCCCTCCATCACTCCATCTGCCCTTATGAGACCCTCCATCACTCCACCTGCCCTTATGAGACCCTCCATCACTCCACCTGCCATTACGAGTCCCTCCATCACTCCACCTGCCATTATGAGACCCTCCATCACTCCATCTGCCCTTATGAGACCCTCCATCACTCCATCTGCCCTTATGAGACCCTCCATCACTCCACCTGCCATTACGAGTCCCTCCATCACTCCATCTGCCCTTATGAGACCCTCCATCACTCCACCTGCCATTACGTGTCCCTCCATCACTCCATCTGCCCTTATGAGTCCCTCCATCACTCCATCTGACCTTATGAGTCCCTCCATCACTCCATCTGACCTTATGAGTCCCTCCATCACTCCATCTGCCCTTATGATACCCTCCATCACTCCATCTGCCCTTATGAGACCCTCCATCACTCCACCTGCCATTATGAGACCCTCCATCACTCCATCTGCCCTTATGAGACTCTCCATCACTCCACCTGCCCTTATGAGACCCTCCATCACTCCTCCTGACCTTATGAGTCCCTCCATCACTCCATCTGCCCTTATGAGACCCTCCATCACTCCACCGGCCCTTATGAGTCCCTCCATCACTCCACCTGCCCTTATGAGTCCCTCCATCACTCCATCTGCCCTTATGAGTCCCTCCATCACTCCATCTGCCCTTATGAGACCCTCCATCCCTCCACCTGCCCTTATGAGACCCTCCATCACTCCACCTGCCCTTATGAGACCCTCCATCACTCCACCTGCCCTTATGAGTCCCTCCATCACTTCATCTGCCCTTATGAGTCCCTCCATCACTCCATCTGCCCTTATGAGTCCCTCCATCACTCCATCTGCCCTTATGAGACCCTCCATCACTCCACCTGCCCTTATGAGACCCTCCATCACTCCATCTGCCCTTATGAGACCCTCCATCACTCCACCTGCCATTACGAGTCCCTCCATCACTCCATCTGCCCTTATGAGACCCTCCATCACTCCACCTGCCATTACGTGTCCCTCCATCACTCCATCTGCCCTTATGAGACCCTCCATCACTCCATCTGCCCTTATGAGACCCTCCATCACTCCACCTGCCATTACGAGTCCCTCCATCACTCCATCTGCCCTTATGAGTCCCTCCATCACTCCATCTGACCTTATGAGTCCCTCCATCACTCCATCTGACCTTATGAGTCCCTCCATCACTCCATCTGCCCTTATGAGTCCCTCCATCACTCCATCTGACCTTATGAGTCCCTCCATCACTCCATCTGCCCTTATGATACCCTCCATCACTCCATCTGCCCTTATGAGACCCTCCATCACTCCACCTGCCATTATGAGACCCTCCATCACTCCACCGGCCCTTACGAGTCCCTCCATCACTCCACCTGCCCTTACGAGTCCCTCCATCACCCCATCTGCCCTTATGAGTCCCTCCATCACTCCACCTGCCCTTACGAGTCCCTCCATCACTCCATCTGCCCTTATGAGTCCCTCCATCACTCCATCTGACCTTATGAGTCCCTCCATCACTCCATCTGCCCTTATGAGACCCTCCATCACTCCACCTGCCATTATGAGACCCTCCATCACTCCATCTACCCTTATGAGACTCTCCATCACTCCACCTGCCCTTATGAGACCCTCCATCACTCCTCCTGACCTTATGAGTCCCTCCATCACTCCATCTGCCCTTATGAGACCCTCCATCACTCCACCGGCCCTTATGAGTCCCTCCATCACTCCATCTGCCCTTATGAGACCCTCCATCACTCCATCTGCCCTTATGAGACCCTCCATCACTCCACCTGCCATTATGAGACCCTCCATCACTCCATCTGCCCTTATGAGACCCTCCATCACTCCACCTGCCCTTATGAGACCCTCCATCACTCCATCTGCCCTTATGAGTCCCTCCATCACTCCATCTGCCCTTATGAGACCCTCCATCACTCCACCGGCCCTTATGAGACCCTCCATCACTCCACCTGCCATTACGAGTCCCTCCATCACTCCATCTGCCCTTATGAGTCCCTCTATCACTCCATCTGCCCTTATGAGACCCTCCATCACTCCACCTGCCATTACGTGTCCCTCCATCACTCCATCTGCCCTTATGAGACCCTCCATCACTCCATCTGCCCTTATGAGTCCCTCCATCACTCCATCTGCCCTTATGAGTCCCTCCATCACTCCATCTGCCCTTATGAGTCCCTCTATCACTCCATCTGCCCTTATGAGACCCTCCATCACTCCATCTGCCATTACGAGTCCCTCCATCACTCCATCTGCCCTTATGAGTCCCTCCATCTGCCCTTATGAGACCCTCCATCACTCCATCTGCCCTTATGAGACCCTCCATCACTCCATCTGCCATTACGAGTCCCTCCATCACTCCATCTGCCCTTATGAGTCCCTCCATCACTCCATCTGCCCTTATGAGACCCTCCATCACTCCATCTGCCCTTATGAGACCCTCCATCACTCCATCTGCCCTTATTGCCTCAGATTTTGAAGCGAAGCTCCAGCACGGCTCACCTCTGGTGAATTAATCAGAATAAAGCCGCAGAATGGGAACCGCTGTGTTGAGATGGCAGTAGATGTGGTTCAGCGCCTGTAAATACATGATTCTAGTTTGAATAAAGATTTGTTTCATGTGTTGTTGACTTGTATATGCATTTGTTTATTGTGATGGTTACTTTTATTTGTTCTTTTACTAATTTATTTGTTTCTTATTGTTGTCAGTATATGAAATATAATGATTTAATCAATGTATGCGTTAATTCATTGCTTGACTGACAATTGAAATGTTTCACTGCCGTTATCTAGTGTGTATTCATGCATGTCATATGACAAAACAAATGACATTTTGCTTGTTTTATTAAATTATATATTTTTTAGTACATAAAAAAAGTAATATAATTAAGTATTGGTCAGCATTTAATATTATTATTTTGTTTAAGTTTTGGGGTGGGCTAACAATGCAATTCATTCTGAGGTAATATTAATTTTTAAGGAGCGATACTTAAATTTTTCGAGTATAAAATCAACAGTTTTCTCCAAAGGAGAGATCTTCGAGCAGCTGCCCGTCTCCTTTGTGCAGACATTACAGACGCCGAGGAAAACTGTTCTAGGTTGGGCTGTCGAGTTACTGATGTTATGAAGTGTTAGTGCACCTGTCGCTCATCATTTAAACTTTTTACATACTAGATCATGGAAAGATACCATAGTTGTATCTAACAATGAACAATCATAATGACAGAACAGAAAACATAAAGATCATTGGTTTGTGTACGTCATAATGTGATATTTATACACTGGAAAAAAGAACAATAACAAGGCTAAATATCTTTAAACAGTTCTTTAAAATACATTTAAAAAAAATTTTTTGTTATAAGTCTGAGGGTGTCACGGTGGTCAAGTGCATTGCCTCCTTTTCGTCTCGTGTCTTTGTTTGTTTATGTGTGAGTGGGCGTTGTCCCGCTCACGTGTCTATCAGCGCTCCAGCTGATTACCATCATTATCACTCACAGCTGCAGCTCGTTCCATCTCCCATAAATACTCACCTCATTCTCTGTTTCAGTGTCGGATTGTTGTTTGTTCCTCTCCATGAGATCGGTCGTGTCTTGGGTTCCTTCTGTGTTTCCTGTTCCGTGTGGTATTCCTATTCACTTCACGTCGGCACCTGGATTGGATCAGCACTACTCACTTCACCTGCACTCGTCTGACCATCGGGTCCCTGCGTGAGCCTGAATCGCCAGCCTAGTGGATAGTGGACTGAGTACTTCTTTGTGTAACAATAAATATTCTGAGTACCTGCTTTTGCTTCCTGTGTTCCTCCCGTGACAGAACAATCCGACCACATCATGGAAGCAGCAGGTGGAACTTCAGCAACCATGGACGATTTTGTGCGCGCTAGCATTCAGAGGATGGATGCACAGGATCGGCATCAGGAGGAAGCAGCGCGTGCGATTCAGGCTCTCGTCTCGCAGGTGTCCGAGCTTACCCAGCGTTTTCAACAGCTGCAACCTCCCGCTGCGCCAGCTCCACCGCCTGTTCCTCCCACTCCACCAGTGCCCGCCTCCCAGTCGGAGCCCCGCTTACCCACTCCGGAACCATATTCTGGTGAGCCCAACTTCTGTCGTCCATTTCTTACACGTTGTGGCATGCATTTCGCCCTGCAGCCCAGAATCTTCGAGAGGGAGGAATCTAAGGTGGCCTTCGTACTCACGTTGCTGACTGGGAGAGCGGCACTATGGGGAACGGCGGTGTGGGAGAACCAGGAGACCTGCTGTTCCTCGTTCCAGGCACTCTCAGCCGAGATGAGGAGAGTGTTCGACCGTGCGGTTGCGGGGAGAGAGGCTGCCAGGGTCTTATCAGAACTGCGCCAGGGGGATCGTTCGGTGTCTGACTACGCCATCGAATTTAAGACCCTGGCGGCCGAGTGTCGCTGGAACGAGGAGGCGCAGTGGGATAGGTTCCTGCATGGGCTGGCCGACCGCGTCCAGAGGGAGATCTACGCCCTGGACCTGCCCACCTCCCTTAACAATCTTATGGATCTGGCCCTGAGGGTGGACTCTCGCCTAGCTCGGGTGGGACCACGAGCGCCATCAGACATGCCTCGCGGAGGTAGGGAACATCTACGGTCCAGTGGCATGGACGCGGCCGGTCCCTTCGATCACGAGCCTATGCAGGTGGGTAGAGCTCGGCTTTCCCGGGAGGAGAGGGAGAGGCGGAGGTCCCAAGGCCTTTGCTTGTATTGCGGCGGAGCGGGGCACTTTGCATTCGCCTGCCCGGTAAAAGGCCAAGCCCGATAGTAAGTTTGAGGCTACTATCGGGTGGGATCTCCGCCGAGAAGTCCTCATCCACATCCACCATCCTCCCGGTAAGACTCCGATGGTCTATCCACGATCACCCATGCACCGCACTGGTGGACTCCGGGGCAGAAGGTAATTTTATGGATCACTCTTTCGCGTTACAGTTTCAAATTCCCCTCAGAACACTTCCCCAGAGAATCACGGTACATGCTCTCAATGGACAGCCTCTTCCAGCCATTTCTCAGATCACGGAGGATCTCACACTCATCACCTCAGGAAACCACGCAGAAACCATTGCATTTTACATCATGGACTCTCAGCACACACCCATTGTTCTTGGTCATCCCTGGTTAGATCATCACAACCCACGCATTGACTGGAAACAGAGAACCATATCAGCCTGGAGCACTGAGTGTCATAAGTCTTGTCTTGTGTCTGCATGTTCTGTGGTGTCTGTTCCTGTGTTACAGGAGGAGGTGATGGATTTGTCAAACGTGCCCTCGGAGTACCGCGACCTGAGAGAAGTGTTCAGTAAGTCAAGGGCTGCTTCTCTTCCTCCGCATCGTCCCTACGACTGTGCTATAGATTTACTGCCAGGTACGTCTCCGCCTAAAGGCAAGATTTATTCACTCTCGGTTCCTGAGAGGCAGGCTATGGAGAAATATATTTCTGATTCTCTAGCTTCTGGGTTCATCCGATCTTCTTCATCTCCGGCGGGGGCGGGGTTTTTTTTTGTGGGGAAGAAGGACGGATCACTGCGACCTTGTATTGACTACCGGGGGCTGAACAACATCACGGTGAAGAATACTTATCCTTTGCCGCTGATGTCTTCAGCCTTCGAGAGGTTGCAGGGAGCGTCTCTCTTCACAAAATTAGACTTACGTAATGCTTATCATTTGGTCCGCATCAGGAAGGGGGATGAATGGAAGACTGCTTTTAACACCCCTAGAGGACACTTTGAATATTTGGTCATGCCCTTCGGGCTGTCCAATAGTCCAGCAGTCTTTCAGGCACTCGTCAATGACGTGCTGCGAGACATGATCGATCAGTTTATTTATGTTTACCTGGATGACATTCTGATTTTTTCTTCGTCTCTCCAGGAACATGTGCAGCACGTCCGACGAGTACTCCAAAGGTTGTTAGAGAATGGGCTTTTTGTCAAGGCGGAGAAATGCGTTTTTCATGCACAGTCGGTTCCTTTCTTAGGACACATCGTGTCGGCTGAGGGAATGCGTATGGATCCTGACAAAGTTAAGGCTGTGGTAGACTGGCCAAACCCAGATTCCCGTAAGGCCCTACAGAGGTTTCTGGGGTTCGCCAATTTCTACCGGCGTTTCATTCGCAACTTTAGCCAACTAGCCGCGCCTCTGACTGCCTTGACCTCCCCCAGAACTGCGTTCAGGTGGACAGAAGCAGCCGAAACTGCTTTTTCCAAACTCAAGAGCCGCTTTGTTTCGGCTCCCATTCTCATCGCCCCTGATCCTTCACGTCAGTTCGTGGTGGAGGTCGACGCGTCAGAGGTGGGGGTAGGCGCAGTTCTTTCCCAACGCTCTCCTTCAGACAACAAGATGCATCCGTGCGCGTTTTTGTCTCATCGTCTATCACCTGCTGAGTGTAATTACGACATTGGCAACAGGGAGTTGTTGGCAGTCAAGTTAGCCTTGGAAGAATGGCGCCACTGGTTAGAGGGGTCAGGGGTACCCTTTATGGTCTGGACCGATCATAAGAATTTGGAATATATTAGGACCGCCAAAAGGTTGAACTCCAGGCAGGCTCGGTGGGCACTTTTTTTCGGCCGTTTCGATTTTTCCCTCTCGTATCGTCCGGGTTCCAAAAACATCAAACCCGATTCTTTGTCGCGTATTTTTGATCGTTCCGAACACGCATCTACTCCCGAGCGCATTTTTCCTGAGAACTTAATTATCTCTGCGCTCACTTGGGAGGTCGAGTCGAGAGTCAAGCAGGCTCTAGAAGGGGTAACGCCTCCGATCCGGTGTCCTACTAACCGTTTATTTGTGCCAGAGAAACTTCGTCCAGACGTCATTCAGTGGGGTCACTCTTCTAGTCTAGCCTGTCATCCAGGAGTTAGTCGTACTCTATTTGTAGTCAAACAACGATTCTGGTGGCCGCTTATGGCTCGCGACGTTCACGATTTTGTTTTGGCTTGCTCAGTCTGTGCCATTGGCAAGGCGTCCAATCGACCCCCAGATGGGCTACTCCAACCGCTGTCGGTGCCTTCGAGACCCTGGTCCCATATCTCGCTAGATTTTGTTACCGCCCTCCCACCCTCCCAGGGTAACACGGTAGTTTTAACCGTGGTGGACCGGTTCTCGAAGGCAGCTCACTTTATTCCCTTGCCCAAATTGCCCTCAGCCAAGGAGACAGCGGTTGCAGTCGTTAATCATGTCTTTCGGTTACATGGCCTCCCGACAGACGTGGTTTCCGACAGGGGACCCCAATTCGTGTCCAAATTTTGGCGAGAGTTTTGTAAGCTGCTGGGGGCGACGGTCAGTCTGTCTTCGGGGTTCCACCCCCAGAGCAATGGTCAAACTGAGAGAGCCAACCAGGATTTGGAAAGAACTTTGCGATGTACGGCTGCGAAGAATCCTTCCTCCTGGTGTCAGCAACTGTCTATGGTGGAGTACGCCCACAATTCGTTGCCAGTATCGTCTTCGGGCCTTTCTCCTTTTAAGTGTAGTATAGGATACCAGCCACCTGTTTTTCCTAGTCTGGAATCCGAAGTCGCGGTCCCCTCTGCTCACGCCTTTGTCCAGAGGTGTCACCGCACATGGACGAGAGCCCGGGAGACTCTCCTCCGTGTACGGGCACGCACCAAGGCCAAGGCCGATCGCCACCGGTCTAGGCCTCCCGTATACGTCGTCGGTTCCAAAGTGTGGCTTTCTACCAAGAATATTCCGCTCCGCTCCGTGTCTAATAAATTAGCTCCTAAATTCATTGGCCCGTTTTCTGTCACCAAGATTGTTAGTCCGGTGGCAGTCCGCCTCAACCTTCCTCTAGCGTACAAGAGAATTCATCCGGTATTCCATGTGTCTAAAATTAAGCCCGTTTTCTTTTCTCGCATTAATCCGCCTGTCCCGGTTCCCCCACCGCCGCGTCTCGTAGATGGGGAACCATCCTATTCGGTCCGTCGCATTCTGGACTCTAGGCGGAGGGGACGCGGATTTCAGTACTTGGTGGACTGGGAAGGTTACGGTCCAGAGGAGAGAAGTTGGGTTCCTACCAGTGGCATCCTGGATCACTCTCTGATCGATGATTACAATCGACAGGTAAGGGAGACTGGGAACGCCGTGAGGCGTTCCTAGAGGGAGGGGTACTGTCACGGTGGTCAAGTGCATTGCCTCCTTTTCGTCTCGTGTCTTTGTTTGTTTATGTGTGAGTGGGCGTTGTCCCGCTCACGTGTCTATCAGCGCTCCAGCTGATTACCATCATTATCACTCACAGCTGCAGCTCGTTCCATCTCCCATAAATACTCACCTCATTCTCTGTTTCAGTGTCGGATTGTTGTTTGTTCCTCTCCATGAGATCGGTCGTGTCTTGGGTTCCTTCTGTGTTTCCTGTTCCGTGTGGTATTCCTATTCACTTCACGTCGGCACCTGGATTGGATCAGCACTACTCACTTCACCTGCACTCGTCTGACCATCGGGTCCCTGCGTGAGCCTGAATCGCCAGCCTAGTGGATAGTGGACTGAGTACTTCTTTGTGTAACAATAAATATTCTGAGTACCTGCTTTTGCTTCCTGTGTTCCTCCCGTGACAGAGGGATGAAACGAGAGATAAATTCATCAAGAAAAAGAGGAAACCTTAAAGGAGAAACTTTTTGAGTATAAAATAAAGAAATTAACAACATATTCAAGAGATGGCGATTTTGGGGTTTCTTAATAAAAAAATATATCGTTATAAGGATAAAACTGCGGGCCACATTAGTAGGGTTTAAAATATAACAACTTAAATCAACCCTAAATGTATTCACAAAATAAATGGGCAGCAGTTTCTTCAACAATACCACAAAATGAGCAAGTTTAATCAATATCAAGATATTTACAGATAGATGAATTAAACGTATCATTCATATCTTTAAAGTTGTTGCGCTTGTAATAACGCGTTGTAGGTCAAAGGATAACGTCAACATGGCGGGTGATGTACGGCTCGCATTCATACTTAACGAGATAAGACTATAAAGTACCTACTCTTTTAGCGCTCGTTAAGTAAGTGGTTATTGAAAGTAAGTACCTACTCAGTGAGTATGCGGTTTCGAGCAGCCCCTGTTCTGTTTCAGAGGATGATGGATGAGCAGGTGCACGTGCATCTCATGAGCTTAAATAATTAGAGATGCAACAGCTGACACTTTAATCCTTGCAGAATGTCTTCCTCCTCGTCACCCATGCAATAAACGAGAGTATTCGCCTGATTTCCCTCTGTAGACGAATACAGAGCAACCGTTTCTATCCAGCAGCCATCTTATCTACCTCAACACAGCCTTCTTATCTTATACATTCATACCACACCGCAGTCACTCACGGATGTACATATGCGACTCGCACTGACACTAACTATACTGTTATATTGCACTGTTTACATATTGATAAATTATATGTATATTTGTAATTTATGTTTCTTCTACTTATGTATATTTTAGTCTTTTCTATTAACGGAATTCATGGTGGAAAGCAAAGTAAGAATTTCATTGTACAGTGAACTGTGCGTTTGACAATAAAGGCTTTGAACTTTGAACTTTATCGCGTCCCAGTAAAAGGCTCAGAACGTGTGGCGCAATGTTGATAATGCCACTCTGAGCACAAAGAAACCTCTGCAGACAGTGCTGTCTGTCTATTTCTGTATGTCATTTAGTCTCATAAATATTTCAGTGTTATTTGTCTATCTCTGTTTATTTGTCTTTGTCAGTGTTGTTTGTCTCTTTCTGTAATTTCGCAATCATTCTGCTAAATGGCATGTCTCTGCATGGTTTCACTCCTGTGTTGTTTTTCTCTTGAAAAACAGGTTCTGGTTTAACAGGTTTAAGTTCAGAAGAAAAAACCTTCCCCCCGGTCCTTTATCCAAAAGCTAAATTGAAAGAAGTTTCAGAACTTCTGCTCAAGACGCCTGTTCAGTGGAGGAACAAGAAACATCTACATCGTCATTATTCATGGTTAGTAAATATTACTTTATATAATACTAAAAGATATTGATTTAAAACAAAGTGTCATGTAACCGTTCATATTGATTTGAGACTTACCAGACAGCTGCGCATATCTGTTTTTTGGTTGTTAAAAAAACTCAAAACAATAATTTGATCTTGATCAATAATTTGAGTAATTATAACAGATTTACACAACAACTTTTTGATGCAGCTCGGATGACTGTATCTTTGCACATTCATCTCACAACCTTTATTTCAATTCATTTATTTAGATTGTCAATGTGTATTTTCATAATTTAGTCTGTCTACAGTAACATATTCTGAGTCAGACCTTGACCTCCTGCTTTTGTGTGTCAGTGTTTGTGTGTGATCAGTGGTTAATATGTAAATAATAAGGTGTTGGAACGCAAAGTGTATATGAGAGCGGCGGGGTGACAGGGTGGGCGCAGGTCCCAGCACGTGTACAAAACGATACTGAAAACAGCATGTTATGTACTCAAATCCCCACTTACTAACCTACTACATTATTCTGTATAGCAGTCAATTGCCCACATCAACACTTGTGCGCATCTGGCAGCTGAAGGCATATGATCAAAGTGTAGGTGTACACTGTACTATTGTTTCAAAACAGTTTTCCCTTTCATTTCTCTGATGAAATATGTTTCTGTATATTTGCACACGTAAAACTGGAATGTAGAATTTAGGGCTGTGCGATATAGCTAAAAAAATTATCGTGATATAATGTTTCATATCGTTCGGTATCGATAATTATTTAAAAAAATTATTACATTTTTTTTTTAAAGACAAGTAGAAAAGAAAAGTTTGAATTTAAACCACTGTTTTTTTGTTTTATTTATCCACATTATTAAGGCAAAATGTTACATAATGTGTGCAATGTGAAAGTGTAAACATAGAACAATCAAGGCAAACTTTGAGGTAGATAATCATCTGTAATAAGTAGGGGTGTAACTGTTCACAAAATTCACGTTTCGGTTCGGTACGACACAGTGGTGTCACGGTTAAGTACGTTTTCGATACAGCAAAAAGAAAGAAATGCCAGAGAAATTTCCTTGATTTTAAAAAAAATCCCTTCTTCGCTGCAAGCACCCTCTCCCAAATCTGCGATGTACCTCCTCTTGCTGGCTGATGAACCATAGCTAGGGTCGGGAAGCAGACCTCTAGTAACAACCAGGAAAATTAACTAATTATTTATACTGTAAGTATTCTGGAACTAAAGGGTACTTATTCTACTATTATCATAGGCAACAATCTTATGTTCGGGAGAAATTTTACAAGAACACACTTTTTGTAATAATAGTGAACCAATAAAGGCATTTTATTACAGGATATCTATCCATTTAAACAGCAATTCGTTTTTTTTATAGCAAAAGTTCGGGTTCCATGTATGAGTATGCCAGGTAAAACTAAAATTATTGCAAGTTTATTTTATTTTTTTAATATTGGGAAAATATACTCTTGTTCCATGAAGTTACAGGGTACGGTATAAATTAATTTGACTTTTGCGGTACTTTCTGGGCTGTAATCTAAAGCGTTACAGATTATTTTTCTTACCCCATTGATAGATAATTTTGGTTGTTTTTAGCAAAAACCTAATTTCAGTCAAAACCTGAGAGGTCCAGGATCCTGTTCTGGCAGGATCTAGCACAAATTAAGCCCTGTATGTGACTCTTGTGCGAGTCACTGAGGGATCAGTGACTGTTTAACAGATGAATTTGGACGAGGGGCATTTGATTACAACTTCAATTCATAGCCCATATAACATTTGAATGCTTAGGTCCACATGTTAAGAGCTAATTCAGATCATTTTCTTCTTGTCTTGCAGCTGTGAGTCAGTAA
Source organism: Phoxinus phoxinus (assembly GCF_949152265.1). NCBI lineage: Eukaryota > Metazoa > Chordata > Actinopteri > Cypriniformes > Leuciscidae > Phoxinus > Phoxinus phoxinus. The sequence continues at coordinate 35,056,650 of NC_136884.1, read as the reverse complement.
AGGATGATGGCGTCTGTTAAAGAGCTGCTGTTAAACTCACTTAAGGACCTGGTAGAAGGTGATCTGAAGGAGTTTCAATGGCGCTTAAAGAATGATAAGCATATATTCAATTCTGAAATGGAGAATGCAGATAGATTAAAAACTGTGGATAAGATGGTAGCATGTTTTGGACCAGAAAAAGCTGTGAAGATCACGGTGGAGATCCTGAGGAAGATTAACCAGAATGATCTGGCTGAGCAGCTGGAGAACAATCACAAGCAAGGTAACATTTAATTTGCTGTGACTGTAAACTTTCCTCTTTGCTTGTGTGATTTATGTTTCACAGTGAATGATCCTCTCTCTCTCTCTCTCTCTCTCTCTCTCTCTCTCTCTCTCTCTCTCTCTCTCACACACACACAGATCAGGCTGATGGCAATATTAATACATTTGCTGCTGTTGGAGCTCATTCTAGACAGAGCTGGGGTAAATTCATAAATTTCTAAATTGAAACCAATTGCATTCGAGTCAGCATTAGTCAAGGCATTTACATCACCATATATGTTGTCAACTTCAGCATAATCAGTGTAAGATGTGCATGTAAACACTATTGTAGTAAGAGTGTGATTCATTTGAATATAGTTGAAGCAGGAATTTATGCTGTCTTTTCTCCTATTTCTTAAAGGCTCAACTGCAGACAGTCAAGCTACTCTTCATGATTACACAGAGAACACCCGCAGACTGAAGAACAAATTAAAACAGGACTACAAGCAGATATTGGTTGGTAATTCAGAGACAGGTCATCAGAAAAACCTGAACGATATTTACACTGATTTATATGTGGTGGAGAATGAGACTGGAGGAAGAGTGAACGAGCACGAGGTGAGACAGATCGAATCAAATCACAACCGACTGACTGCCAAGGAGACGGCAATCCAGTGTAATGACATGTTTAAACAAAACACAAAGGTACTGATGATGGGGATCGCAGGCGTAGGAAAAACTGTCTCTGTCAATAAATTCATCCTTGACTGGGCTGAAGGAAAAGAAAATCAGGATATAACCTTCATTTTTCCTCTGCCATTCCGTGAGCTAAACCTGATTACAGAGAACTGCAGTCTCATGGGACTGCTTCACGAACACTTCTTTAGTGATCCTAAAGAACTGCCCTCTCTTCCTAAAGGTGATGGTAAAGTCTTGTTCATTTTTGATGGACTGGATGAATTTCGCTTCACTTTGAGCTTTAAAGAGGGTGGCAGATTTACAGATGTTCACGAAAAAACAACAGTAAGTAAGATAGTTACAAGCCTAATCAAGAGACATCTGGTTCCCTCTGCTCTCATCTGGATCACCTCCAGACCAGCAGCATCCAGTCTGATACCCCGAAACTACATTGATCAAGTGACAGAGGTGCGAGGATTTAACGATGAACAGAAAGAGCAATACTTCAAAAATAACAGCAGTCCTGATGTTGCTGTAAATCTCATTCGTCACATCAAGAAATCCAGGAGCCTGTACATCATGTGCCACATCCCGGTCTTCTGCTGGATCTTTCTCACTGTTCTCCAGCCTCTACTGTCTCGAGAGAGCAATGACAAAACTCCCACAACTCTCACAGGGATGTACATAAGCTTCTTAATTTCTCAGCAGCAACAGATGAAAGAAAAATACTGTGCTGAGCCTAAAGCCAATGCAGTGCCTTTTGATCAGATTATTCTGAAGCTTGGGAAACTGGCCTTTCAACAGCTGGAGAAAGGAAACCTGATTTTCTACAAAAAAGATTTTGAGGAATGTGGACTAGATGTCAACGAAGGGTCTGTGTTCTGTGGGTTATGCACTCAGATCTTTCAGGAAGAAAGGGCTTTTTCAGCAAGAAGTGTTTACAGCTTCGTACATCTCAGCGTACAGGAATTCCTTGCTGCTCTTTATGTGTATATGATGGGCAAAGATGAGAAAGCTGAACTATTTCCTCAATCCTGGAAAGAAAAACTGCTATGGAAATGGTCCAAAAAGCCACTGTTTAAGCTTCACAAGGCTGCAGTCAAGAAGGCTTTAGAAAGCACAAACGGACATCTGGACCTTTTCCTTCGGTTCCTCCTGGGTCTCTCACTGGAGTCCAATCAGACTGACCTGAAGGAACTACTGCCAGGACTGGAACACAGAACAGAGGACATGAAAAACACTGTTGACTATATCAAAAAGAAAATAGAGAAAGTGGAATCAGTAGAGAAGACCATCAATCTCTTCCATTGTCTGAGTGAACTGAAAGATGACTTTGTGGAGGAAATCCAGAAGAATCTGAGCTCAGGAAAACTTTCAGCACAGAATCTGTCCTCTGCTCAGTGGTCTGGTCTGGTGTTTGTGCTCCTGATGTCAGAAGAGGCTCAAGAGATGTTTGAACTGCAGAAATACAGAAGATCTGATGAAGCACTGATGAGACTGCTGCCAGTGATCAAAAACACCAGAAGAGCACTGTAAGAGGCTTCTTTACATTAATTTATACTGCTATAAATACTGTTTTGATGTTTTATGGAGATATAATAGTTTTAGTTTTACTTGCATAATTCAGTCAAAAGTTTTTTCCAAGCTCTAGATTATAAAAGCTACCTAATAAGCAATACTGCTGCTGTTTGTTTTGTTCTCTACACAGGCTACAGTACTGTAATCTCACTGCTCAGTCCTGTGAACGTTTGTCTTTAGTTTTACAATCCTCAAACTCTGTTCTGAGAGAGCTGGACCTGAGTAACAATGACCTGCAGGATTCTGGAGTGGAGCTTCTTTCTGGTGGACTGAAAAGTCCAAACTGTCAGCTGGAGATACTGAGGTGAATGGTTTTCCATAAAATAATTTGGGCTTCGAAATGTTTGCAAATGTAAAAAAAAAAAAAAAGATGTTTATAAAAAATGTCAACAATTGAGAAGCATTCTGATTTTTTAGGCCTTATCTGAATATTCATGGAAAGTGTCCTGCTTAGTCTTTATCTTCAGTCTCTGCCACAATGCGAGGACCCACACCCTCCTCCGTCTGCTCTAGGTGAACCAAAAACCAAAAACAACTGATACCAGCTCTCAGTGATATGTGTCCCAGCTATGATAACAGTAACTTTCTCAAATGTTTACAGAACAAGCGGGAACGCAGTGTGCCTGTATCTTTCTCTATTTTTGTATATTACATGCTAGAAAGTCTAAGGTCTTTCCAAGCCGTACAGCAAACCAATCTAATATGAAGTCAACAGTTGGATGTGACAAACTTTAAGTTAAACAAAGACAAAACTGATGTCATTGCATTTGGAAACAAAAAGGAAGTTCTCAAGGTGAACACATACCTTGACGCTAGGGGTCAAACAACTAAAAATCAAGTCAGGAATCTCGGTGTGATTCAGGAGTCAGACCTTAGCTTCAGTAGTCATGTCTAAGCAATAACTAAATCAGCATACTATCATCTGAAAAATATTGCAAGAATTAGATGCTTTGTTTTCAGTCAAGAGAAACTTCTGCATGCTTTCATCACCAGCAGGGTGGATTTTTGTAATGGACTCCTCACTGGCTTTCCCATTTAGTTCTATTCTATTCTAAACGGTTCTTATTTCTTTAGATTATTTTAATTATTTCTATGTAAAGCCCTTTGAATTACCACTGTGTATGAAATGTGCTATATAAATAAACTTCACTTGCCTTTTGTAGATTGTCTGGCTGTATGGTGACAGAGGAAGGCTGTGGTTATTTGTCTTCAGCTCTGAGTTCAAACACCTCACACCTGAGAGAGCTGGATCTGAGCTACAATCACCCAGGAGATTCAGGAGTCATGCTGCTCTCTGAAAAATGTGTGGATCCAAACTGCACACTGGAAAAATTAAAGTATGTTAACCATGAAGAGGTGTGGTGTGTGTGTACTGATTGTATCAGATGTGCAGAATGTGAGACTGTGTTTTTGTGTTTTATAGTGTGGATTGTGGAGGAGAATTCAGGATTATAGAAGGACTACGCAAATGTATGTACACACACACACACACACACACACACACACACACACACACACACACACACACAACTTTAGTATTTTTTTTGTGTTAGAAATGTCTCTTCTTGTGTTCAGATGTCTGTGATCACCAGATCCAAACACACAGACATTTTTTTCACTGTATTAGTGAGGACATTGTTTAGACTTTCATTGGTTTTTATATTAGATTCATTATATTTTCTATTGCCAAACCCACTCCTACCCCTACCCCTTAACCTACCTATCACAGAAACATATGCAAAACACTAGATTTAAAGTTTACATGTTTTGGCCAATTTATAAGTCTTTTTTACTAGTGAGGACCAGTAAAAATTTCTGTTGTCCTAATATTTCAATATATAAGTGAGAACATTTGGCCCTTACAAGTCTAGCCAAACTTGTACACACACAGACACACTGCTTTTAGTGAATATTGATGTGTTATAAATGTGCCTCCTCTTGTGTTCAGATGCGTGTGATCTCACACTGGATCCAAACTCAGCAAACACTCATCTCATTCTGTCTGAGAAGAACAGAAAGGTGACATATGTGGAAGAGGTCCAGTCATATCCTGATAATCTAGAGAGATTTGATAAGCGTCGTCAGGTTCTGTGTAGTGAGAGTCTATCTGGACGCTGTTACTGGGAGGCTGAATTAATTGTAAATGCTGAAATATCAGTGGCATATAAAGGAATCAGCAGGAAAGGAAGGAGTGAAAACTGTTGGTTTGGATTCAATGAAAACTCCTGGAGTCTGAACTACTCTGATGGTGGATTCAAAGTCTGCCACAATAGTAAGGAAACTGGCATATGTGTCCCTTCAGGCTCTTCAAATAGATTTGGAGTGTATGTGGACGTGTCAGCCGGCATTCTGTCTTTCTACAGTGTTTCTGGCACACACACACTCATACACTTACACACATTCACCTCCATATTCACTGAACCCCTCTATGCTGGATTTGAGGTTTCTAGTGGTTCCTCCGTGACTTTGTGTGAGATTGAAAAGCATGTGAGCAACAACAGAGAAATCACACACACCTGAAAAAAACACACAAAAAAAAACACTCTCGCTTTATACTGTTGTTCTATTGGTTACCCAGCATGCTTTGCGTCTGCGTTAAAGGTCCAAAATTGTGCATAATATCATGTTGTATCAATGTTTATCATTATCGAGTTGTCTAGTCTCATAAGTGTAGTGCAGCTTGATGGCAAGTTCAAGCTAGTAATAAAAGAAATTAAGCTTTATAAATATTTGAATGAACAATCAATTTTTGTTTTTTTATTCACTGTTTCAAAGCTCTCAAAAATGTTGGGTTCAGTTTTAATAAACATATGCATGTATAATGATGAAGGAAGAGTGACAGTTAATTGTTTCTAAAGCTTGCAACACAAAAAGCTTGAGTGTTATGTTTCAAATTTAATTAATGTTATTTCAAGTCAAGCCTTTTGTTTATTTTGTATCTGTTCACTTATGCAATAAACTGCACATGGGTTCAGTTCAGCTTGCCTTTAGTGGACTGTTACACAGATGTTGCCGGGAATGATGTTTTGCACACTTTCAAATGGGTGTTTTCTTACAATACTAATGATAATTTTTATTTAAAGTATATTACAAACTTTCCCTAAAGAATCATATTACCTTAAAAAAAAAAATTAATTATATGACCCCTTTAAACAAGCACATATCTGAGGCGATCACCTTTTTAATACCTTTTTAATAAACGGGTCCCGGTGCTGAATTATGAAAGACCGCTGGATGTTATCGGTTCTGCTGTCGGTAGTGGAGAACTTAAGAAAGTACACGTGCTATTTATTATCGCTATTAATATATATATATATATATATATATATATATATATATATATATATATATATATATATATATATACATACATACATTTTAGTCTGGCACCAGTTTGACTAGTTGCTACAATATAAAGTTTATATAACAATAACATGCTTACTATTATGAATGGAAATTTCTTACCTTAAAAATCTTTCTCATCTTCAAATCGCGTTTTACTACTTCTTCTGAGGTAAATCTAAGGTATACAGCACAAACACAATGTGTCTTCCAATCTTAATAAAAAGCAGAGGAGTACTGAAGTCTCTTTGTTTTTGAGGTAATGAGGGCGTTTACATGTCTGCGTTCCTTTACGTGGATGATTTGCATGTCAATTGCTCTTGTGCGCGTCGGTGTGGTCAGAGCTAATTAGGACGCGTTTGAGAAACTGTACATCTTGTTGCTTTCATACGCATAGGGATGGGAACCGAGAACCGATTCTTCTTCAGAACCGGTGCCCAGTGAATCAATTCCTTGGAACCGTTAGCATGCCTGCGTATCGGTTCCGCTCGTTGCAAATGTGTCATGACGTCACACAAGCGCTGCGTTGTTTTGATTCAGAACACGGCAAACATGGCAGAGGCAGAAGTTCGACGCAGAAGTATAATGAGGCCTTTAACGGGACGCCATGTTGCTTTCCGACCAGCCATCGCGTGCCGTCTCACACACATTCACTCGCACACATACATACGCACTCACTGCACACACACACACTCGTGCTCACTCACTCACACAACCGCACACATGTTCACTCACACACACGCGAGCGCACATATACACTCCCTCACTAGCGCTCACACGCTATCTCGCGCTCACGCACACACGCACACACTCTCGCTCACTCACTCACACACACACAAACGCACACATGCTCACTCACACACTATCTCGCGCTCACACACAAGCTCTCACACACACACACGCGCGCGCACACTCTCGCTCACTCACGTTTTGTTTCAGGTTGAATCCAAATGAGCACTGTTCATATTCCAAAAGGCACATGCTCTTCCTTGACTGTTTTCAGTCTGTTTTTTTTAGTTTTTATGGCACATACATGGCAGTTTTATTTATTTTTTTGTCTGGACCAATGAATGTGAAGTAAGGCACTCTTCTTGATAATCTTTCAAGGCACACACTAGCGTGCCATGGCATACTGGTTGAGAAACACTGCCCTAGGCTATAGGTCCCTGGACTTCCTTTGAGAAGTAGCTCACCTACTTTTAGGTTTGTTCTGAGGTTGATACTCATAATTTGTGTATATGTGCTCTGTGCTGTGTCTTCTGATCAGATATTAAAGCGAGTTAATACAAACAAACAAATTTGTACCTATTCCCTCACCCAATGAGAATCGATAAGGAATCGGATCGATAAGCAATATCGATAATGGAATCGGAATCGTTAAATTCTTATCAATTCCCATCTCTACATACGCATTACTTCATTCATTTCATTTTATTGTTTATTTTTACAGGGACAATGCACAACTACAAATAATTGCACCAGAATTAGCTAATAGCTAGTTTACATCTGCTGTCCCTGGGCAGGTAAACAAATAAAATAACATACATTACTCATAAACAACATAAAACATCACAATACATACAGGTCAAGAGATATAAAATTTAAAACCAGAATATAAAACAGATAATGTACAACACAGTCATTAATGGTTGCAGATCTGTTGAGATAGTAGCCAGCACTTAAGCTTATTTTTAAAAATTGAGAAGCTATTGAGGCTTCGAATGTTTGTAGGTAAGGAATTCCACAGCCCCACTACTCTAACTGAGAAAGCTTTTTGCCCAAAGGCTGTTTTTCTGAACTGCGGTACCAAATCTCCCCTGGCAGATGCTCTAGTCCTACCTGCACCTCCGTTATGGGTCACATATCCCTGAAGAGGGGGTGGAGCGAGATTATTAATAATTTTGTACATCAGGCACACATCAGTATAAAATACAAAATTATTAAAACTTAAAAAATTTAACCTTTTCAAAATTGTACAATGATGGTAGTCCCTTGGTTTTTTATCTAACACTTTCATGATTTGTTTATGAAGGGAGTACACAGGCTTAAGGGTAGTTGCATCTGCTTGTGACCAAGTTGTTATACAATACGACAAGTGAGGGAGAATCAGAGTATGTACTAAAAGAAGTGCAGCTGATTCAGAGAGCTGGTGTCTGATGTTTTTAAAATTATTCAAATTAAATTTAACATTATTTATAACCCTTTTTACTTGCTTTTTAAAAGACAGGTGTTGGTCTATTATTATTCCTAAATATTTAACATGTGTCACAAATTTAATTGCTTCACCATTAAATATAATATCTGGATTCACAGAATTTTGTTTTCGTGCAGTGAAATACGTGCATACAGTTTTACTTACATTTAGTGACAAACAAGACTCATTCAACCAATTTGAGACTTTCACCATTGCAGTTGACAGTTTGCTAGCAGCTAGTTCTTTGGTTCTTGCATGAGTAAAAAGCACAGTATCATCTGCATACATTATAACATTTACACCTGGACATACTTGAGGCAGATCATTAATATAAATACTAAATAAAATCGGTCCTAAAATTGACCCCTGAGGAACCCCCGTAGGACAGCTAGCAAATGAAGAGCATTTATCGGCCACTCTTGTGCATTGACTTCTATTACTGAGGTATGATTTCATCCACATCAAGGCAGCATCTGATAAATTAAAATTCTGAAGTTTTGACATTAAATAGTTGTGATTCACTGTGTCAAATGCCTTTGTTAAGTCTAAAAACACAGCTCCAACAGCACCACCTTTGTCAAGTTGACTTCTAATTTGTTCGAGAAAATAACAATTAGCAGTTTCGGTAGAATATTTTTTTCGAAACCCAAATTGCATTGGGTGTAGATTCACTTCACTTTCGTTTAGATAAGAAATTAATTGATCACAAACTACTCTTTCTGCAATTTTTGATGCTATTGGAAGGATACTTATGGGTCTATAATTTGATGGAAGAGTCCTATCACCTGCTTTAAAAATAGGTGTCACTTAAACAGAGAATATTTGTATTTTCATCATTTACATCATTTAAAAATAGACTTCAAGCTTTGTAAAGACATATGTCTAATGTCAGTGTGGCCAGCATTTGCTGAGTTACAGATAATTTTCTGTCGTGTTTCAGAATGAACTTCACATTTTGAGAGAGAAGGCAGAACACGCATCATGTTTATTTTCTTTATTTTATGAAAAACAAAACATTTTGTTTTTATTAGGAGTGTACACAAATAAAAGAAGACATTTAACAGTTTTGAATGATGTATAACACTTATATGTAAGATCAAAATCAAAGTATTTTGAGTCTCTTTTGCACTGATAAGAAAAAAGCGAGCTTGTCACGCCGGCTTGACCGCCGACCTCAGTGGGTTAAGGATCTATTTCTCCACATGATCTCCTTTTCTCTCCACATTCATTTTTTGTTTAAAGATTTTCATTTTAACCCTCTGGGGTCTAAGGTGTTTTTGGGGTCCTTGAGATGTTTTGACATGCCCTGATATTTGTATTTTTTTCAGTTGCTTATAAACATATTAATGGCAAAGGTGTAATTACACTATATTTAGCACAAACATGGCTATCATAATATGTGAGCAACATGCATGTACATATTTGCATTTTTGAGAGAATATTATTTATGCGTGGTTATTCAAAAAACTAAAACTAAAATTTTCTGATATAAGACCACATACGACCAACTTCACATATTCCCACAATACTTTTGACTAATGGATGTTGTCGGCTAGAGTTTTTACTTCAAAATGATCTGAAAATCATCCGGGCTAATCGTTCACATTAAACAATAGATTGATTTAAATTTTGTAAGACAAATTTTTGTTTGGAAAGGCAATATGCAGGTGGGCGTGAATGATCCAACAAGGTCATGAATAATGTCCTCATTCACACCTGAGAAGACAAAGACTCGCTAATGCTGCATACTAATGAGCCTTAGGTGTCACTGAACCACACAGAATGCAAAGAATGCAAAGACAACACACACACACACATATATACATACATACATATATATATATATATATATATATATATATATATATATATATTACTACAGAATTGGTTCAGAGTTGGAAACATCTTGAAAAAAAGTGTATTTTTCCACAAACTGTGTATGCTTGCAAATTGTATAATATCCAAGGTAAACATTTCTAGTAATTGTGCAGTTAATTCTCATTCGTATTTTCAGAAAGTTTTGGAATATGTAGGCTATTAGTATGGCTATTAATGTAGACGTATTATTAATCAAGCTACAGCTGAGAAATTTTCTGAGTCATTTGACCCGAGTTCTTTTATTGATTGTAATAATGCTGAATTATTTCTGCAGTCTTTTAATAATCAGTGCCTGTCGGTTTTAAATCTAGTTGCTCCCTTGAAAAGTAAAAGCATGTTCCCCAATAATGTGTGCCCTTGGATGAATGATGATATAATGTCTTTCAGGAGAAAATGCCGTAAAGTTGAACGTTTATGGAAATCCACAAGTCTGGAAGTACATAGATTGCATTTGAGGGAGCTTATCTCACTGCTAAATGTTAAGATAAAACAGGCCAGGTCAGATTATTTTACTAAACTTGTAACTCAGAACAAGAACAATTCTAGAGTCCTATTTGATACAATATCTAAAATAGTCTCTCCCCTTGCTCCCCAAGTGCCTGTACACTCAAAGAGTGATTGCAATAGGTTTTTTCAGGCTTTTGTAAACAAGGTGCATGATATTAGAAATACTACAAATCCATCTCTTGATGTCATTTCATGTGGGTCAGCTGCCTCATACACTTGGGATAATTTTTCACCTATTAATCTAGATGACATTAAGAGTATATTAAGTAAAATGAAACCATCTTCTAGCCCGCTCGATGTAGTGCCGACTTTGTTGTTATTAAATGTGTTTGATTTACTTGGACCATTTGTTGTTAAAATGATTAACCTGTCCCTTTTAAGTGGATCTGTTCCCAGTCATTTTAAACAAGCAGTTGTCAGCCCTTTACTAAAGAAACCTAATTTGGATTCTTCTGTGCCAACTAACTATAGGCTGATATCTAAAATGCCTTTTTTACCAAAAATTCTTGAGAGAGTGGTCGCTGGCCAGCTGATTACATTTCTTAATGGTAAAAACATACTTGATAAATTTCAGTCAGGTTTCCGGAAATGCCATTCAACTGAGACGGCACTTCTTAAAGTTTCAAATGACATTCTGATGGCTGCTGACTCAAGACAGTACACAGTGCTGATTTTACTCGACTTATCTTCTGCGTTTGATACTTTAGACCATACGGTCCTGTTAAATCGATTACACAATGAAATGGGTTTTTCTGATGTTGTTCTTAGATGGTTAACCTCTTACCTGAGCGACAGATCATTTTGTGTGTCTGTTAATAACATTCTGTCAGATATGACCCCTCTGTCATATGGAGTTCCTCAGGGTTCAGTTTTAGGTACTCTCTTGTTTTTATTATATATGAGTCCGCTTGGTGAAATAATCAGAAATTTTAATAATGTGTCTTATCACTTTTATGCTGATGACATTCAGTTGTACTGCTCTTTTAATGATTCTGAGTTTGAAAAATTAACGGATTTATTGGAATGTCTGTCTTGCATTAAGTCTTGGTTATATAACAATTTTCTACAACTAAATACAAAAAAGACTGAAACTATGATCATTGCTCCAGAACAAAAAATATTGCAAATTAAACAACACCTCTGTTCCTTGGACTCCTCTGTCCAGACGAGCATAAGAAACCTTGGTGTTCTGTTTGACCAATCGATGTCCCTGGATGGTCATTCTAGACAGTTGGTCAGAAACTGTTTTTATAAATTGAGAAATATCTCTAAATTAAGAACAATACTGCCCAAAACTAACATGGAGATGATTATTCATGCTTTTATTTCTTCACGGTTAGATTATTGTAATTCTCTTTTTACTTGTTATAACAATTGTTCTCTGAGGCGTCTTCAACTGGTTCAAAATGCCGCAGCCAGGCTTTTAAAAGGAACAAACAGAAGGGCACACATTACTCCTATTTTATTTACTCTCCACTGGCTTCCGGTAAAATACAGAATTGATTATAAAATTTTAATTTTAACTTTTAAAGCACTACATGGACAGACGCCTCAATACATCACTGACATGTTGACCCCTTACTCTTCGTCTCGTATTCTTCGCTCCTCAGGTCAAAATCTCGTGATGGTACCTAAAACCCGCCTTAAAACTCGGGGAGATCGCTCCTTCCAGGCGACTGTTCCAAAAATGTGGAATGCCCTGCCCTTGTCGTTGCGTGTGGCCGATTCTATTGTTTCTTTTAAAAAGCAGCTGAAGACACTACTATTTAGACAAGCTTTTATTTGATTGTGCTTTTATGTTTTATGTATTTATGTTAGTATGATGCTTTTTAAATGGTATACATGTTACTTGTAAAGCACTTTGTGATTCTTTCTGTGATGGGTGCTATATAAATAAAGTTTACTTACTTACTTACTTACTTACTATCCTCTCCTCAAATTTGTCACTAATAAAACACAAAAATAATTTAAAGAGAAGGCTTATATTGACCTTTTAAGATTTTGTTTGCACCTTGTAAATTAGGTTTTGATGTGGCAGTAAAAACTTTATAATCTTTCCAAAACGAAATGTTGTCTTTCATATTTCGTCTGTAACATATCTTTTATAATATATATTAGGGCATAAATGTTAATTTGCAGTTTAATATGTTGCTTATACAAAGACATTTTATTTCAACGTATTCAGTCGATTTTTACTCATCTCAGTAAGCAATATAGATAGTTTCATTCACACACAGACACGCGCGAGCTGTAGTAAACAACAACATATGCGCCATTCATTCATTCAAACACAGAAACGCGATTCAAATTTAAACAGTCTTTTGCGGTTTACAGACACCATTTCATATATATTATTTCATATATATTTAGAACAAAGCACTCACTGATGATCTGCAGCTGGATCCGTTGTTCGGCTACTCCAGCACGTTTGAGGTAAAATTTCCAGGATTATCACGATATTATTATTCCTCACTGCGAGTGTGTTTTCCAGCTGTTGTGGGCGTTGACTGGTTTTCATGTGTTGCTTCAGATCATCTGCGTTTGAGTAGCGCGCGCTCTCCATGGGCGTGTCACATTAGCAGAGTAATGAGCTGCCAGAACGATAATGAGAACGGCTGATCTCTCGCTCTTTTTATATAGATTGCATAAACAGAGAATATTTGTTTTAGTTTTGAATTAGATAGTTTAAAACTACACACTTATATGATTATAGAGATATATAGCTCATGTCTGAGTGAATAGTATTCGCTGAGTTTTGTTTGAGTTTAGAGATGTGCACTAGAAAAAAAGTTCACGGAGATGGAGAGGCAGAAAGCACACCCTGTTTACTTTCTTTATTTTACAAAAGCACAATGTTTTATTTTGATTTTAAGTGAACCCATAAATAAGAAGACATTTAACAGTTTATTTTTTCATATTTCTTAAGCCTGTATGACAAAAAATGAAGGGAGTATTTTAAGTCTATTTTGCTGCTATGTGAAAAAAAACGAGGAAAACGCGCCGGCGTGTTTTTGGTCCTCAGAGGGTTAAATTAGCTAATTAAATTAAAATTAAAATTAGGCAATTAGCTTACTGCACTGGAAATAGAAAAGCCTGACAATATCACTGCTAAATATGTAATGCTGAAGCTGAGGCGGTTGGATCCATTTGCAGAAGTTTATTGGCACATGCAATGAAACACAGGTAAGCAGACATATAATGAGACAGGCAAGAATCAAGGGGGATATCCAGTACTCGTAGTGAAACACAGGCTGAAGCCGGGGCAGGCAGAATAGGATCACAGAGTCCAGAGTCTAGGCAGAGATCAAAGGTACAGAGAAACACAGAGAATGATACGAAAAAAAAAGCGCTTGGTAATGTCCGCAATGCAAAACAAGCTTCGCACTGACTTCAGTCATTACTAGATAGTTATCATGCTTTCACTTTAGAATAAATACACAATAAGGTGAGCCACATGATGATTTCTGCCCCGCTTTCTCTCACACACACATACTCAACACAAGCTTACCTTTTAGAAGTGTGTGTCGGGTTTTAAAACAAATGAGTCATCACCAGCAGTAAAAGTCTTCATCTTTTGAAGATCCGTATAGTTTTAATGGTTTTGATGACATTCTTGGATATATATCAGGGTGTTTTGCATGTAGACTAATGTATGCCGCTCTAAAAGTAGGGTTGGGGCGGAGCGGGAGTGGCACTAGGTAGAATGAAGGAAATTTAGATTTAGAATAACTAATGCTGCTGCTTACATGAAAGTACCCACACATTTCTTCACATATTTATTTGGTGTCCAGGGAGATGGGACGGGAAGGTGGCAAGTGCAATTTCTTTCACTCTTTCGAATTTCCATAACTTTTTTGCCTCTCTTTCTTAGTTGCAGCTAAATTTTTGAGAAATTGCTTTCACTCGCTGGGTAAATCCTCAAGGACTTGGACCAAAACAAGTTTCTCTCTGTTTATCCCGAGGTTTACCGCAGCTCGCCGGATCCAAGCCGTATCCGGATCTGATGAAGGACCTGCGTCTGGACACGGCGACAACGCAGTCCTGAAGTGTCAACTAGTCTCTCCCCTGTGAACGCCTCCTTCCCTTTACCTCTGTACAGATAAAACGTTGTCGGGATAATTCCGGTTCAAGTGGCTACGTGGAAGCAATAAATAATTCTGCATTTTAAATTTTTAAGGCCAGACAAATAGTTTGTTGAGAGTTGATTTGTAAAGGACGACTACACGCCTGCACACATATATATTCAAACGCACATACCTATAGACTAAACACGTGATTTGCATGTGCTTGCCGTCTGTGGGTTTGCGTTTTTGAGATTTGCACACCTTTTTTCCCCCAAAAAAATCTTGAGCCTATTTCAGGGTTTGCATTCTCAAGCCACCAAACACTGTTTTGTGTGGATGAGCGCAATCAATTAAAACTAACTTTAGCTGGACAATAACTTGCTGCTGTAAAGCCAAAACAATCTCTGTTACTGTAATTTCCTGTTTATTTCATGTCAAGTCAAACCTAGTTTGTATTTAGTTTATGTTAAATAAAACTACAACTTGCTTCAGTGGACCACGTTTGAAACGTACCGACATTGCATGGGCTAAAATGAGTTAACATTTTTAGAGGAATGCTATGCAAGCATGCTAGTTTATATCATTTGTTTAAACAGTAGTTAAAACTGGTTGCTGAATCATTATCATATTACTAGCCAGCAGCCATATCACCTTGTAGGCCAAGACTGGTTGCCCACTGAAGCTAAGCAGGGCTGAGCCTTGTTAGTACCTGGATAGGAGAAAACCAGGTTGCTGCTGGAAGAGGTGTTAGTGAAGCCAGCAGGGGGTGCTCACCCTGTGGTCGGTGTGGGTCCTAATGCCCCAGTATAGTGACAGGGACTCTATACTGTCAAAGAGCACCGTCCTTCGGATGAGATGTAAAACTGAGGTCCTGACTGTCTGTGGTCATTAACAATCCCATGGCATTTCTTGTAAAGTGTAGGGGTGTAACCCCGATGCCCTGGCCACATTCCACCCATTGGCCCTTACCAATCATGGCCTCCTAATAATCCCCATCCATTGAATTGGCTCTATCACTCTCTCCTCTCTCCATTTATATCTGGTGTGTGGTAAGCGCACTGGCGCCGTTGTACTGTGGCTGCCGTCGCATCATCCCAGTGGATGCTGCACACTGGTGGTGGAGAGACCAGAGACCTACAGTAGTACATATGAAAACGCTATATAAATGCCTCATTCTATTCTATTCTACTATAATTTCAATCATATTATACAACCAGCTGTGACAGCTAAAAAATGATGTATCTTGACACTAACAGAATGGACTTAACATAAGTTTTTTTTTTATGTTTGAAGATGACTTCTTACAACAGGTTAAAGGTTTTGAACAAAATTATGCTAATCCTTTTTTGGGACTCTTGGGAGGAGTTTGTCTTCAATGCTCCTATTAATGCTTTCTATATGAAAATAAAAACGCATGAAAATGCATTATCATGCATTTTTTTAACTCAAACACATGTATTAAGTTGAGTCTCGAATATAGTCAGGATAAAGTAAAATTTTCAGATATTACTATTTATAAAGACCAAGATGAAAGACCTTTTTATACTTCACTCTTAGGAAAGAATACAGATTGTAACACCATCCTGCATGCAAGGAGCTTTTATCTAAAACATTTAACAAAGTAAAGAGGGGTGGTGAGGTTTGATGTGAATGTTGAGTGAATTCTATAGTGCGCAGGGATTTGCAGTTCATATGTGACTGGGTTTACTTGACGAAGGATGGTGAAGGGGCCAATGTGTCTGGGACTTAATTTTTTGAAAATTGATGTCCCTCGGTGAGAGCCACACCTTCTGCCCGGGTTGGTAGGATAGAGCTTCGGTCCGACGAACATCGGTGTGACTCTTCTGTTTGTGCACTGCCCGTTGAAGATGATGGTGTGCATCATCCCAGACTCTCTTGCTCTCTCTGAACCAGAAATCCACAGCTGGAATATCTGAAGGTTCTCCGGACCACGGGAACAGTGGAGGCAGGTATAACCGAGTACACGCTGGAACGGGGTCAGGCCGGTGGATGGTTGCTTAAGGGAGTTTTGAGCGTACTTGGCCCAGCCAAGGAACTGATTTTAGGAGTTCTGGTGACCATGGCAAAAGGTTTGGTGGAATCGTCCGATCTCCTGTAACTTCCACTCCATCTGCCCATTGGTCTGTGGGTGGTATCCAGAGGAGAGGCTCACGGTCACATCTAAGAAAAAGAAGAATCTCTTCCAAACACGTGAGATAGATTGTCATTGTCACAGCTCTTTTTTACTCTATTTTTTACTTCATACATGTTGTAAGAAAGGCCACCCCTCGGAAGTGAACTCTCCCAAACACCCCAATCTCCGTTTGTGAATTGGACTGTTTCAGAAACTTTCCGGAGAGTTGTAAACAAGATGTCAAGTCAAGTCACCTTTACTTATATAGTGCTTTTTACAATACAGATTGTTTCAAAGCAGCTTTAAAGTGATAACACGGGGGAAAAAGTTTGTTTCCGCTGTACAGCAGATCTAGAAGAAAAAAGTGTCATAGTCCAGCATAAGTAAGTTCAGTGATGGTTCATTTTTGTTGTAAAAAGTTATTAATTTAGTTGATCTACACAGCCACTCTGGAGAAAACAGTGATGTCATCGTCCAGCTCAGTTCAGTTCTAATATAATGGTGTCAATGCAGGCAGATCAGTAATATTGTTGAATATTAAGTATGTGAGGATGCAGAGACGCGAACAGAGAGCTCGGCTTTCCTTGTTTATTTGTAAAGATTATACTTTTGGAGAGAAACACAGGCATCCTGGCTCATTGCTCTTCTGCTTTTGGGTTCAACTTTTGGGGAGTTATCTCAGTGGTAAACACCTTGCACTTGAGCACTGCAGACCCGGGTACGATCCCTGCCTAAGGCAGCCACGTTATACAGCAACTCGGGAGACCAGCGAGGCGCAAGCAGTCTAGGGGGCCACCAGCTAGTTCTGGAGGCCAGGGAGGCGCCGACAGTTCAGGGGGTGTCTCGGGAACAGCCTCCGTGTCCTTGGACGGGTAGTGCTGCTAGATCCATTTGGGATCAGTTCTTCTGTTACAATCGGTTGCAGCAAGGATGAAACAGGATCTACGTGCAGCAACTTTATTTAAAGACTAACTCAAAACTTAAACAAAACAGGATCTCAGGAACAGGACAACCAAATAAATGTAATGTTAGAACTGACAAAGAACAAGACAGAACACAGGGTTTGAATAGCCAGAACTGAAGAGCAAATTAACAAGACACACCTGAACTGAACTAACAATCAGTCAAACACCATAGAAACAAACAGGCAGGGGGCGGAGAAAGACAGAACAGAACTAACTGACAGACAAAGACAGAAAAGACAGAAATCAAAACAGACTGACAATGTGACAGGGTGAGTTAATGGATTTATTCTGGAGTGGGTTGGACTCGGAGTTATGGCCATTTGTATATGTGGGATATACATTAGTTTCTTGATTTGGTGATGAGGTGATTTGGCTCGCGTTACACAGTCGGTGAGGTGGATGAAGAAACGAACTACCGCATGCCACATCATCATCAGCCCTTTACAGCCCTCCTGGTACCCACCATCCTCAGCTTGTCCAGATCCAAGCAGGATGAGGCAGAGGGCTGTGAGAGAACAGCGCGTGATTACTAATGAGAGTCACCTGCGCGCTGCACCGGCCTCGTATCTCATGGAGGAGCTACGGAAGCATAAAAGGAGGAGCGATGACAGTGAAGGACGAGATAGGACCAGGCCTGGACTATTTTTGTGATTGTAGTGAAATGCAGTTATTGCTTTGGGTTCGTGGCTGTCTTTTACGACCAAACCCCCTAGGTAACCATTTGTTATCGAGTGCTGGTCAGGGGAGCGTATATAAAGGCTTGAGGTAAGGTAAAAATGTTGCGTCATACTCAGCTGATCGCATTTCCGAGGTCTCGCCACTTTGAACGAGGGGTATGTATTGGCGTTTTCCATGCTTGGTCATTGTTGTAGACTCTAAGGGCACTTTCACACTAGCACTTTTGGTGCGCACCCAGGTTCGAATGACGTCAGAGTTCGGTTCATTTGGATGATGTGTACGCTGTCTTCCGAACTCGGGTGCGCACCCGCGAACCGTACTCGAGTCCACTTAAAAAGGGTGGTCTGGGGTACGTGTGAACTCCGGTATAGTTCGCTGCTGATATGAACGCAATCGTACCAAATCGCGGAAATTAACCGCTATTGATGACGTATAATGTAATAACGTTAGCTCTTTCGTGTGTGTGTGTGTGTATACACTTGCCTTGACGAAAAGCGGGATTGGCGATGATTTCTGCTTGCCTCTGCACTTTTGTGGCAGACAAATGCAAGTGTTTCTGTATCTTTTCTTTAAAAAACAAAATCAAAAGTAAAAAAAAAGAACAAATGTGAAGCGAGCAATTTTATCCATTTTGACGCCTTTCGTTCATAGCGGTTACTAAGCAACACGATTACTCCCGCCAGCTGCAGCTTGACGCAAGCGTACCGCTGTTCAGATACAAATAATATAATGTGAACACAGTCCATCAGGGGGAGGGGGGAGCAATCGAACTCGGGTTCGGAACAGGCAATCGAACCAAGTGTGAAAGCGCCCTAATAGTATCTGTAATAGTTGTTTTTTTTGCTTATTGTAGCCCCTTCGTGAAGCTGACATTTGTTTGGGCGTTTGCTACACCCGTATATGATCGATCGCCATTTGTTGCCATTGTGTTCTCTGCATCGGAGAATTACGGGTGATCTATACTATGGTGTCTCTTTGGGTGACTACTGTCGTCTGACTCTGCATGTGATCATAAAGGTTTAGCTGCTGGATACATGCCGTGGTCCGCATTAGTTGGTACTGTATGTACAACCCACTCCTGTCCATTTATTTGGCCCTCATAAAGGCATGTTAGTTTTTATTTTAAAGGGCACCTATTATGACATTTAAAATGTTCCTAATGTTGTTTAGGGAGTCCCCAACAACAGTTTTACATGCATGCAATGACAAAAAACACTTTTGTTGTCGTATAATATGCATTTATTTTTACCTGATTTGCTCACCGACTCCCAAATGAATCGTTCAACGACTCATTTTTCAAACCCCTCCTTTGCGCGACGCTAATCTGCGTTGATTGGTCAGATGACCCAGCAGTGTTTACAGAGATAATACTTATTGTTTAACACGGAGTACAATGATGCTTTTATCAATTAAATTGTGTTATAATAATTATTATAGTCCACTGCTTTGTAGTTTGTAGTAAAAAACTAAAAATAAGATAAAGCATGTAATGTTATGTTAGCGAGCATAGCCCAGAGTTCATATTGTAAAAGCACAATCAGTCTTTGTTTGCGTTAGCCCGATGCATAAACATAACGTTTTTACAAAAATAAAAAAAATTAAATGTAGTTACGTTACTACGAGGTATTACTCTTTAAGACAACTCCGAAAACAACGACAAACACTTCACATAGGCTATCTCAATACAATTATCATTGAAGACCTAGAAGCTAAACGGTGCTTACACAACAAACAAAATAATTATTAAGCATGCTACATAAAATATAAAAGCAAAAAATTATTAATAACACTTACAGGTTGTGATACGGAGGAGGAAGCTGATGCAAATACACTTGGAACTGAACCTTCCTTCAATATCAGCCGGCTCGCGAATCCAAGTTTGATTGCATTTAAGTTGGTAAAGCAATCGTCTTGAAAATGGCGCGAGTAAAGCACAAGGCTCGGTATACTTCTGTGGTATAGTTGTATATATGAATTGTAGCCACTTAGTCTTCAAATGCTCCTCCTTGGGCATATGAAAAAAGTTGGCTTTTGAGTCGCACTTCAGAACACAGCGTCTCGTCGCCATGATATTTTCCCTGGCCTTGGAGCGCAATAAGTGGGCGTATCGTATTCAAATAACTTGACAAGTTGACGTCATCTAGTCAGAGAAAAAGCTTCGGTCTTCTAACGATTCATAAAAATGACTCAGAGTCGACTCTTACTTTTGAAAGACAATATCTTTATATACGGTGCACTTTCATATTTCAAACTTTGCAGGATGTTTTCGTTCACTTAGATCTATGTTACACACTACATGAAAGGTAAATTTCAAAATTCCATAATAGGTGCCCTTTAATTACTTTTGTGTTTTAGGTGTTTAAACCACTCAGCCATATCTGTTGCTTCCGGCTTTGCATGGCTTATAGCATGGTCTACAGCATGGCTTACAGCTGCAACACTGCTGTTTTGCTTTAATTCTGGTTTGCTTTAACTCTGTTTAGTTTAGTTTTTTGTTGCATTTACCTTTGTTGCTTTCAGTAACCTTTGTGTTTAATTCAACAACCTTTGTGATTCATTACTTTTATATTCATTGGTCTGGCATTTACTAGCTTTGTGTGGCATTCTATAATCTTTGCATTCCATAACTTGTTGCATTCAATAACTTGTTGCATTTAATACTTTTTGTTTTGCCTTCATTTGTTTTGCATTCACTATTTTTGTTTTGCCTTCATTTTCTTTGCAGTCACTAGTTTTGTTTTGTCTTCATTTGTTTTGCATTATATAGTTTGTTTTGTATTCATTCTTTTGCATTTATTAGTTTAATAGTTTTGCTTTGCATTCAACAATTCGGTCTAACTTTCTTGGCCTTATTTTGTTGTGACAAGTCTGTTACTTGTGGTTTTGGTTTATTTTCCTAATCTTGCCTTTTCTCTTTACTTTTTGCTGGAGCTGGGGGCCTGAAGAAGGCAGGGTAGCTGTTCCTGTGTGGCAGTAGCTCTCTGTCACGAACACACACACAGGAAAAGGTAGATCCAATTGCAGTGGTTTATTAGGGGTAATCCGTACTCACAAAACAGTCCAGGCAAGGGTCAAAATCCAGTAAAGCAATCCAACAGACACAAGAAACAGGCAGAAACAGGAACGGAAGTGTGGGGACATTAAACAAGGACTCCGTGACAAACACTGAAACTGACAGGGTATATATACACAAGTGCTAAATGAGGTGACAAGAAACAGCTGAACACAATGAACACTAAGTGACAGACAGGATCATGGGAAATGTAGTGAGGATGTGGATGACACCGTGGGGAAGAGGACATCTAGTGGACACCAGGAATACACAAACCAGATACTGTGACACTCTCATCTTACCAAAGTGGTGAGGATTTGCAGTGAATTTCTTTAGTGTGTAAGTGTGGTTTGGTGCACATGTGGGTATCTATTATTACAGGCATTATTAAAGCCCAGCATCTAGCCTCCCTTCCAATTGGTAAGCCCTAGCTCTTTGTTTGTCTTTTTCTTTTGTGTTTGATAAACTTATTTCACAGTGCTAGTGGCTTGCTGCTGCTGATCATTTTTATGATTGCTCTATTACTCTAACTAATTGGCTGTTTAATAAAGATTTATACTTTTGATACCAAGTATCCACGTCTCGGTCATCTTGTGAAAAATCTAACCTGTGGGTCTTTCCCGGGTAGTTAATCCCGGGTGGCGTAGTCTAAATATCTACACAGAAGACAGTTAATGTTCATCTGAGGACACAGTCATACAATGACATACTATTACATAAAATGACAACTGTTTTAAAACAAAGTAAATAGCTTTTCTCATATAGTTTAAACCACTTACAGCACTGCATAGATGTGATAAATAGGATGCAGTTTTACTGCAGTTATTAATGGTGTTTCCTGATTCTCTGTAACTTATATTCTTTGAGTGTCAGTCTAGACTGACATCTAGTGGACGTTTTATGATCTATGACTTCACAGACTTACAGACATTTGCACACGGCACTCAAACACAGAAGCAGGAAACAGGAATCACGTGAGTTCAAGGAAACTGAAACTAAAGTGTAGTTGAGCTGTTGTGTGTTTGTGTCTCTGTATACATGCAGTAAAATGGCAGAAGCCATACTTTTTCAAGATGAGTTCATGTGTCCATTGTGTCTGGATCTCCTAAAGGATCCAGTGACCATTCCCTGTGGACACAGTTTCTGTAAGATCTGTATTACAGGCCGCTGGGATCAGGAGGATGAGATGAGAGTCTACAGTTGTCCTCAGTGCAGACAGACCTTCAGTCCAAGACCTGCTTTAGCTAAAAACACCATGCTGGCTGAAGTGGTGGAGAAACTGAAGAAGACTAAACTTCCTTACGCTGGAGCTGGAGATGTGCAGTGTGACGCCTGTACTGGAAGAAAACGCAAAGCCGTCAAGTCCTGTCTAGGGTGTCTGAACTCTTACTGTCAGAATCACCTTGAACAACACGAGAGTTTCTTTAAAAGAAAGAGACACAATCTGACCGATGCCACTGGACGACTGCAGGAGATGATCTGCCAAACACATGATAAACTCCTGGAGGTTTTCTGCAGCACTGATCAGAAGTTTATATGTCTGCTGTGTACGATGGATGAACATAAAAACCACGACACTGTATCAGCCGCAGCTCACAGGACAGAGAAACAGGTATGAACCTTAAATAGACACTGATGATATAATGTTGACACTATTTATATTGGCACCCATATGATCAGGTAACATCATTCACACTGCAGATGTCAGCAGAGTGAACAGAAGCTGCAAGTGGACTTTCACTGCTGAGCGTATCTGTGCTCCGCATTGAACTTAACAGAAAATATAGTGAAAATGCACCGTAAACATATTTATCAACACAACCTTTTTCATAAAAAAAAGATATCACATGATGATATAGTGAAAGTAGTATAAACTGACATCTCTGTTATTTGTTCGTGCTGCAGCACCAGCTGAAGGAGACGCAGAGGTCGTTCCAGCAGAGGATCCAGCAGAGAGAGAAAGATCTTCAGCAGCTGAGAGAGGCTGTGGAGTCTCATAAGGTGAGTCTGGAGAAGAAGAGAAGTTTGAGAAGTCTCAGTCAGGACTCACTGAAGCTCACTGTGTGATTGTGATGTGTGTCCTAACAGCGCTCTGCACAGACAGCAGTGGAGGACAGTGAGAAGATCTTCACTGAGTTCATCCGCTCCATTGAGAGATGCAGCTCTGAGGCGACACAGCGGATCAGAGATCAGGAAAAGACTGCAGTGAGTCGAGCTGAAGGACGACTGGAGCGACTGGAGCAGGAGATCAATGATCTGAAGAGGAGAGACACTGAGCTGGAGCAGCTTTCACACACACAGGATCACATCCAGTTCCTGCAGGTAACAGAGATCTAGAAGAAGAGGGTCATAGTGGACTTGAGCAAGTGACTCACAGAGAAACATTTCATGAGAGCAGAATGAGCTGTTGACGGATGATTATATAATAACCGAACACACAGATCAACACTTCAGTCAGACTCTCATCTGATCATCTTCTTTTGAAAGAGACACTTATAAATGCAGTTCAGCTCTGGAAATCTCTTAGGAAAGCATATCTTAACTCTTTCTTCTGGAGCTAAATTTGTTCAACCCCTATTGCAAATCAGTTTTATTGGCAAAAAATCTTTCAGCTGTATGCAATGAACAAATCAAACAAAAGTAATTGAAATCGCTCAACACAACGAATGTCTCAAGTGATTTTCCCAAATTCAACTGAAATTGCAACTTTTAATGACTTCTGCAGTTTCAAAATGATTCAACCCCCTGAAAAGAATCCCTTACAACAGTACAAATCTGCAAAAAATGTGTTGTCTCAAGCACACCTGATGCAACTAATCAAGGGCTTCATTAGTTACACCAGGTGTGCTTGAGCTAGAACACACAAAATATCTTAACTGGCTAGGTTTGTTAAGTGTCACATTTGACTGCAAGTCAAAAGAATGGTCCAAAAAATTAAGAGAAGATATCATAGCCCTTCACAAACAAGGAACAGGATACAAAAAGTCAAGTCACCTTCATTTATATAGCGCTTTTAACAATATAGATTGTTTCAAAGCAGCTTTACAGTGATAATAACTGAAAACAGAAAACGTTTAATGTGTTCTGGCCGTTAATTTGCATGACAACAGTGTTTGGTGGCTCGAGAACGCAAACTTTGAAATGGGTTCCAAGGTGCAAGTTTTGAAAATTTTTGAAAATCGTTATCATCTCCGTGTAAAATTCAAAACCGTGAATCTGTGAAAACGTTGACGGCGTGCACATATTATGTGTTTAGTCTATAGGTATGCGCATTTTAAAATATATGTGCACATATATTTCTTTACAAATTGACCTCACCAAATTACTTGTCTGGCCTGCATAATACAGAATTTTTAGTCACTTCCAAGTATACATGCGAACTGGAATCATTTTGATAACGTTTTATCTGTACAGAGTTAAAGGGAAGGGAAGGAGGCCTTCACAGGGGAGAGACTAGTTGACACTTCAGGACTGCGTTGTCGTTGTGTCCAGGCGCAGGTCCTTCATCAGATCCGGATACGGCGGACCTCGGGATTAACAGAGAGACTAATATTAGCGTAGACGCCATTCTTCTTATGATGTAATGAGTACATCAGAATTTATGGGAAGTGTTCCCAGTTCTGGCTGATCAATGTGTTATGTGTATGCTAGGCCAAAGAGATGTGTCTTTAATCTAGCTTTGAACTGACAGAGTGTGTCTGCTTCCCGGACAATGGTAGGAAGACTGTTCCAAAGTTTTGGTGCTAAATAGGAAAAGGATCTACCGCCAGCAGTCGATTTTGATATTCTAGGTATTATTAACTGGCCGGAATTTTAAGATCGCAATAGACGTGAAGGACTATGTGTTAAGAGCTCGCTCAAGTACTGCGGAGCTAAACCATTTAGTGCTTTGTAAGTAATCAGCAATATAAAAAATATAAAAATACAATGTTGGGAGCCAATGCAGTGTTGACAGAAAGGGGCTACGTGAGTGAACAGCTATGGATTAGCAGTATGTCTGGAGGAAGAAGAAGCATGTGCTGAAAAGTACACTCTGCCTACAGTTAAACATGATGGGGCTCGGTGATGCTCTGGGGCTGTTTTGCATCCTCTGCACTGAAAACCTGCTGCCTGTGGAAGGCAAGATGGATTTGTTGAAGTATCAGGAAATCCTAGGAGAAAACTTAATACTGTCAGTGAGGAAGCTGAAGCTTGGTCGTCATTGGACCTTCCAGGAGGACAATGATCCCAAGCATAACTCAAATTCCACCAAGACTTGGTTTCAGAAGAAGTCCTGGAAGATTCTACCTTGGCCATTACTGTCACCTAGCTTGAACCCCATAGCAAATCTCTGGTGGGATTTCAAGGCAGTTGCAGCACACAAACCCAAGAATGTTACTGAACTGAAGGCCATTGCTCATGAGAAATGGGCTAAGATTCTTCAGAAACGCTACCAGAAGCTGACGTCTGGTTATACATCTTGTTTGTAGTAGGTCAAAGCAGAAAAAGGGTGTTCTACTAGGTAATAAAGATGCTTGCCATGAAGGGGTTGAATAATTTTGAGACTGCAGAAGTCATTAAAAGTTGCATTTTCAGTAGAATTTGGGGAAACCACTTAAAACCATTTGTTGTGTTGAGTTATTTAAATTACTTTTGTTTATTGCAAACAGCTGCAAATCTGTAAATTTAGCCAATAAACCTGATTTTAAATGGGGGTTGAATCATTTTGATTGCAACTGTATATACTGTATATAGTCACAAGTGCTCATAATCCAAACCTAAACCCATTTAGAAAATTGATTGTCCAGTTTTCTTTCTGTTGAGACTTCCACACAAATCTAACAGTAGTGCAGGTTATTGGCTGAAGTGTGGAGGTGATGAGTTTTGATTTCTGTTTTCTGTAGAGTTTCCAGTCTCTCTCAGCTCCTCCTGAATCTACAGACGTAAATGACAATCCCTCCAGTTCTCTCTCCTCTTTTGATGGAGTAAGAGAATCTGTCCGTCAGCTGAGAGACAAACTGGAGGATTTCTGGAAAGAGGAGCTGAAGAAGATCTCTAACAGAGGTAAAGTCCTGGAGATTCTGCTCTCAGAAATGATCCTCCATCATCTCATATCATGTAGAAGATCATATTAGAAATGTCTTAGGAACGGATGCAGGGATAATTTTCTCTTGACATGATAATCAAACTCTTCATGTTTGTTGATTTCCACAGTCAATGTCACCAACATTGTTCCCAGGACCAGGAACGACTTCCTACAATGTAAGTCACTAAGAAAACAAGCAGAAAAACTCATTGAGTGTGTTCATGTTCTTCCTGTAGAAGATGAAAGAAAACATGACAGGAGAGTTTTAGAGTCTATCATGTAAATGATGATTTTCACAGGATATCTGGTCAACTGTACTGAGACACTGCTGATATATTGAACATGAAGAGTTCAGATATATTAAAAGATCAGACTGATTCATAATTCCTGATTCTGATGTGTTTTATCTCCATCAGATTCCCATCAGTTCACTTTGGATCCGAACACAGTGAATGAACTCCTCCGTCTGTCTGAGAGGAACAGAGTGATTACTGACACTAACACAGTCCAGTCGTATCCTGATCATCCAGACAGATTTGATGATGTGCGTCAGGTGTTGTGTAGAGAGAGTGTGTATGGACGCTGTTACTGGGAGATTGAGTGGAGTGGTGAACGTGTGTTTATATCAGTGTCATATAAGAGCATCGGCAGGAAGGGAGAAGGTAATGAGTGTGTGTTTGGATCTAATGATCAGTCCTGGAGTTTGATCTGCTATCCCTCTAGTTACTCATTCAAACACAAGATAAAGACTGAAATCACTGTAGAGCCCATCAGCAGGAGAATAGGAGTCTATGTGGATCACAGTGCAGGAACTCTGTCCTTCTACAGCGTCTCTGACACAATGAGCCTCATACACACAGTCCAGACCACATTCAGTCAACCGCTCTATCCTGGGTTTGTGGTTTATTATGGATCAGTAAAACTGTGTTAATAAATCAGAATAGACTGTAGAGCTAAATATTGTATTATATTAAATGTTGTTTAATTCAATTCAATTTTATTTGTATAGCGCTTTTCACAATACAAATTGTTTCAAAGCAGCTTTACAGAAAATGCATTTCAAAAATGTACATAGAAAAAAATACAGTTAGTTAATCATGTATTCATTTAGGGCATAACATATCGCCGGCGTTGGGTCGTCTCTTCACAGGCGTTGGGGCATCTGAAGTCTCCATCAGAGGCTGGATACATAACTGGAGCTGGCGAACTATTTATCTCGGGATGCAGCAAAAAAGCAGATGGGAAATAATTAGCGTAGCTGCTGTTCATAATATGAATGCATTTGATCTGATTTAACTAGTATAAAAGGTATGAGATGCATTATGTGAATGCTTGGCTAAAGAGATGCGTCTTTAATCTAGTTTTAAACTGGGAGAGCGAGTCTGAGCCTCGGACAATATCAGGAAGGCTATTCCAGAGTTTAGGAGCTAGATGTGAAAACGCCCTCCCTCCTTTAGTGGACTTAGATATCCTAGGTACGACCAGAAGCCTCGAATTTAGCGATCTTAAAGAGCGCGATGGATTGTAGGGCGATAGAAGATCCCTTAAATATCCCCAAAATCGTGAGATGTTGAGGAAAACAAAGTAGTAAAAACAAAGTGTTGCACATTTTATTGGTGCAAAGAATGAGTATGGTATGTGTAGGCCTATTTTGTACAACATTTGCAACTTTTGTTATCACTTAATTAGAAGCACCACAATTTTAAATGTGTGTCTTCTGTTAGTTACATAGCGACTACTGAACAGCATGTAGAAGTTTATTTTAAAATGCAAAGTATTGAAAATACAATAAATAAAAGCTCTGTAAACACTAGCCTTTTTTGCAAGACTATAAGTATGTCCCATCAAGTGATGAAAAGTTCTACACACACTTGCAGTCTTTACACCTACTCAAACACTTAGCCAAATAGAGGAAATACGTCATGCAAGTAGACAAGTGGTCTAGCAGGGGTAGGCAACCTATGGCACGCGTGCCAACACTGAAACGCTGAGGGTTAATCGCTGGCACGCGAGCAAAAGTGAGAGAGATGTATGCATTTCATTTGGATAAAGTACCGTAAAGTATGGATAAAATCAGCTATTTGAACATTTAGAATTCATTCATACGTCCAAAGTGAAATTGCGAATTCCCGTCTACCGCGCCACGCTAAACGCCTCATTCACGCCGCAGGACCTCTAGACGCGCCTAAACGCGTCTTTACATTGACTTAACATTGAAATCACTCGCACCAGACGCTCCATTCGCATTCCAGATAAAACTGGACAGATTGCATCTGGTTGTTGAAGCCACAAATGGTAAAAACGAAACATGCAAGAGCGTTTTATAACGGCTCCCGGTACCCAGATATGACAGAGCTACTGCAGCACAGCAGAGAAGTAGCTGAACATCTCTTCAGCAAGCCGACGCGCTTTAATTTTGATATTACTTTCTTTGACGTGAACGCTGTTAAATTTGCATGTAGTGCAGGAATTAAAGATTAGATTTATATTCGTTTGGCAGAGACAGTTATGTTGCCCAGTGTAAATGGAACAGTTTTGACAAAACGGATAGCCTATCTGATAATTTAAAAAGCATGAATGACCAGGCTTAAACAGACCCATTGGAAATCTGTTATTCAAAGATTAATTTAAAACTGAAAACAATCAGGATTTTAGGATCTAAAGGATTTTGACAAAATTAAAACATTTTATGAAAAATTGCTTCAGAAATGGGCCTATTTAAAGTTCTGCACTATTTCTATGTTAGCCATTATGAATATTTAAAATTTGTATGTGTATTTATACCATATCATATCAGTCTTAACCCTCTGGGGTCGGCAATCACGCGGGCGTGATTTGCGCAATTTTTTTCACATAGCAGCTGAATAGACTTGAATTACTCCGTCATTTATGGTCATACAGACTTAATAAATATGAAAAAAGAATCTGTGAGATGTCTACTTTTGTATGTGTCCACTTAGAATCAAAACAAAACGTTGTGCTTTTGTAAAATAAAGAAATTAAACAGGGTGTGCTTTCTGCCTCTCCGTCTTGTGAACTTTTTTTTCTTGAGCATGTCTCTAAACATAAACAAAACTCAGCGAATACTTGTCACACATTTATGAGCTATATATCTTTATAAACATTTAAGTGTGTAGTTTTAAATTATCTGATTTAAACGAAAACAAATATTCTCTGTTTAAGTAATTTGTATAAAACCAACAAGATATCCAGTTTCTCAAACCCTTGCTCAATAGTTTTAAGCGGCTTTATTCTGATGAACCAGCGGACCGCCAGAGGTGAGCCGTGCCGGAGTGCTGGAGGTTGTTGCGTGATGTGTTGTGCTTCACAATCTGAGCCAATAAGGGCCAGAGTGATAGAGGGACTCATAAGGGCCGGTGGAGTGATGGAGGGTCTCATCTCCAGGATTCAGCTCTGGGCTCTTCATCCTCAGTGCTCACACCAGTCTGCAGACATTTCAGATCCTACAAAA
Source organism: Phoxinus phoxinus (assembly GCF_949152265.1). Lineage (NCBI taxonomy): Eukaryota > Metazoa > Chordata > Actinopteri > Cypriniformes > Leuciscidae > Phoxinus > Phoxinus phoxinus. The sequence continues at coordinate 35,026,803 of NC_136884.1, read as the reverse complement.
ATGCACAAACATAACACAAAAGCAGTAATTTTAACAGCACAATCTCATTTGATTTCAGTATTATTTAGAAGACCAAAACAGAAATCAAGAATCAGAAAAGTGCTGTAATAGCTCTGTTTGAAATTACAATAATTAAAATAAACTACAACTTCCATCCATCCATCTTCCGCAGTCTAAGAAGAGTTAAGTCTAACCTCAGCTGACCCCTCTCGATGCGGAGGAGCAGCGGCTCTACTCTGAGCTCCTCCCGAGTGACCGAGCTCCAGCCACCCTGTGGAGAAAGCTCATTTCGGCCGCTTCTATCCGGGATCTTGTCCTTTCGGTCATGACCCAAAGCTCATGACCATAGGTGAGAGTAGGAACGTAGATTGACCGGTAAATCGAGATGACCGGTAAATCGAGAGCTAAGCCGCAACACTACGACAGACCAGTACATCGACCGCATTACTGCAGAAGCTGCACCGATTTGTCTGTCAATCTCCCGTTCCATCCTTCCCTCACTTGTGAACAAAACCCCAAGATACTTAAACTCCTCCACTTGAGGCAGGGACTCTCCACCAACCTGAAGTAGGCAAGCCACCTTTTTCCAACTGAGGACCATGGCCTTGGATTTGGAGGTGCTGATTCTCATCCCAGCTGTAAACCGTCCCAGTGCATGCTGAAGTTCCTGGTCTGAAGGGGCCAACACGACAACATCATCTGCAAAGAGCAGAGACGAAATCGGGTTGTTCCCAAACCCGACACCCTCCGGCCCCTGGCTGCGCCTAGAAAATCTGTCCATAAAAGTTATGAACAATACCAGCGACAAAGGGTAGCCCTGCCTGAGTCCATCATGCACCGGGAAGAAGTTTGACTTACTGCCGGCAATGCGAACCAAGCTCCTGCTTCGGTCGTACAGGGACCGGACAGCCCTTAGCAAAGGACCCCGGACCCCATACTCCCGGAGCACCCTCCACAGGCCGCCACGAGGGACACAGTCGAATGCCTTCTCCAAATCCACAAAGCACATGTGGATTGGTTGGGCAAACTCCCATGAACCCTCCAGCACCCTGTAGAGGGTATAGAGAGCTGGTCCAGTGTTCCACGGCCTGGACGAAAACCGCACTGTTCCTCCTGAAGTTCTACTATCGGCCCCCGAGGTTCTACTATCGGCCCCTCCTTGAACTGCCACCTTAACGTGGTGGAGGGGTTTGAGTACCCGAATGACCCTAGGAGCTATGTTGTCTGGGGCTATATGCCCCTGGCAGGGTCTCTCAAGGCAAACAGGTCCTAGGCAACGGGTCAGACTAAGAGCGGTTCTAAAAACCCTTATGAGGAAAATTAAACCAAGGACCGTGACTTCGCCCGGTATGGAAGGAGCAACGTGGGGCCGCCTTTCCGGTGGGCTCACCACCTACAGGAGGGACCGTAATGGGTCGATGCTGAGAGGATCGGGCGACAGTCGAAGGCGGGGGCCTAGACAACCCGATCCCTGGACACGGAAACTAAACTACAACTTAATATGTAAATAGTTGTTGTTATTCATTTCTGTAGTATACTCACTCAAAGCCTTTGATGGCAGCATTCAGCTTCATGAGCCTCTCTCCACCGGATAAACACACGCGTGTTCATCTGTCCCTCAAACACACATCTGTTCATCTGTCCCTCAAACACACATCTGTTCATCTGTCCCTCAAACACACATCTGTTCATCTGTCCCTCAAACACACATCTGTTCATCTGTCCCTCAAACACACATCTGTTCATCTGTCCCTCAAACACACATCTGTTCTTCTGTCCCTCAAACACACATCTGTTCTTCTGTCCCTCAAACACACATCTGTTCTTCTGTCCCTCAAACACACATCTGTTCTTCTGTCCCTCAAACACACATCTGTTCTTTTGTCCCTCAAACACACATCTGTTCTTCTGTCCCTCAAACACACATATGTTCATCTGTCCCTCAAACACACATCTGTTCTTCTGTCCCTCAAACACACATCTGTTCTTCTGTCCCTCAAACACACATCTGTTCATCTGTCCCTCAAACACACATCTGTTCATCTGTCCCTCAAACACACATCTGTTCATCTGTCCCTCAAACACACATCTGTTCATCTGTCCCTCAAACACACATCTGTTCTTCTGTCCCTCAAACACACATCTGTTCATCTGTCCCTCAAACACACATCTGTTCTTCTGTCCCTCAAACACACATCTGTTCTTCTGTCCCTCAAACACACATCTGTTCATCTGTCCCTCAACACACATCTGTTCTTCTGTCCCTCAAACACACATCTATTCTTGTGTCCCTCAAACACACATCTGTTCTTGTGTCCCTCAAACACACATCTGTTCTTCTGTCCCTCAAACACACATCTGTTCATCTGTCCCTCAAACACACATCTGTTCATCTGTCCCTCAAACACACATCTGTTCATCTGTCCCTCAAACACACATCTATTCTTCTGTCCCTCAAACACACATCTGTTCATCTGTCCCTCAAACACACATCTGTTCATCTGTCCCTCAAACACACATCTGTTCATCTGTCCCTCAAACACACATCTGTTCTTCTGTCCCTCAAACACACATCTGTTCATCTGTCCCTCAAACACACATCTGTTCTTCTGTCCCTCAAACACACATCTGTTCTTCTGTCCCTCAAACACACATCTGTTCTTCTGTCCCTCAAACACACATCTGTTCTTCTGTCCCTCAAACACACATCTGTTCATCTGTCCCTCAAACACACATCTGTTCATCTGTCCCTCAAACACACATCTGTTCATCTGTCCCTCAAACACACATCTATTCTTCTGTCCCTCAAACACACATCTGTTCTTTTGTCCCTCAAACACACATCTGTTCATCTGTCCCTCAAACACACATCTGTTCATCTGTCCCTCAAACACACATCTGTTCATCTGTCCCTCAAACACACATCTGTTCTTCTGTCCCTCAAACACACATCTGTTCATCTGTCCCTCAAACACACATCTGTTCTTCTGTCCCTCAAACACACATCTGTTCTTCTGTCCCTCAAACACACATCTGTTCACCTGTCCCTCAAACACACATCTGTTCACCTGTCCCTCAAACACACATCTGTTCATCTGTCCCTCAAACACACATCTGTTCTTCTGTCCCTCAAACACACATCTGTTCTTCTGTCCCTCAAACACACATCTGTTCATCTGTCCCTCAAACACACATCTGTTCATCTGTCCCTCAAACACACATCTCTTCATCTGTCCCTCAAACACACATCTATTCTTCTGTCCCTCAAACACACATCTGTTATTTTGTCCCTCAAACACACATCTGTTCATCTGTCCCTCAAACACACATCTGTTCATCTGTCCCTCAAACACACATCTGTTCTTCTGTCCCTCAAACACACATCTGTTCTTCTGTCCCTCAAACACACATCTGTTCTTCTGTCCCTCAAACACACATCTGTTCATCTGTCCCTCAAACACACATCTGTTCATCTGTCCCTCAAACACACATCTGTTCATCTGTCCCTCAAACACACATCTGTTCTTCTGTCCCTCAAACACACATCTGTTCTTTTGTCCCTCAAACACACATCTGTTCATCTGTCCCTCAAACACACATCTGTTCATCTGTCCCTCAAACACACATCTGTTCATCTGTCCCTCAAACACACATCTGTTCTTCTGTCCCTCAAACACACATCTGTTCATCTGTCCCTCAAACACACATCTGTTCTTCTGTCCCTCAAACACACATCTGTTCTTCTGTCCCTCAAACACACATCTGTTCTTCTGTCCCTCAAACACACATCTGTTCTTTTGTCCCTCAAACACACATCTGTTCTTCTGTCCCTCAAACACACATATGTTCATCTGTCCCTCAAACACACATCTGTTCTTCTGTCCCTCAAACACACATCTGTTCATCTGTCCCTCAAACACACATCTGTTCATCTGTCCCTCAAACACACATCTGTTCATCTGTCCCTCAAACACACATCTGTTCTTCTGTCCCTCAAACACACATCTGTTCATCTGTCCCTCAAACACACATCTGTTCATCTGTCCCTCAAACACACATCTGTTCTTCTGTCCCTCAAACACACATCTGTTCTTCTGTCCCTCAAACACACATCTGTTCATCTGTCCCTCAAACACACATCTGTTCATCTGTCCCTCAAACACACATCTGTTCATCTGTCCCTCAAACACACATCTGTTCTTCTGTCCCTCAAACACACATCTGTTCTTCTGTCCCTCAAACACACATCTGTTCATCTGTCCCTCAAACACACATCTGTTCATCTGTCCCTCAAACACACATCTGTTCATCTGTCCCTCAAACACACATCTGTTCATCTGTCCCTCAAACACACATCTGTTCATCTGTCCCTCAAACACACATCTGTTCATCTGTCCCTCAAACACACATCTGTTCTTCTGTCCCTCAAACACACATCTGTTCATCTGTCCCTCAAACACACATCTGTTCATCTGTCCCTCAAACACACATCTGTTCTTCTGTCCCTCAAACACACATCTGTTCATCTGTCCCTCAAACACACATCTGTTCTTCTGTCCCTCAAACACACATCTGTTCTTCTGTCCCTCAAACACACATCTGTTCATCTGTCCCTCAAACACACATCTGTTCATCTGTCCCTCAAACACACATCTGTTCTTCTGTCCCTCAAACACACATCTGTTCTTCTGTCCCTCAAACACACATCTGTTCATCTGTCCCTCAAACACACATCTGTTCTTCTGTCCCTCAAACACACATCTGTTCTTCTGTCCCTCAAACACACATCTGTTCATCTGTCCCTCAAACACACATCTGTTCACCTGTCCCTCAAACACACATCTGTTCATCTGTCCCTCAAACACATCTGTTCATCTGTCCCTCAAACACACATCTGTTCTTCTGTCCCTCAAACACACATCTGTTCTTCTGTCCCTCAAACACACATCTGTTCTTCTGTCCCTCAAACACACATCTGTTCTTCTGTCCCTCAAACACACATCTGTTCATCTGTCCCTCAAACACACATCTGTTCTTCTGTCCCTCAAACACACATCTGTTCTTCTGTCCCTCAAACACACATCTGTTCTTCTGTCCCTCAAACACACATCTGTTCATCTGTCCCTCAAACACACATCTGTTCACCTGTCCCTCAAACACACATCTGTTCATCTGTCCCTCAAACACATCTGTTCATCTGTCCCTCAAACACACATCTGTTCATCTGTCCCTCAAACACACATCTGTTCTTCTGTCCCTCAAACACACATCTGTTCTTCTGTCCCTCAAACACACATCTGTTCATCTGTCCCTCAAACACATCTGTTCATCTGTCCCTCAAACACACATCTGTTCTTCTGTCCCTCAAACACACATCTGTTCTTCTGTCCCTCAAACACACATCTGTTCTTCTGTCCCTCAAACACACATCTGTTCTTCTGTCCCTCAAACACACATCTGTTCATCTGTCCCTCAAACACACATCTGTTCACCTGTCCCTCAAACACATCTGTTCATCTGTCCCTCAAACACACATCTGTTCATCTGTCCCTCAAACACACATCTGTTCTTCTGTCCCTCAAACACACATCTGTTCTTCTGTCCCTCAAACACACATCTGTTCTTCTGTCCCTCAAACACACATCTGTTCATCTGTCCCTCAAACACACATCTGTTCTTCTGTCCCTCAAACACACATCTGTTCTTCTGTCCCTCAAACACACATCTGTTCATCTGTCCCTCAAACACACATCTGTTCACCTGTCCCTCAAACACACATCTGTTCATCTGTCCCTCAAACACATCTGTTCATCTGTCCCTCAAACACACATCTGTTCTTCTGTCCCTCAAACACACATCTGTTCATCTGTCCCTCAAACACACATCTGTTCTTCTGTCCCTCAAACACACATCTGTTCTTCTGTCCCTCAAACACACATCTGTTCATCTGTCCCTCAAACACACATCTGTTCTTCTGTCCCTCAAACACACATCTGTTCATCTGTCCTTCAAACACACACCTGTTATTTTGTCCCTCAAACACACATCTGTTCATCTGTCCCTCAAACACACATCTGTTCATCTGTCCCTCAAACACACATCTGTTCTTCTGTCCCTCAAACACACATCTGTTCATCTGTCCCTCAAACACACATATGTTCATCTGTCCCTCGAACACACATCTGTTCATCTGTCCCTCAAACACACATCTGTTCATCTGTCCCTCAAACACACATCTGTTCATCTGTCCCTCAAACACACATCTGTTCACCTGTCCCTCAAACACACATCTGTTCATCTGTCCCTCAAACACACATCTGTTCATCTGTCCCTCGAACATACATCTGTTCATCTGTCCCTCAAACACACATCTGTTCTTCTGTCCCTCAAACACACATCTGTTCATCTGTCCTTCAAACACACATCTGTTCATCTGTCCTTCAAACACACACCTGTTATTTTGTCCCTCAAACACACATCTGTTCATCTGTCCCTCAAACACACATCTGTTCATCTGTCCCTCAAACACACATCTGTTCATCTGTCCCTCGAACACACATCTGTTCATCTGTCCCTCAAACACACATATGTTCATCTGTCCCTCGAACACACATCTGTTCATCTGTCCCTCAAACACACATCTGTTCTTCTGTCCCTCAAACACACATCTGTTATTTTGTCCCTCAAACACACATCTGTTCATCTGTCCCTCACACACATCTGTTCTTCTGTCCCTCAAACACACATCTGTTCTTGTGTCCCTCAAACACACATCTGTTCTTCTGTCCCTCAAACACACATCTGTTCATCTGTCCCTCAAACACACATCTGTTCATCTGTCCCTCAAACACACATCTGTTCTTCTGTCCCTCAAACACACATCTGTTCATCTGTCCCTCAAACACACATATGTTCATCTGTCCCTCAAACACACATCTGTTCATCTGTCCCTCAAACACACATCTGTTCTTCTGTCCCTCAAACACACATCTGTTCATCTGTCCTTCAAACACACATCTGTTATTTTGTCCCTCAAACACACATCTGTTAATCTGTCCCTCAAACACACATCTGTCCCTCAAACACACATCTGTTCTTCTGTCCCTCAAACACACATCTGTTCTTGTGTCCCTCAAACACACATCTGTTCTTCTGTCCCTCAAACACACATCTGTTCTTCTGTCCCTCAAACACACATCTGTTCATCTGTCCCTCAAACACACATCTGTTCATCTGTCCCTCAAACACACATCTGTTCTTCTGTCCCTCAAACACACATCTGTTCATCTGTCCCTCAAACACACATATGTTCATCTGTCCCTCAAACACACATCTGTTCTTCTGTCCCTCAAACACACATCTGTTCATCTGTCCTTCAAACACACATCTGTTCATCCATCTGTCCCTCAAACACACATCTGTCCCTCAAACACACATCTGTTCTTCTGTCCCTCAAACACACATCTGTTCTTCTGTCCCTCAAACACACATCTGTTCTTCTGTCCCTCAAACACACATCTGTTCTTCTGTCCCTCAAACACACATCTGTTCTTCTGTCCCTCAAACACACATCTGTTCTTCTGTCCCTCAAACACACATCTGTTCTTCTGTCCCTGTAACATCCAGACAAGATTCACGTTACCTCTGTGATTTATGAGCTCAACACTACATTTACATGTTGAGGTTGTTTTAACTTTTTATCCAACATAAATGTTCCTCAATTTATCAACAGTACTAATGGACAAAATAGATACAATAGATAACTTATGTTTAGTTAATTTATAGATTTGTTCTACATAATAGCACACATACATCACTCAGATAGAAGAGTATCCACCGGACTGCAGTTGAAAATCTGTCCGGAAGCAGTAAGCCATCCGGGAACTTCTCGCCTACTCTTTTATGAATACGTTTCGAACATACTTCTTTCACGTACAGTTTTCTCCTACTATATAGTAGGAAAGTAGAAATATTCGAACGCACTATAAGTATACGTACGTCCGAATCTCGCGAGAATTAGTACATTACCCAGGTAATTCTCGCCTACTCTTTTATGATTCGTACATACTTTTTCGCTCGCCTACTGTTTTTCCCTACTATATAGTAGGGAAGTATGCGGTTTCGAATGCAGCCGAAGTGACCCTCCAGGACCGAAGCTGCTCCCTGAATTAGACATTACAGATAAGATCAAAGGCAGACCATATGATCATTTTTATCTAATTCTTATAGAAGAAGGATTTGTTACTTTTCAGTATGTATCTGTTATTTCATAGCATGATCTATGTGGGGTAAAACTAGTTTTGTAAATCAATTTTCAATAAAGGAAATCTGAGTTTAATAAACGCTGATTTTAATAAAGATAATGATGTTAACTAGATTTACACAATTTTAAACTATTTTACTTTAAGTTTTCCATTCAGACCATCACTGTAATCCTTTAGAGGCCCTTTTATTTAATGCACTTTAATCACATAAAAGTTGAAATTTTATGTTATTTATTGACTGGGGAAACACTGAGATGGAATAAGATGGATATATTGTGATGAGGATTCAGATTTAGTTAATATATTAAACCACACATTTCATTTTGATCTACAAATTTTTAACAAGTTTGAAATATGGCTTGATATTTTATCTCTTTAACTTTTATATATTTTATAACTTTTATTTATTTTATCTCTTTATCAATCTTTTTATCTCTTTAACTTAATCCTTGATTGAGAAAATCACAAATACCCTGTAGTTGGTATTACAATTGTGATCACTTCACACTTGCTTATAGAGCTGATTGAGACACACTCAGAGATTTAGTTTTAAGTGTTTTTTATCTAATCTGGTAATTTAAGTCCATTAATGATTCAAGACGAAGAACAGCGATGTTTGATGGTGGAAAGACTTGAACGTGAGCACCCAAATGATGTGCTGCACTTTGTCGTCATGCAAATGTTTGTCGTCATGTTTGTTCATGCAGTGTCCTGATGTCTTGATGTACTGTCCGTAAATTCACTTGCTCTGGTCTGCCCTTTAAACCGAGGTGTTGTGCAGCTGTGGCGAGCAAAATAGTGTGCTCAAACGTACAGAAATACTCAGGAGACTTGGAATCTTTCACACACGGGACAGAACAACCAGGTCAACAGTGATGACGACAGACAACTACACAGCACTAAACTCAGATTTAAATACACAGGCAACAGAAAGGAACTAATTAGACTGAACAACAAGACACACCCAAACACAATCAGAAACCATAGTAACAAACATGGAGAGAACGAAGTAATTAACAAACTGAGAAGTAAACGAGAACACTAAGGCAAGAACAAACTCTAAATATGAACAAATAAACTCAAAACATGACATTAAGCACTGTGTCACATGGACTGTTTCTATTGTTCTGTTAAGCATTATATAATGTTTGTTAGTGATTTATGGTGGTTCTATTGTTCCCAAAGTTTTCTGATAAACTTTACTCCCATTTGTCACCGCAATTGAGTCATCCATTTATCTGAGCTCCCTGACAAGGCTATGTATGTAAGTGTAGCGTTGTGGGTACGAGAAAAGAAGTCCTAAGAGAACTAACAAGGGCTTTACCACACTTCTAACAGAAATTACAATATAATACGCTCGACTACGCCACCCCGAAAAACCAGGGAAATAGCCCTAAGGGCACACAGGTTCGTTTTGTGTGGATGGGTGAAAAGACATGAGTCGTATAGAATAGAAAAGTTTATTTTTGTTTGTCAATAAAATATTAAATAGTTAGAAATTCAAAGTTTAAAACTCAACACAAGCATTATAATGAGAGACACCATTAATCAGCACCACATACATGCACACTTTCAATTTAAAGAAACAAATTAACTAAGAGCGGGGGGTGTCTGGAGGTATGGGTCAGCTGCCAAATTGGAAGACAAACCCTCCCCACAATAGGCCACTGCAAATACCCACTGCACACGTGAAGGTTAAATGCCAGAAAACACACAACACTCGATGTGAGCACAGCATACAGTTGATTGATTGATTTTATTTGACCCTTTTGTTTAAAATATGATACATCTTAGCACAATACATTAAAAAACGAAACAAAACAAAGTCAGGATAACACAATAAAGCCCTAGGGCTTATTTCCATTGTGGTCCCAGGGGGAGGGGAGACAGAACAAGTGGCAACAAATCAAGCATCAATCATCACATCCATATATATATATTAAATAGAACCATCAAGACAAAACCGTAAAATATTGTCATACTAAGATTGGCATCTGAGCCATTTTTTCAGTGCCAGCTTAAAACCTACTAAACTTCTGGTCATCTTTAGATTTCCTGGCAACCTGTTCCACAAGCTTGTTGCTACATACAAAAAGGACTCTTTGCCTAAATTACTCTTAACTCTAGGAGGTACAAAATCAGTAGAGCTGCCCCTGGTGGAGTAGCTGTGAACATCTCTCACTCTATTAATATAATTAATCAAATATTTGGGGACAGCCCCATGCACAGTCCTATGTACCATGCACAGGTGAATCTGAGAGACTCGATCTTCTACTTTTAACCACCCAATAGTCTCAAAATGAGAAATATCAAGATGAGATCTCATGGGGAGGTTCAAAATAAGCCTTATAACCCCATTTTGAGCAGTCTGAAGCCTATGTTTCAGGTGCTTTAAGACACCATTATACCAAGAGCAACATGCATAATCAAAATAAGGCTGAATTAGAGCACTTGCTAGAATTAACATCATTTTTTTGTCGCTGGACAAGAAACGTACTCTTTGATTTACCTTGGTAAGTACTTTTTGAGCTTGGCCCACTCCAGACAAGTGGCAGTCCAGCACACAACCAAGGTAACTAACTGAGTCCTTTACATTAATCTCATTATCTCCAACTAAAACCTTAAAACCAGGGGATCTTTTCAGTTTTATTTTTGACCCAAACAGTATGGCTTCCGTTTTTCCTAAGTGAAGTGATAGTTTATTGTCTGACATCCACCTACTGACATTCGATAGTTCTACACTGAGAGTTCTTTCAACTATGTTCTTATCTTAATGTGAAACCAATAACGCAGAATCAGCTGCATATAAAAAAAGTTCACATGAACATACAGACTTAAGGTCATTTATATATAGAAGGAAAAAAAGTTGGCCCAAAACACTCCCTTGAGGAACCCCACATTCTATACATTGTGGTTGAGACATTGTTCCTCCAATATCCACCACCTGCTTCCTATCCTTCAGATAAGAACTCACCCATCTGACTGCTAAGTCATTAAAACCAATGACTTTTAATTTGCATACCAAAATACCATGGTCAACAGTATCAAAGGCCCTCTGTAGGTCTAACATGACCATACCACAAAAATTACCTTTATCTACCTCCCTCCTAATGTAGTCAGTTAGATACAATAGACAGGTGTCAGTGGAATGTGATTTACGAAAGCCAGACTGGAACTCAGAGTAGATTGTGTGATGCTAAATATTTGTCAATCTGTTCAAAAATTATCTTTTCAATTATCTTTGACAGACTACACAGAATAGAAACCGGTCTATAATTTCCATGGTCTAATTTACTCACTTTCTTGTAAAGTGGAATTACTCTGGCAAGCTTGAAATCATTAGGGAAATATCCTTGCTCAATAGACATGTTTATGATATGGGTGATACATGGGGTTATAGCCTCAGCAGCATCTCTTAAGAATCTAGATGGAATATTGTCGAAGCCAGTGGCTTTTGAGCTATTTAGGTTTTTAAGCTTCTCAAGTACAACTGCCTCTGACACCTTTTCAAAAGAGAAGCCATCTGCTTTGACCTCTTGCTGAGAGTAAAAGTTAAAGATGTGACAGCTTCTGCCGAAGAAGTTCGGCTTTGACCTCAAACATCCACGCTTATGGGTCAATGAGATTCATGGCGACAACCAGTTTACACAAAGCTCGCAATAAACATGCTTGAACGCACCCTTTAGTTCCAATCGGTAGTGACCAGTAGAGACAGGCCTTCCACAAAGTCAACCGAATGCACAATCTTCTCAAACAACAAACGAGGGAATTACAGCAGTAGAAAAGTTTACATCATTTAAGTCGAGGCAAAACAGCGACGCAGTCATAATATACGCGATCACAAGTCATCAGTGATACACGGTACCCATAATTAGCCCAAGAGACTCGGTTATGCAGGGGGGGCCTGCCGAGCAGAAAGATAATGTTAGATAACAACGGTAAGTTATTAATATCCAAAACCATAATCTTACGTACCACGGGGAGGTACTGCTCACAAACTGCACACCATAATATAATCCAGCTTCTCACTCAGGTAATATAGATGACGTTCTATCGTTGTCACTGCAGATATTAAATCACAAGTTGTCAAACGCAGCCATTTTCTTCCCATTGACGAAGAGGCTACACATACCTGAGAGAAGTGGGCAGCAAACACACAGCAGCGGGAGGAACAGCCTACTGTCGCAACCTGACAGCAAGAGAAATTCTGTATAAACTGCCAGCACAAGACAAGAAAGCGCGAGTTTCCCCATACAATCACATACCTGCGGCAGCCACAGATGCCGTCAAGTGGGCGATACCAAGACGCATACAGAGTGGCCACCACACATCTCATATATAGGACAAGGGGCGGGTGGTAACGAGTTAAGCACAGGTGAATGATATCCTCCTAAGTGGATTCAGTCACCCTGCTACATAAGCAATCCATATTATTATATAATTCCTGACAGATTGATGATTAGCTACGCTTAAATACTGAACAAAATTATAAACGCAACACTTTTGTTTTTGCCCCCATTTTTCATGAGCTGAACTCCAAAAACCAGGGGTCCAAAAACCAGTCAGTATCTGGTGTGACCACAATTTGCCTCACGCCGTGCAACACATCTCCTTCGCATAGAGTTGATCAGGTTGTTGATTGTGGCCTGTGGAGTGTTGGTCCACTCTCTTCAATGGCTGTGCAAAGTTGCTGGATATTGGCAGGACCTGGCTAAAAGCAGGGAAATATCTACTTTTTTTTATCTCTTGAGTTCTTGTCATATTTTATTACCATTTTCTAAACTATAGCAAATAAACTCTGATAATGTGAGAAATGTTAAAGGTGGGTAAAGCTGATGTAATTTCCGGGCGCCCTCTCTCTTTCGCGGGATGTCATGGCGATGAGAGGACCAGAGATTCTCCTTGTTAGAAGTGTCTGATGGGGTCTGTTATATTTTGATACAGAAACTGAGAGAAGCCGAGAGTAAATCACATAACTGCATCATCGTGTGGGATCTGTTTTATTAAGAAGAAAACGACGCTGACAGAAACCCACTACACTAGGAGTGAGGAACCTTCTTTACAGATTTGCAGACACGCTTTTCACAAATCACTTAAACACCGAACCAGGAAACTCTTTAGTTCAGAGAAACTGAAACTGAAGTGCAGTTGAGCTGTTGTGTATTTGTGTGTCTCATGCAGTAAAATGGCAGAAGCCAGAATTTCTCAGGATGAGTTCCAGTGTTCAGTGTGTCTGGATCTCCTGAAAGATCCAGTGACCATTCCCTGTGGACACAGTTACTGTAAGATCTGTATTACAGACTGCTGGGATCAGGAGGATGAGAAGAGAGTCTACAGTTGCCCTCAGTGCAGACAGACCTTCAGTCCAAGACCTGCTTTAGCTAAAAACACCATGCTGGCTGAAGTGGTGGAGAAACTGAAGAAGACTAAACTTGCTGCTGACTGTTACGCTGTCTTGAGTCTTACTGTCAGAATCACCTTGAACAACACGAGAGTTTCGTTAAAAGAAAGAGACACGATCTGACCGATGCCACTGGACGACTGCAGGAGATGATCTGCCAGACACATGATAAACTCCTGGAGGTTTTCTGCCTCACTGATCAGAAGTTTATATGTTTGCTGTGTACGATGGATGAACATAAAAACCACAACACTGTATCAGCAGCAGCTCACAGGACAGAGAAACAGGTATGAACTATAAACAAAACACTGATGAAATAATGTTGACAGTTTCTTTATTGGCACCCATATGATCAGGAAACATCATTCACACTGCAGACGTCAGGAGAGGTGAACAGAAGCTGTAAGTGGACTTTCACTGCTGAGTGTATCTGTGCTCCGCACTGAACTTAACAGAAAATAATGGAAAATATTCACCGGTTGTTTGACAAAATATATCTATGACAAGAATAACACAATTAAATGCAACGACAGACAAAAACACTTTATTTTCAGTAAACCTGTGTCAGTCCTAATAAACTCAGTCGTTTATAGCTTCACTTCAGACTTTGGCTTCTGTTCTGTGTTTTCAAAAAAAACTTTTGATGGAAATGGGATGCTCGTCTTCATGTAAATTAGAATGACTGATTCCCGATCAACATTTTATAACTGATGGCAGTTATTTACAGAAATACTGTTACACAGCAGAAACACTGTCAGTGTGAAGCTTTACATCTGTGTCAGTTTCACTTTTATGATACTTATGCTTGCAGTGTAAAAGAGGCCTTATACTTACTACTTAAACTAATCTATCATCCATTTAAGGAGTTTGAACCTACAGCCATTGGTTATGTATTCTACTGTTATTGGATTTAACTTATAACATGATGATTTTGTCAAGGGTGAGGTGAAGGGATAAAGCAAGGACTCAGTAAAGCAGAAGTTAAGGGTTTTTATTAGTTATAAAAATAAAAGGGGGACAAGGGCAAGACTAGCAACTGGATAAGCCGATGAGGCATGACTTGGCTAGGCAAATAGGATCTGGAAGGGCAGGACAAGTGATGGCAATTTCAAAACACTGCTTCATGAAGCTTCGAAGCCTTTACAAATCTTTTGTTTCGAATCAATGGTTCGGAGCCTATATCAAACTACCAGAGTCATGTGATTTCAGTAAACGAGGCTTCATTATGTCATAAATGTTTCGAAACGTTCGGACCAATTAGAAATTTCAATGGTTCACCGATGTGGGCGATAATCTCTGTAAACCCATGAATCATGAGGAGTCACTGAGAACCAATGAACAAGTGCCTGTACATCTGTACATCTTTACATTTGTAGACATTATAATTAGATATTAGTATAAATAAAATGAATAATGGTAGTTAATAGCCTTATTAGCCTGTTTAGCTGAGCCCTTCATTGAACAAAAAAAACAAACCCTGACAATTAATAAAATAACATATTTACACTTGATAATCTTATTAGATGATTATATAATTAAATTTGAAAGATTTTACTTTCAGTAAAAAAATAAACAAAACAAGACACAAACACGTAGCTTTAACATGAGAACACTCATAAGCCGTGTGAAAACATGAAAGCACGCAGCCAGTGAAAAACACAAGCCGCATGCTGCTCAGCACAAGACAAAACATCATGAAAGCACCCGGTCGATGGAAACACGAATCATGTGCTTCACAGAACACAACCTCACACGCGGGCAGAAGAGCGTACGGCCAGAGCGAACTCGAAACCGCATACTCACACAACAAGACAGAGTGCACGAGAACGAGTGAATGCTCATCCTGTGCACTCACAACAGAATACAAACACACAGAGCATGAATGTCCGAATCCCGGCACAGAACCGAAACCAGAACTAGACATGAGTGCCTGAATCCGAACATCACGCTTCGAACATGAAACAAGGCAGACAGACAAGAGACCGTACGCTTACATAAAGACAAGACAATACAGGAGTGTCAAGAATAAACTAGACCAGCAGTATAAACTGACATCTCTGTTATTGGTTTGTGGTGCAGAAGCAGCTGAAGGAGACGCAGAGGTCGTTCCAGCAGAGGATCCAGCGGAGAGAGAAAGATCTTCAGCAGCTGAGAGAGGCTGTGGAGTCTCATAAGGTGAGTCTGGAGAAGAAGAGAAGTTTGAGACGTCTCAGTCAGGACTCACTGAAGCTCACTGTGTGATTGTGATGTGTGTCCTAACAGCGCTCTGCACAGAGACAGCAGTGGAGGACAGTGAGAAGATCTTCACTGAGTTCATCCGCTCCATTGAGAGATGCAGCTCTGAGGCGACACAGCGGATCAGAGATCAGGAAAAGACTGCAGTGAGTCGAGCTGAAGGACGACTGGAGCGACTGGAGCAGGAGATCAATGATCTGAAGAGGAGAGACACTGAGCTGGAGCAGCTTTCACACACACAGGATCACATCCAGTTCCTGCAGGTAACAGAGATCTAGAAGAAGAGGGTCATAGTGGACTTGAGCAAGTGACTCACAGAGAAACATTTCATGAGAGCAGAATGAGCCAAATAATTCAGAATGAATCAAATCTACTCAGTCCTGCCATGTGATGCCATTGATGCACTTTATCTGTTACATTAATATTATTGCCATATGTTTAATCATCCAAGTGTTTTCCTAGAAGTTCACATATGTGTCAAACGCTAGAACTTGTTGATGTAACATGATGTAATAAAAATGAGAAGAATGAAGCTGGTGCTGTGAAAGTGCTGGATTGAGGAGAGTTACTAAAGATCAACAAGAGCCGCACAAATCTGACAGTAGAGCCGGTTATTGATGAAGTGTGGAGGAGATGAGCTCTGATTTCTGTTTTCTGTAGAGTGTCCAGTCTCTCTCAGCTCCTCCTGAATCTACAGACGTAAATGACAATCCCTTCAGTTCTCTCTCCTCTTTTGATGGAGTGAGAGAATCTGTCCGTCAGCTGAGAGACAAACTGGAGGATTTCTGCAAAGAGGAGCTGAAGAAGATCTCTAACAGAGGTAAAGTCCTGGAGATTCTGCTCTCAGAAATAATCCTCCATCATCTCAGACCATGTAGAAGATCATATTAGAAATGTCTTAGGAACGGATGCAGGGATCATTTTCTCTTGACATGATAATCAAACTCTTCATGTCTGTTGATTTCCACAGTCACTTTCATCAACATTGTTCTGTCCAGGACCAGGAACGACTTCCTACAATGTAAGTCACTAAGAAAACAAGCAGAAAAACTCATTGAGTGTGTTCATGTTCTTCCTGTAGAAGATGAAAGAAAACATGACAGAAGAGATTTAGAGTCTATCATGTAAATGATGATTTGCACAGGATATCTGGTAAACTGTACTGAGACACTGCTGATATATATTAACATGAAGAGTTCAGATACATTAAAATATCAGATTCATAATTCCTGATTCTGATGTGTTTTCTCTCCATCAGATTCCCATCAGCTCACTCTGGATCTGAACACAGTGAATAAACACCTCCGTCTGTCTGAGGAGAACAGAGTGATTAGATTTACTAACACAGTCCAGCCGTATCCTGATCGTCCAGACAGATTTGATGTGTATCCTCAGGTGTTGTGTAGAGAGAGTGTGTGTGGATGCTGTTACTGGGAGATTGAGTGGAGTGGTGAACGTGTGTATATATCAGTGTCATATAAGAGCATAAGCAGGAAGGGAAGGAGTAATGAGTGTCGGTTTGGATATAATGATCAGTCCTGGAGTTTGATCTCCTCTTCCTCCGGTTACATATTCTATCACAATAACATAGTGACTGATCTCCCTGTAGAGCCCATCAGCAGTAGAACAGGAGTGTATGTGGATCACAGGAGAACAGGAGTGTATGTGGATCACAGTGCAGGAACCCTGTCCTTCTACAGCGTCTCTGACACAATGAGCCTCATACACACAGTCCAGACCACATTCACTCAACCGCTCTATCCTGGGTTTTATGTTTTTAATGGATCAGTGAAACTGTGTTGATGAATCAGAATAGACTGTAGAGCTAAATATTGTATTATTTTAATGTTGTTCAGTGGAAAATGTTCTTTACATGGCTTCCAAGTTTCAACAAATAAATTAGACATTATCAAAAAGATCAAAGGCAGACCATATGTTCATTTCCATCTAATCCTTATAGATGAAGGATTTGTTACTTTTCAGTATGTGAGTCTAATAAAATCTGCGAGTTTAATAAACACCCACCCCACACACACACACACACTTGAACAGAAACACAATACAAATAATGAAATACAAATACAAATAAATAAATAAATAAGGTTCAATAATAACAATAACAACAACAATAATAATAATAATTCCCAATTCCAAATTGTGCGGGTATGGCAAGCCCAATTGTAAAACGTCTCAGGTTACAACTGTAACCCTAGTTCCTTGAGAAGGGAACGAGACGATGTGTCGATGGCGCTTTGGGAACGCTCCATCGTCTCGTTCTCTTCTCAGGGAACTAGGGTTACAGTCGTAACCTGAGACGTTCCCTTTCGAGGGAACTCGCGATGCGACGATGACGCTTTGGGAATGAGAATACCCAATACGCCATACGAAACAGAACCTGTCTGTGTGAATACTGCACAACTAAGACAAGAGCATTTGAGAACCTGGGGAAGCGCCCAGGTCGAAATTGTAAATCCTTACGAATGTGAGCGGAGAGGACCAGCCTGCCGCATACCACATCCTACAGGGATATATACATATATAATAAGGCTTCTAAGCCGCCATACTCCTGTCCTGGTCTAAAAGCACCACAGAGGAAACAACAACCAAAAGGGACATGGTAGGCACTAAGGTCGCCACGTACACCTTCAGTGTGGAAGGGGATAACCCTGCGGAAAAAGGAACCAGCAGTAACTCCAGCACTGTACCAATCGGGCAGTAAACTGGGCCCCACTGTCCGAGACCCGCAATATGAAGTGAAAACCCATCACTTAAAGGGGTCATGACATGAGAAACCAAATTTGCGTTGATCTTTTGGTATATAAGAGGTCTTTGTGTCATTAAAACGTCCTGCAAGTTTCATAGGTTAAGACGTCCTCCCCATTATAAACGAATAATTTATTTAATCAAGCTCTAAATACAGCTCGTTCTGGATCCATGGTAAGAAGTGACGTCACGGTACGAAGTGACGTACCAGCGTTTTCATATGACCGCCTCTGGCACAAGACAACTACGTTTTAAGCGCAAGACAACTACGCTCATCTCGTATCATTGTTGCGCCCGCGCGCCTCACAAGTGTTCAGTCGACGGACAGCGAGTGGGTCTGTGTACAGGGAAATGACGATGCCGCAGATGTGCTGTTCCTGGCTGTGGACAAACAACATCTTTGAATACGCTGCAGAAAGATCCAGACGTCAGGGAAAAATGGATGCACTTTATTTCTTGCGGACGTCCCAGTCACGGCAGTGTTAATTTAAGCGTTTGTTCTATACATTTGAAGGATGACTGTTTTGAGAACAAATCCCAAAATGATGCTGGCTATTCTGGGCTCAACAACGACGACGCAAACTTACTTTTTATCATGGCTAATATAAACACATTTGTATAAGAGAATCTTGAAAATATGTCGCTTTTCTAGTAGGCCTACATGTGATAGAAAATAAAAAATGTTGCCTTTATCAATCTTCAAAGATGGCCTGTGCATACATTTTTGTCCGTCGTACACCCTATCATTTCATTGAAATTAGTTAAATAATGTTAAACTGTTAGATAGTAAATTAAGCTATAGGATAATTATGCAACAATAATCCGTTTTCAAGTGTCTCGGGTTACAATTTTTTTATTAATTCAAAATAGTTTCACGTTCCATGTGGACACGGGCTGATCCAGTCTTCGTTGTTGTGGTGATGGCTCATTTTCCTCTGATTCCGGCTCAGACATAATAAGGTTTTATCATTGAAAGAGCCATCGCTTCGCATGCATCACCCGCTATTAAAAAGTTGCGCCAAATCCGCAAATGTTCTGGCTGGGGGCGTTAATAATTGATGCATAGGCACTGACGTTAGCCAATCATAACAGTGGCCGTTAACACTGAACTCTTAAAGGGAAACACCCCCAAAACAGACTGTTTGAATCAGAGGATGAGAAACAGGGTGGGAAAAGGTCATAAATCACTCACTACATTTTAAAAGTTTTTTGTAAAAAAAACTATAGTAATACTATAATTGCACCTAAGGGAACATAATAATAAAAAAATAAAAAAACATGTCAATACCACAAAGTCCAGCCCCAAGGACAAGTATCCCCAAGCCCCAAAACCTACTAAGGGCACCTACTAACCTGATTTAAAGGCTTCTGTTGAGAATGCTGAGAATGCTCTGAGGGGGAGCACAGGAAATGACACTCTGCCTGTACAAGGAGTTTGTTAATGGTTAGTGCTGCTCCGCCCAGCAGCCCCATTTACGAAGTTATAAACTCCAAATTCATTGTACACAGGAGATTGAGATGGAGAATCTTCAATTCCCTTAACTCGTTGCTCAGCACATCTATCCCCTCGGAGGTGGACAGCTGTAGCACCAAATTATACCATGTAATTCCTCAAAATTAAATGTAGTAAAATATCAACCAGACAAGTTCACACGGTCTGGATGAAATGCTGAACTTATACATGAATCTAACTAATGAAAGTCAGATAAGCAAATTTAAATGCAGCCCACTTATTTAATTCCTCAGAATCAAACAGCAAAAAAATCAACCAGGCAAGTTAATATAGTCTGGATGAAAGGCTGAATATATATTTATATATATTACATAAAAAATAGTTTCAACATACAATAAAAGAACCATCAATTCATAGCTTGCAATACAACATGTATCTCTTTAATCAATGCATTGCATTTGCATAACCACTGGATTCTTATTGCAGTCTTTTTTAAATAAACAATAGCATGGGGAAACTCACGATAGTGAACGCACGTCTGTAAAGTTTATGAATGAACGTAGCCGTCCACTATTATTCTTATTGCAGACCCGAAATCTAATTGCTGCCTCAGCACACGCGAGATCCGAGATAGAGTAACAGAATCTTTATTGACTTTCTTCCCTAGAGAAGAAAGCCATCAGAAGCAGAGCTAAAACTCTCGATAGTGCAAATGTTACACGTCGGGAATTTATAAATGAACACTGTCAGCCCCCATTTTACTAGAGCTTGCTCTACTTCCAAACAAACAACACATGAATCGTGTGTGTCCCCACTCGTAATGAAGCGAGGGCGGGGAGGAACGCGATTCAAAGCTGTTTGCTCCCCATACTCCTGTCTAGATATATATTATATGCTTGTGGACATACATTGATGCTCAGCACCTCTACCTCCTCAGAGATTGACTGCTGAAATGCCGGGCTCTCTAACCAGGGCGGAAGAAGCCGCGGCGCGGGATTCCGATCCCAGAGAGAGAGAGCGCTGGATCCCCCGGGTAAAGGCAGAGAAAAGGCGGAGCCCGTCTCTAACCCCTCCGCGAGATCCATTTGCGAACCCCACAATACCAACTTCCGTGCTGCCTCAGCAACACGGGGCCGGTACTGCGAGGAACGCGAGCCTGAACACCTTCCTCAAAACACACAACACATACATTGTGTGTATCCCCACCCATAAAGAAAGAGGGCAGCGAGGAACACACGATCTAAGCTTGTTTTGTTCGCCATAATATCTATGCTTGTAGACTGAAATAGTGACAGACAACAATAAAGAAGACAGACAGTATGTAACAGAGCTCTTGCTGAGGCACAAAAGCTAGCGCGGTTCTAAACCGGATGTCCTTTATCCTTTTCTGGTCGCCACGTCACCCGCCCGTGACGCCCACTCTCGCCATTGGACTAGTTGACACAAGTGCTTCAGACGCAATCACGCAGGAGCGTTCCCAAAGCGTTGACGCATTGCGAGTTCCCTCGAAACGTTTTTTTTATTTTGTTTGTTTATTTAACAGGGATAATACTCTAGGCATTGTTACACATAGACAACCGATGCCGTGTACATGGGGCATATAGCGTAAAGCTAGTTTGCGGCCCGCGGCCCTGGTTAGGCTTTTACATAAAATCAAAACATAAAAAAAACAAAAACACAATCATCACAAGGAACAAAGCAAATACAAATACACACGTATACATGTTAGGTACTGCATGTTCCACCCTATCTACTGGCAGTTGTTAGATCTTCATTCTTACTATAGGTTTTTTCCCTTGCCAAATGAAATATGAAAAACTTCTTTCCTGATCAAGAATATTCTGGTAACACTTTACAATAAGGTTGGTTGGTTAACATTAGTTAACTACATTAGTTAACATGGACTAATAATGAATTGCACGTATACATCATTTATTCATCTTTGTTAATGTTAATTTCAACATTTACTATTACTTTATTAAAATCTTGTGCACACTAGTTCATGCACTGTGAACTAACATGAACTAACAATGAATTTCTATTAACTAACGTTAACAAAGATGAACAAATACAGTAACAAAGTGGTAACATTTGCATTGGATATAATATTCTGGGAAGGATGTTAATTTTAATGAGATTAATTCTTCCCATCCAAGATATAAACCAACGTTCCAAATCATCTTTTATACTTTTAATAAGAGGGGTTAAGTTTCCATAATTCTGTTAGATCAAGTGACAGACGAATTCCGAGATATGTGATGCCTGTTTGTAACGTACCCTGCGATTATTAAATGGGAATAATTTTATTGGGATTAACATTAACTGTCGGAGTTTGACTTCGTACCAACGCTAATGCAAGCAAAGAAGACCACAGCTCTAAAGGCAATCAACACGTATTTATTTACAAAAGTATAATGGAAAGAATCCATAAATCAAACAACTTACAATAATATTTACAGAAAAGTAAAGAAACAAAAATATACCCAGGCAGGGGAAAATAAGAAGAGAACTGGGCAGCAATCAAATAAATGAAATAATCAGAACATAACCCTCTAACTAACTCATAAATCAGCACTAAACTGACTAAACAAAGAAAAAAAATAAAAGAACATCTTCAGTATCCGAAGATACCCTAATTTAAACTATACTCACTAAATCCAAACAAAAATACAGAAATAGTTCACTAACGGGTGGTGCTCAATGTACATCACGTGATATGCTTACCTTTCCTCTCCTTCCCTCCCCATCACAACCATTCCAAACTAATGGTGGTAAAGATTTATTTAGGTAGCACACAAGAACATACCACAGAATCGTAAGAACAATACACAGAATGGACAGCGTCTCTAAATCACATCTCTCTCCGAACAACAACAACAACAGACAAAAGCAAAGCCTATCCTCTCTCCGTCCGCGTCTCTCTTTTATGGTTCCTGGTGTCCACCAATTGGAGGAAAGCGGCGCAACATCATCGGCTCCAACGATGACTGACAGGAAGCAGCACCAATGGCACAGAACTAAGAAAGTGAAAGTAAAAATTAACAGAAGGGGGGGCTTAACAGTAAGCTAGTAGACAGTCAGAAATAAAAGTAAATCGTCTGCATATAGCGCAATTTTGGCCGATCTGACTGGCCAATCTCAACACCCTGGATATCAATGTGAGTTCTAATAGTCTCTGCAAGGGGTTCCAGAATTAAGGCAAAAAGGAGAGGGGAAAGAGGGCAACCTTGCCTTGTCCCTCGGCCAAACGGAAAAGGCATGGAGCAACAGCCATTGGAAATCACACAAGCAGTAAGTGCCTGTAACAGTTTTACTCTGGTTGAGTTTGTTGTCCTCGCCAATAAAGACAATGTTGATGGAAGAGGTCTCAGGATGCTTTATTCAGCAGAAATACATGGAGCACAGTGAATTATTCGGGATACATGTCTCTCCCCTTCAGTCAGCACACTCGTTAGAAGAGCGAGAGAGAGCACACTCAAACCCGTCAGTGTCAAATGTGCTTCTAAAGTTATCATGTGCGTCACCAATATGTGCCCCTTATAAAACATTCTGCATGAATGGTTCCAAATAGAATTAATTATAACTCAGAGCACAAATATAAAATACGTTTTGATGGAGTTCATTATATTTTATAATTTTTTAACCAGCTATATGCGCAATAAAGAGTCAGAATCGAAACAACAAAGTCCGTGCCTAAATTAAATTTGCCCAACACTTCAAACATGTACCCCCATATTCTACGCGGTCAAATGCCTTTTCTGCATCTAAGGAAATGGGAAACACTTGAGTTTTAGAAAATTGTGAATACTGGATTATGTTTAAAAGTCTCCTGACATTGGAGAAAGACAGCCTTTGTTGGATAAAGCCTGTATGGTCTGGGTTTATTAGCTAAGGGAGGAATGATTCTAGTCTTCTTGCTAAAAGCTTGGAGAGCAGCTTACAGTCTACATTTAACAGGCACACAGACCTATAAGAGCCGCGTTCATTAGATGGTTTTATTTTTTTCTGAATCAATGAAATATATGAAAACCAATTTGAAAATGAACAAAAAAAACATAAGGTCTCTGGAATAACAACGTAAAGCAGCGACAGAAACAGAAGAAAAACTGACAGGATATTTCAGGGCCAATGACACTAAGGGCCCTATTTAACGATCTAAGCGCATGGTCTAAAGCGCAGGGCACAAGTTCACTAAGGTCGTGTCCGAATCCACTTTTGCTCGTTTAACAAGGGGAAAAATGGTCAGCACGCCAGGTGCATGGTCTAAAAGGGTTGTGCCTATTCTCTTAATGAGTAATGGGTGTGTTTTGGGATTTACGTGCGTTAAACCAATCAGAGTCTCATCTCCCATTCCCTTTAAATGCCAGTTGTGCTTGTGCCATGGCGGATTCGCTATTTACATGACAGAATTTGATAGTGGAAAGACCGAAACGCGTTTGCGCGAGGTAAAAGTGTGCAAGCAGATCATCTACGGCAGGCCTATTCAAATAGCGGCCCGGGGGCAAATTTGGCCCGATTGAAATTTATTCTGGCCCGCGGCAGATTAAAAAAATAAAAATAAAAAAAAGTCTAAAAATAAAAAAAGTCTAAAAAAAAATATCTACGAATCTGCCGCGGCGAACAGACAAGAGTACAGGCAAAGATTCTAGAGCGGAGCAGGTCGTCTCTATGGTGACAAACAAACACTCATTCTCGCCTATGATTCTCGCTGATTTGATGTTCTCACGCTGCCTATGACACATGCATCTAACATGGCGTTGTCCAAGCCAAACCACAAAGTTGACAGAGAAAATCGTAAGTTTCAGAGTGAATGGACGGAGAAGTACTTATTTACGGTGCCAACTACGGCAAGCAAGCGAGGGACCGATAGACCGGTGTGTTTACTGTGCAACGAATCAGTGGCTGTGGCCAAAGAATATAATGTGAAGAGACATTTTACTACAAAACATTCGTCTTTTTCTGCGCAATACCAAGAGGGCTCAGTGGAGAGACAACGTAGAATAGACAGACTGGTAACTTCTTTTGAG
Organism: Phoxinus phoxinus; assembly: GCF_949152265.1. Taxonomy (NCBI): domain Eukaryota; kingdom Metazoa; phylum Chordata; class Actinopteri; order Cypriniformes; family Leuciscidae; genus Phoxinus; species Phoxinus phoxinus. The sequence goes on along the minus strand of NC_136884.1, from coordinate 35,001,660 downwards.
CAAAGTCAGCGTGCAATTGGCGGGTTTTGTACCGAACAAGAGAGAGCTTTCATTGCCTCTCTACGAGTGGCGTGGATACTCACGAGAATATATATATAAAAAAAATATTCTTGTTTTTAGTTAGTTTTCATCAAGAGTATGTTTAACGTTACAGCACATAGTTAGCAGATTTGTACTTACTGTACACTTGAAAAGTTTTTTTCTAGTTTTAAAAATACTCAATGTCTGAAAGATATACTTCAGGGATATTTGAATGTTGTTATTTCCCTAAATAAGACTTGATACTTGAAACTGCAGGTGCAGTTTTGCACTTATGACAGCTTTATTTTGATTGTTTGATTTTTTTTTATATATATAAGCTATTACTTATTACTGTTTTAAGGGTAAAAGCTATGTATGTCTCAGTTTGCAGTTTTGCAGTTTGGCCTATTCAATACAAGTTTAATGTGTTGAAATAATAAAGGAAACCAAACGAATAATGTACCTTTATTTCATATATTATGTACCTTAGTATATATAGTATATTTTAATTTCCTTTAGCTGATATCAATTTGTCCGTCCGGCCCTCACAAATTTTGGAATTTTCTAGTTTGGCCCCCCTGCAAATGTATTTGAATAGCCCTGATCTACGGGACAAGCCGGATTCCACCATATCTTTATGTACACAATAATCTTTTACATTGTAATCCTTTTAATATTTAATATACTTTTTTCACTCCTCCCATCACTGCAGCCGCCTACTCTCACATACAAACAAGCCTATTGATTCGCTGGTTCAGGTGTGTTTAATTGGGGTTGGAGCTAAACTCTGCAGGACAGCGGCCCTCCAGGACCGAGTTTGGTGACCCCTGGTCTTATGCATGTCATTGGTGATTCATTGTGTCACTGTCTTTTTTTCCTGTCACATTAAATAAAATATCACATCGCCACCTAGGAATTATAAGGTTCTATCTGCATTCTGACTGGTTTTGAGATGTTGAGCTTTAAAGGTGCATTAAGCAACTTTTCATGTTAAAAAATACCCGTTTTCTAACCCATAAATGCTTAAACAATTGCCTGATGGGCTGAATGAGCCCTTCTCTGATCACTGAGATTGTCTCTATAATTCTGTAAAGTAAAATAAATAAGAGGGATTCGGGCCGGAGTTTGAGACTGGGCGTGACGTCATGCGCGTTCACGGCACGCTCACATAGCTATGTCTGGCAGGTTTGTGTATTCGCCGGCATTCTCCGTAGAAGATGGATTGTAAGAGACCTGCTTGTAGTTCATTTCAAACACCAACGCAAACTCCACGTAAGATAAAAAAAAGAAAACTTTTGTCTAGTGCGTGCACATCTCTGGCTGCAGTTTCGCTTGCCACCAGAGGTGGCATAGTTCTGCAAAAACTCAGAATCTTGCGCTATGCACCTTTAAAGTTTTTGCATTCCATTCGACTGTGTAGAAAGAACCGTTTTATTTTCTAAATAAAAAGTTCCAAAATGTACAACTTAAAAAACAACATCACATAATGTAAAGAAGTGGTCACAGAATAAGAATATGTGAATAACTACATTTTTACGAAAATGTCAGATAGAACCTTATAATTCCAAGGGGACGACATGTGAAATGATAATAATTTTACATCCATTTAATTCTGCTTATACTCAAAAGTTACGATTTAAAGGACTGCATCATTGCTTGATTTTAACTGGTGTTCAAATATTTTCACCGTTATAGCTAATGCATGGTTGCGCAAATGAACTAACATCATTTAACAAACCTGCTTAAAATAAATAAACATAATCTCCTTATTTGTGGCATTATTATTATTTTTCTGTAACTCTGACTACATGTGCTGGAAAAAAAATTGAAATCATATTTCATAAAACCTTTAATATTGCCAAAGAAGTAAGGTAACACCAGTGACAAAAAAAATGGTATTTAAATAAATGCACAAAAAAATATAAAAAAATCATTAGGCTGTCATTTATGTGTATTCATAAAGTCAAAGGGTAATCTAATAATGTGGTCTAAGTTTAAATGTTAGAAAAAATTAAATCAATTTTAAGATTTAATTTTATAAAGCAGCAATATGACTTATGCACTTCGATTTACACTGTTATCTCGGGAAAATATTCTTACTGTTGTCTCTATACGAGCTGGCTTCTTGCCGACAACATCTTGTTTTGAGTTTGACATATCTTGTGGTTGTGTGTGATTTGGACAACTTCAAGTTGCGCCCACTTCCTGTTACGCCCCTCTCTTGCAGTCTGCAGACAGACCCATCTCCAAAAAGATGACCAGTAAAAAACTGTTAAACATCTTTAAACAACCCACTCCTGCAACCATGACTTCGAGATGAAAAGAAAGATAGAGACCAGAAACAACAGCAAAAAAAAAAAAAAAGTAAAAAAAAAAAAAAAAAAAAAAAAAACAGACCTATAAGCATACAGCCTACATATACAAACCTATAATAATCTCACAGTCAATATTTATAGACAGCAGAGGAACAAAAAAATGAGGTCATTGACCTAATAGATTATTCTAATAGAACAACAATGTAGTTATGACGGGAATATACTCAAATCTGTTCCGTACATCGTCATAGAATCAAGGCAAACCATTCAAAAAAGCTTGCACAAAATCCTTTTATGGGGAAAAACTGAGATGGAATAAGATGGATATATTGTGAAAATGATTCCGTTTTAGTTTATATATTAAACCACACATTTAATTTTGATCTACACATATTTTTAACGAGTTTGAAAATTTTAAACATTCTTTGCATTCTTTTTATCTCTTGATTTTAACCTTGACTGAGAAAATCACAAATGCTCTGACAGATGCCTTTATTTTTTTTATCTCATTTTAAGTCGTTTTTGTTAAAGCTTGTGAAGAGGACTTTTATTTTGGTGTGTTAGTATTACGTCATAAGGCGGCGCCGCGCTCCCATATCTGTGATTCTGCTGAAGAGAGGTTTGTGTTTTTAATCATTTAAAGTGTTTAATCCAATACAACACGGTCGTACAATTATATAGAGAACTTAGAAATTAATTAATTATTTTTGAATGTAACATTGCAATGTATATAATAGCATAATGCACATTGTTTTATATGAGTAAAGCGCATGAATAACAGAAAAGCTGCGTCTCAGTTCTCTCCCTATCTCGTCAATCAGTTTATCGTAAATTAATTCAGTCATAGCCAGGTTTCCATCTAACGTACGTTTTTTTTTTGCGGAAAACATTTTTGCGCTTCAAAATGTTTATGTATAGCAGATGAAATGCCATTTATCAATTACATTTCTGTAGTGTCAACACAATCTTTTTGCATTTAACTTTAGCACATAACTTAGATAGGCTACTTAAAATGTTAGCAGTAGTTTGGGAACACTTTTTGTCAAGTAAATGCGGCTTTACCGCAAATAAATGTAGTGGTCACGTGACAGAATAAGCCTAACAGTTACATGTGTTCGTGTTTTTGCTCCCGTTAAAGCTCCGTTTCTCTGTAACTTAGTTTAAATGTGCATTAATAATCTATTATTTATATTATTAAATTGTATCTCAAATTAATAGTCTACTGTTGATATTTGTTAAGAATAAGATGTATTATCCTAACATCTTTAACATAATTTATCATTATTTGTTATGTGTTTTTTCTTGATTAGGCTAAACATAAAAATTATTGAAATTAAAATGTGAAATCGTTGTAAGTGACAACATGGATATTTGAGTTATCTCAAGTTAAATCAGGTTTATTTTAGTTTAAAAAAGTTATTTTAAAAGAATTGCAACAATATTTTTTTTACAGTGTATACATTTTGAATAGGTAGCTAAGCCTAGGTGTTTCTCACATTTTATATATATAATAGGTCTATTACTAAGCATTAAAAGCCTCCACATTAAGCCTTGTCATGTAAATCAGTCATTCACTTGTACAAGTAAAAAAGTTGCTTGTGTGTGTTTGTAAATATAATTTATTCTGAAGCAATGTTTATATTTGTGTGTTATATTTATCTGCCCTGGCTGGGACCCAGTATAACAGTTCACACTTCAACTTTAATTTTTTGTCATTGATGTTTTAATCAGGCTACTTGTCCAGTTTGGCAAGTCAATTTCTCTTTTTCTTTCTCTTGCCCCTTCAAAAGATCCACTTGCATTAATGTCGAGCTCTGCATTGCGTTCTCCACCACTGGCTTGACCATGTTCACGGCGTTAAAGACTGTTGCAATATACAAGGACTGAACTTTTTTTATAGACCGTAACGAGCTGCTCACCGTCGTCTTCTGATATTCCCCAACATCATATTAATGATTAGCGGTAGCCTAATTTCAATCGTCTCATTTCTCTGTACGGTTTACACATTTTTGGAACGCAAAAGAAACTATATAATTTGCGATACGCAAAATTATGTTTGGCTCAAAGGCAGGTTTTTTTTGTAATGCAACAATTAGGCTAGTTTTTTAGGGATGACGTCATCTCACACCATTTTATCAGTAAAAGACCAACTAGACCTAGAAACTAGAAACGGCTGGAGACAGCAAAATTTCGTAGCTTTTTTTTGCGCATATTTACTTGTCAATAACAAAACAGCGTAAAAACGATATGGAAACATAACTAACTGAGAAGTAACGATGGAGAAGCTTTTCAAACCTGAGTCATTTGAACCAAATGCTGATGCAAATGTGAAAACTTCAGTCCTACCTGTGCATGATGGCAAAGATAAGTATACTGGAAATAAGGCTAGGGGTACAGCAAGGCAAAGATTGCCATTACATAAAGAATAACTAAACAAAGTGTTTGTATATTTTGTGTTCTTAATTTGAAGTGCTAGTTTAGAGTGTTTTTAGTCTGACCGGATCATTAACTCTCTCTCTGACTGACTCTCTTACCAGTGAACTGAACTACTGAACTAGATCTGATTGAGACGCTCTCAGAGATTTCGTTTTCATTTATTTTTCTTCCTTTTATTTTTTCTCATCTAAAACAGGAGAACATAAAAACTCCTGGTGAAGCGACTGAGATCCATGTGACACTATTATAAAGATGGCGTTTATTAAAGAGGAGAGTGAAGACATGAAGATTGAAGAAACATTCAGAGTCAAACAAGAAGAAACTGAGGAACAAACAGGTTGGTTTCATTCTCAAAGCTGAACTCGGTCATTTGATCCTCATTAAAATGTCCAACTCTACAGAAATGAGTGATATTTTTGAAGAATCACTAAGAGCAAATTTACATTCTGTTCCATAACATGTTGAATGAAATCTTATGTATTATTGAAATAGTCTTTCTATGGTCCCCACCTCCACTGAGTTTGATGTATTGACATGCAAATTAAGGGGTTAGGTCGCCCAAAAATGAAATATATAATTTAATCTCCTTCTAAACCCAAAATGAAGATATTTTAAATGAAATCTGAGAGCTTTGTGTCTCTCCATTGACAGCTACGCAAATACCAGTTTCAAAATGTTCATAAAGAGATAAAACGAATCCATATGAATTGAGCAGAAAAACAGACATGATTATAATGTGATGAACAGATTGAATTTAGTCTTTAGTTCACATAGGCTAAACATTCATCCACTCACACATCAGTGGTGAACCTTAGCTTAAGCATGTTCGCTTGATGTGCGAGAACCAATGGGGTTTATTCTCGCGTGTTACGCAACACGTTTAACATCGTTATATAATATACTAATATAATCTTATACATAATTCACTCGCTATATTGCTAAATATACCCGATTTTCCATATCAACAGAAAAATATGCCTGGATAACCTGGCTTCGCTTGAGACCCACCTACTTCACAGCATAGTTAATGATATGCTAAAGGCCGCCAGCACGCTAACCTGATTGGTTACAACATATTTGTGATGTAGAAAACACTGGCAATATCAAACGTCTTTTTTTCACTGCGGTATTAAGGAGAAAATACTCAGCAATGGTTTTGACTTATGAATTGGCACATGGTTTGTCTTAAGCATATTAAAAACACCACATAAGCCCTATTCGTACGGGATTAACTTTACAAGGGTAGATGGAGTGATGTAATTTAATCACAGGACGTCTGTAATATTAATGGCCAATTCGCACAGGATAAGATATCTCAGTAAAACTAGCAGAAGTGGGAGAGTAACTCGACTTGCGCACCGCCGTCACTCCTGTCGTCATGTGTGTATTACTCTGCTTCCTGATATCATGTGCGCAAACACGTATAACTTATATTTATATATATAAAACTGTTATGTCCGGTCGAACGATGTATTAATTACCTTCAGATTGGATTGTGTTGGTAACGATCCCTTATCTAACGCTAAAAGATGTTTCGTGCCTCTAACAAGTGCTTTCGATCTTCTTGCTGATCTGAATGGACTCGTCCCAGCATCTAGAACGCAACTGATGCTTGTTCAAGCGTCTCCATACTTGAAAAACTGCAGAAAACTATTTTTAAACTGGAAATTATGGATTATTTACGTACTTATTTACGGCGGGTCTATTGGCACTGGATTAGTATTACCTGAGGTGATTTTTCCGGACCTTTTTACAGAAGGTAAAAGTCGCCGTAATCTTTACTGACATGGCACATTCGGACGGGACTAAAATCTCAGACAAGCTCTGGTAATTATTACTTTACCCCACCTCTCCATGTATAACTAGTCCTGTCCGAATAGGGCTATAGACATATAAACATTTAAAAGCTTGATTTTCATGACAGGGTGTCTTTAAAGGATAATTTCGGTATTTAGCACTTTGAGTCTATTTTCTAGTTTGTTTTGGATGAACGAGTGGTGGACACAGAAATTTTGACGATGGGTCCGGTCTCGACTTTTTGACTCTTTTAGAATCGCCTTTGACCGCTTCAGAGTGGCTGTCTACCGGCACCACTAACCACTCTGTGAGTTGCACAGTTTTGAAACCGAACGTTAAGGGTTGTTTTAAGGACATGTTTGTGCATGGCCATAGACTCCCATTCTAAAGCGGTCATGGGCAATTCTAAAATAGTCAAAAAGTCGAGACAGGAACCATTGTAAAAATTTCTGTGTCCACCACTCTTGTTCATCCAAAACAAACTACAAAATACACTTAAAGTGTTGAATACCGGAATTATCCTTTAAGTTCACTTAAATTAAAAGTTGTTATATTTTTTGGAGCCTAATAAATGTTAAAATGTTTAGCTTTCAATTATACTGCAGTGTTGAATGGTGAGAATTGATGTTTAAAATTTAAAATAAATAAATTAAAGACATCAGTAGCAGTATTGGTATCAGTGATACTGGCCTTCATTCATAAAAAGATGCCATTAAACAATTATTTAAAATATGTTGTTTCTACATTCATTTGGAGATTAACTGTGAAATGATTTAATTATAAAACATATTAAAAACAAGCTATCTTGTGCAATTACAACAAAACTATCCCTATATAAAAACACAAATGCACGGAGTAAGCAAACATTTACGTGAGATTTGCAATGGTAACTGAACAATGTTTATATGTAAATGTAATGTACAGTATCACAATGTAAATATGTCATCAAATAAAGTGATCTTTCAATGGATGGACACTTTAAAAAAAATATATATTATATTAAAAATATCTATATGACAGTTGGCGGTTCTTCCATATCGTATCAAAGTATAGTATCGTATCAAAGTAGTATAGTGACAACACCACACATTTTTGTAAAATTTCAAAGGGTGCCGTGGCTGAAAAAAGGTTGGGAAACACTAGCTGTTTACATGGCTCAATCCGAATGAAATCAATCCGATTAAAGAATCCGAACAAGGTGTTTACATGGACGACAAATAAAGTAATCGGGTTGATGTGCGCGTTTACATGTCACAAGCTACATCTGATTTGATCGTTTTAGACATGCGCAGTTACGCACAATCAGTCCACTAGACGATTCCCGCCGCCGTTCGACGATGCGCATAACAGCACCCTCTTACCATTTCTTATTTTTTTTGTTTTAAAAATCAGATTTAACATTTACGTACTTCAGCTGCTAATTAGGAGACGACGAGCGTGTGATGTTCTGTGCCGTGCTGCTTGTATTTATCAAGCAATTAAAATGCCTCTGCCAGAGCCCAGAACAAGGCATTTGTGGATGAAAGTCCGAAGCAAGGACTGGTGGGACAACGTTGTCTTGCACCACTTACCGCACGCCATCTTCCCTTCAAAAACAACAGTGTCATACGTCATTTCTACGTCATTGCACATGCGCATTCCTTTCAGATTTGGTTTTCAGTCCGATTAAGTGTTTACATGTTCTCTTGATCGGATTACAAAAGGAATAAACCACCCCTTTCAATCCGATCGAAATTTCAATCGGATCAATTAAGGTGTTTACATGAAGGTTTTTCAATCCGATTGAGCCTTCAATCCGATTATAAGGGTCCATGTAAACACAGCCAGTGTTCTAGGTTATTATGTGTGCTGAGGTTTTTTGCCCAATAATTATAGAATCTCTTTTTTTTTCAGAATTAAGTAATAGGATTTACTAGTCTTCCAGTTTTTTATATCAGCTGTGCAATCCATTAATTTCATTAATTGGTAAGTTTCATCCGGGTGCGAAGAAATATAGAGCTGAGTATCATCAGCATAATAGTGAAAACTAATGCCATGCTTCCTAATGATATCTCCTAAGTGTTGCATGTACAGAGTGAACTCTGCAGGACAGCGGCCCTCCAGGACCGAGTTTGGTGACCCCTGATTTAAACCATGCAAATTTAATTCCACTAATGCCAACATAATAATAATAAAATCTATTCAAACGAACGTTATGGTCTATAATATCAAATGCAGCACTAAGATCCATTAACACTAATAGAGAGATACAACCACGACCGGATGAGCAAAGAGCAAATAATTTGTAAAACTAATGAAAGCTGTCTTAGTACTGTGATACAGTCTGATACTGACTGGTAGTCCTCGCAGATACCATTTTTTTAAAGAAATTAAGTTGTGAGGAGATTACCTTTTCTGTCAATGATGCTAAAAAAGTCAGATTCAGAATCGGCCAGTAATTGGCATTCTTTAGGATCAAGTTGCAAGTTTTCGGTATTCTAATGACAAAGAAAAATTATTGACATTAAAGGTACAATCTGTTATTTTTTTGAAAATGTGACTGTCACGGAGCAAACCCGTGATCATGAATCACTGTATGAAGGTACACCATATCAAACACACAAACATGTGCCGCATTAACGCAGTCTGTTTACTGACACGGATATCCTGGATATTCAGACTGCAGTATTGTGAATTTGCAATGTTTGTGCAATACTTGAATGTATTGTGTATAATGTGTTTTAGATATTTGAGGGTACAATGTGTATTTGTTTGTTATGTGTAGTGGATATGTACAACGTGTTTGGGTATCATTAGCCGCTAACATTCATTCATCATTATAGAGAACCACAACACAAATATGTTTGATTTGAAACTTTATTGAAAATTGTGTAACACATTATTATATATCTAACTTACCTGCTTGGAAAACATCTGTGAACAAACCTGTATTATTTTAAAAGCAGATTATTTAAACATGGTGCACATGCTGCCTGATTGGGAGAAACCATGTTGGGTAACTGGGGGGTTTCCAAATGTTCCTGTAAAGCAAGGTTTATAATTGTTAATTCATTGTTTTGCATTTGGTTTTGCATCATAGTTGCATGTTGTTGTTACTGTGTAATTTAATTATGGTTGTTGTTTAATATGCATTAGGGGGTTGGAAGTACATATGTTAGAAAGTAAACTTACCTGTAGAATGGTACATTCCAGGGTGTGGACTAGACTATAAATGGCTGCCAGAAGCATGGTGCAGGAGAGGTCAGGTTGGTTGTGTGAAGTGGAAGCAAGCTCATAGAAACTAGTTCCAGAAAGTTTGTTAACCAAACAATACCACTGTGGTTGTGGCTACCTTCCCACGAAACCTTGTAAATATTTGTTATTTTTAGTTTTCTTTTTCTTTGTTTTTGTTTTGTTTTGTTTGTTTGTTGTTTGCCATTGGATTTGCACTGTCTTCACAATAAATTCACCTTAATTGGGATTTCCTGGCGCATTGGTCTTATTATGCCTCTGATCGCGAGGGCGATCGCTAACAGATGGTGTCAGAAGTGGGATTAAGAGGCCAAAATAGACTGGAATGCCACCCAAAACGAGAGGACAGCAGACGGTGAACATGGATGCTGGGGATGGACAGCAAGCAGCAAGTGGAATTACAGAGGGAAGTGCACACCTGGCTACTGAACCTCCACCAACCACAGAAGGGGCAGCCCTCACGGCATTAGCGGGTATGTTTCAAACTTTCTTGCAGTATCAGAAGGACAGAGATGAGAGACAAGAAAGAGACATGGCTCGACGAGAACAACAGTTCAAAGTACTTACTCATCAGGTCACGCAAATCCAAATGGATGTAGAGCGCACCAGACATGGAGCTGCCACTGCAGACCAATCAGCCTCTCGGGGATTGGCTCCGGTGCCACAGTTGCCGAAGCTACAAGAGGATGATGATATAGAGCAGTACTTAACCACTTTTGAACGAATGGCAGAAGTGTACTTGTGGCCGAAGGAGGACTGGGCTATTCATTTGATTCCTCTACTCACAGGAAAAGCAAGGAGTGCATTTGTTGCAATGTCACCAACACTATCTTTGGACTATGACAGAGTCAAAGAAGCGATTCTAAAGAAATATGAAATCAGCTCTGAAACATATCGACTGAGATTTCGTTCACTGGATACACCAGTTGATGAATCCCCAATGGAATTATATGTTCGATTAAAGGATTTATTTTCCAAGTGGGTACAACTGGAAACAAGTAGCAAAAAGGACTTGATGGAGAAGCTGGTACTAGAGCAGTACATGAGGTTGTTGTTCCCAGAAGTAAGAACTTGGGTGAAGGAGCGAAATCCAGAAACTGCAGGAGAGGCAGCTAGCTTGGTTGAGGCCTACATCACAGCGAGGAGAGGTTCCTCTGGGTCATTTCTGTATGCTGGAAGCCTACCATCCAACAGAGGTAAGTCTGTGGGGTTTGGGGGTAGTTCGTGCTCTCAATGGCAAACCCAGACTATGAAACCCACCCACCCTAAAACCCAGACAGCTGTAACCTTGGGCCAATCATCAGACAAAAAAGATGTGGTCTGTTATAATTGTGCAGAACCAGGCCATACTAGTCCACATTGTCCTTTGAGGAAGCCTAAATCAGCCCGACTATGCTATATACCGACCTCTACACTAGGGCCCAGAATAGACAAAGAACCTACAGTTTCTGTATTGTTAAACGGTAAGCCAGTAACCGCTTTAGTAGACACTGGTTGTGCACGAACTTTGGTGCAGGCACAATATGTCCCAAGGGATTTCTGGACGGAGGGTACAGTTACAGTATGTTGTGTCCATGGAGATGAATCAGAATTGCCTACGGCTGAGGTATACATTGAGATTAATGAGCAGTCTTACCTGATGAAAGTAGGAATTACTACAACCTTGCCCTATCCAGTTTTACTAGGTACAGACATGCCCATATTAGCAGATTTGGTGCAGGAAACTGCGTGGTGTGGTGTTGTTACTAGAGCACAGGCTCAAAAGTTGACTCGATTGTCATCATCCAAAGATTTTGCAAAGAATACCCTTCAGGAAATGCCGTTCTTTGCTGATGAGATAATGGGGGAAACAAAGTCAAGTAAGGAAGAAAGGCTAGAAAAGAGGAGAAAATGGGTGGCCAATGTAATTAATTCCACAGAACAGTTGATGGTTGAACTGGAAGAACCTGAAGTTGATGAATTGGATGTAGGCATATCTAATGATATAGCTAGGTTACAGACAGAAGATGCAACATTGGCAGATTGCTTTCACAAAATTAGTGCAGAGGCTGCTGTGAATTTGTTAAATGATGAAACCTTTGTGATTGAGCAAGGTCTGCTTTACAGACAGTCTAAGGAAGATGGTACACAGTTAGTGGTACCAAAACTTTATCGCAAGGAAGTGGTTGAACTTGGTCATTCTAATCCTTGGTCAGGTCATTTGGGGTTTATGAAGACCTTAATGAGAATAGCAAAAAGATTTTATTGGCCTGGCATGTACAGCGAGATAAAGGATTACTGTAAAGCATGTCCTGAATGTCAGCTGGCAACGAGCAGAGCACCCAGTGTAGCACCGCTTGTACCCATTCCTGCCATTAGTATTCCATTTGAGAGAATAGGTGTGGATGTTGTGGGACCTCTGGAAACAAGTCAGAAAGGGAACAGATTTATTCTGGTGATCTGTGACTATGCAACCAGATACCCTGAGGCTTATCCTATGAGAGAAGTTACTGCGAATCAAGTTGCAACTGCACTACTTCATTTTTTCTCACATGTAGGGATACCTAAAGAAATACTGACTGATCAGGGCACCAATTTCATGAGTCGTACTTTACATCAGGTTTATCAATTGTTAGGTATTAAGAGAGTGCGTACTACCCCTTACCACCCACAGACTGATGGTCTAGTAGAGAGATTCAATCAGACCCTGAAAAGCATGTTAAAAAAAATTGTGTCTGGGACTGGCAAAGACTGGGATAAATGGCTACCCTATCTCTTATTTGCCTATCGGGAAGTTCCTCAATCAACAACTGGGTTCTCACCTTTCGAACTACTTTTTGCTCATCAAGTCAGAGGACCACTGGACGTGCTGAGAGACAGTTGGGAAGATAACAAGTTGCATAAACAGAACATACTCTCATATGTGCTTAAAATGAGAGAAAAGTTACAGCAAACTACCAGCATTGCTCAAGAGAATCTGCAACAAGCACAGCTTAAACAGAAAGCTTGGTATGACAAGAAGTCCAGGGCACGAACCTTTCAACCAGGAGAGCAAGTACTGTTATTACTTCCAACATCAGACAACAAACTTCTAGCCAAATGGCAAGGTCCATTCCAGGTAAAGAGGAAAGTTGGTTCCGTAACATATGAGATTGAAGTTCCATCGAGGCAACAACCTTTACAGATCTTTCATATTAACATGCTGAAAAAGTGGCATGAACAAGCCTCTCATCCGGAGACGACAGAAAATGTTGTAAACGATCTGCTGGTGAGGGCGGTTCAGGAGGAGGATGAAGTGGAAGAGCAGTACTTGCCTGTTCATCAGGATGACTGTTTCTTGAATTTACAACATCTGAATGCGGAACAGAAGGGACAACTGCAAGAGAGCATCCCTCAACAACTGTTCCTGAAAACACCAGGAAAAACAGACCTTGTCCAACATCACATTTACCTGAAAGATAATAAACCAATACATCAATGTGTTTACAGAGTGCCAGAGAAGTTAGTACTCACCATGAAGCAGGAGATTGAGACAATGCAGGAAATGGGAATTATCGAACCATCTTCCAGTGAGTGGAATAATCCCATCGTACTAGTTCCAAAGAAGGATGGAACACTTAGTGACTCAATGCAGTGAGTAAATTTGACCCATACCCCATGCCCAGAGTTGACGAGTTAATAGAAAGACTTGGCAGTGCCAAATTTCTAACAACACTGGATTTATGCAAAGGCTATTGGCAGATACCATTGAGCTCAGACTGCATGGAGTTCACAGCCTTTAAAACGCCTTTTGGACACTACCATTTCCGGGTCCTACCATTTGGGCTTCACGGAGCACCTGCAACATTCCAGAGAATGATCGATCAGATTCTACGGGGAACTGAGAAATTTGCAGCAGCATACCTGGACGACATTGTCATTTACAGTGAAACATGGGAGGAGCATCTACTACATCTAACAGAAGTACTGGCAAGAATAAAATCTGCAGGACTTACTATTCGTCCGGATAAGTGTACTATTGCCAAGAAGGAAACTATTTACCTGGGATATAAGCTAGGACATGGAGTTATTCGTCCTCAAGTTGGGAAGATTGAAGCCATCAAACATGCTGAACAACCTACTTCAAAGAAGCAGGTACGATCTTTCCTGGGCCTAGTTGGATGGTACAGACGTTTCATTCCTCACTTCTCTGCAAGAGCCATAGCTCTTACTAACCTTACGAAGAAGGATAAACCAAATAAGATTGATTGGACTGCAGAATGTGAGAGTGCTTTCAAGGATTTGAAAGATGCATTGTGTGAAGAGCCTGTTTTGAAGAGTCCAAACTTTGATCAGACATTTACAGTTCAGACTGATGCTTCAGAGTTCGGTCTGGGGGCGGTACTTTTGCAAGGACAACCTGGTGAGTTACAACCCATTGCCTACATTAGCAGGAAACTTCTTGCCAGAGAATCAAGGTACTCAACGGTAGAAAAGGAATGTCTAGCTGTGAAATGGGCTTTGGATTCCTTTAGATATTACCTGTTGGGTAGAAAATTCACCCTAGAGACTGATCATCGGGCCTTAGCTTGGTTGGGCCGCATGAGAGACACTAATGCCCGTATTACACGGTGGTTTTTAGCTATACAACCCTTTGACTTTGAAGTATTATATCGGACTGGTCCTGAGAACTGTGCGGCTGATTTTCTCTCTAGGACACCACAGGAGGTGTCCAGGGGAAGGGGGAGGAAATGTCACGGAGCAAACCCGTGATCATGAATCACTGTATGAAGGTACACCATATCAAACACACAAACATGTGCCGCATTAACGCAGTCTGTTTACTGACACGGATATCCTGGATATTCAGACTGCAGTATTGTGAATTTGCAATGTTTGTGCAATACTTGAATGTATTGTGTATAATGTGTTTTAGATATTTGAGGGTACAATGTGTATTTGTTTGTTATGTGTAGTGGATATGTACAACGTGTTTGGGTATCATTAGCCGCTAACATTCATTCATCATTATAGAGAACCACAACACAAATATGTTTGATTTGAAACTTTATTGAAAATTGTGTAACACATTATTATATATCTAACTTACCTGCTTGGAAAACATCTGTGAACAAACCTGTATTATTTTAAAAGCAGATTATTTAAACATGGTGCACATGCTGCCTGATTGGGAGAAACCATGTTGGGTAACTGGGGGGTTTCCAAATGTTCCTGTAAAGCAAGGTTTATAATTGTTAATTCATTGTTTTGCATTTGGTTTTGCATCATAGTTGCATGTTGTTGTTACTGTGTAATTTAATTATGGTTGTTGTTTAATATGCATTAGGGGGTTGGAAGTACATATGTTAGAAAGTAAACTTACCTGTAGAATGGTACATTCCAGGGTGTGGACTAGACTATAAATGGCTGCCAGAAGCATGGTGCAGGAGAGGTCAGGTTGGTTGTGTGAAGTGGAAGCAAGCTCATAGAAACTGGTTCCAGAAAGTTTGTTAACCAAACAATACCACTGTGGTTGTGGCTACCTTCCCACGAAACCTTGTAAATATTTGTTATTTTTAGTTTTCTTTTTCTTTGTTTTTGTTTTGTTTTGTTTGTTTGTTGTTTGCCATTGGATTTGCACTGTCTTCACAATAAATTCACCTTAATTGGGATTTCCTGGCGCATTGGTCTTATTATGCCTCTGATCGCGAGGGCGATCGCTAACAGTGACCATTTTAGTTTTTCACCATCCAGAGAATGGAATTCACGAATCATATAAATAATATATCAGCTAATAAATTAGTTATTTTTTATTACCTGTATGTTTGATTACACTATTTTATGTCATCGTAATGAATTAGCTGCAAGGAACATGAAATGCTATATTAGCCTGCATTAGCACTAGCATTTAATTTCACTGCCATAGACTTGGTCACCAGACTTGATAAAAAGTGTTACTGAAGTACAAACAAAGTGCAATATAACTGTATACAATAAATAATGTATATTTGCTTACCTGTCTATTGGAGCTTTTCCACTGCATGGTACGGCTCGGTTCGGCTCGCTTCGCTTTTCCACTGCGTGGTACGACTCGGTACGACTCGGCACGGCTCGGTTCGCTTTAGCTCGGTTTGCTTTTCCACTGCAGTTAGTACCGCTTCAAAGTGGGTAGGATTATAGACTGATCGTTATAGTTGAGCCGCCTCTACTGCCATGACATCATTGATCCTGGTTTAATTTCTCTGTTTCTCCCAAAGCCTGCTTGCCTCTGTAGATCTACTTGTGTGTGTGAAGTTTTAGCTCAAAATATCTAAATTTTCCACATAAATATTTTTATATTGACACTTTTCCACTGCATGGTACGGCTCGTCTCGGCGCGGAACGGTTCGGCTCGCTTTGCTTTTCCACTGCGTGGTACGACTCGGTACGGCACGGTTCGGTTCGCTTTAGCTCGGTTGCTTTTCCACTGCAGTTAGTACCGCTTCAAAGTGGGTGGGACTGATCGTTAATAGTTGCCGCCTCTACTGGCTCGGTAGTCACTTTTTATTTTTAAGTTTGTAGGTCCGGTGGTAGCCGTGTGCTGCTAAGAGCTGTGCTACTTCTTGGAACACTTTTTCATTCCGTGTTGCCCCATCCAGCTCTCGCCGGATCCGCTCCTCGGCATCCAACGAGAGGAACGTCTGCACCTCGTCCACTGACCACAATTCAGCCATTTCTTGTTTGATATTTTTTTTACTTCTTTTGTCAAGTAAATACTTTAAAAACAGGTGCTACCGTGTTGGCTGTTGTCTGGCTATTTAAATCTAGCGAGTTTAGTGTCTCGTGTCACAAATACAATGACGCTGAAGTGACGATTCTGTCTGACCAATCAGTGATTGCAGTGTTTTCACGTCACGTTTAGTTGTATCGGTGCGGTACGCTTGGAACCTCAACAGAGGTGGTACCATTAAAAGCGAGCCGAACCGTACCATGCAGTGGAAATGCGCCATAAGTGAGCCGAGCCGTACCGTACCATGCAGTGGAAAAGCGCCAAAGTGTGCCGTGCCGTACCGAACCGTACCGTACCATGCAGTGGAAAAGCGCCATATAGCATGTTAAAGTTGTCACTTTTTGAGGGTTAGCAAAAACTCACCGTTTTGTGCCTGGCCCTTTAAATGCAAATTAGCTGCTGCTCCCGACACTTAGGGTGGGGTTTCAAGAGCTTGTGTTTGCTAGCAGCGCCCATTACCTCACACAGACGCACTAAAATGTCAGAAACAATTCTGCCTTTAATGTTTAAATGGAGTCAGACAAAGATGGAGAGACTCAAGAAGAAGTGACAACACATAGAATGCAACAGGACGTCTCTGATGAGTTTATGTTGCTGATGTGGAGTTAACTATCTTCAATTAGCATATTCTGTCATGGTAATATATAAATCGCTCGTATAGGAACTGTTGTGAGATGCACACAGAGTGACTTTCTATTGCATGTGAAAAGACAGATGCTACAGTTTGAGCAGACTCACAAATGTGCTCGACTACAACAACTCTTCCTCTTCTCAACATGGACTGCGTGTTCCCGTGGGCGGGGTTATGTAAATTTTAGGGTTGGTGATATCACTAACCCGTGAGGAATGTCGTGTAGTCCCTACCAGCCGTTTGTAGTCCTTAAAAAAACTATATCTTTAAAAGCAAATCTCTCCCTTTACTTTGAACTTTGAGCGTTGCAACTTTGCAGTGGTTATTTGTGCTCAAAAAGCAACATTACACACTAACTAAAGTTAGAAAAGTGAAATCATACTCAACCACCCCTTTAACGTAAGCCGCTAATGAGGGATCTATGTTTGTATATAAATATATATATATACACATTATTTAAAACTGAAATTTATCTGGATTTACAAATCCTTGGGAAATTGTGGGATAATTTATGTACACAACTGCATGAAATATATCACACTGTGCAAGGTTTTTTTTTTTATTACAAAAATCTGGAAGCGTCTTTTTCAGTAGCTTAGTTGGTATAGTGTCTAACATACATGTTGTTGATTTTGATGATTTAACGAGTTTAGACAATTCTTCCTCTCCTATAGCAATGAATGAATGGAACTTTTCCTCAGGGACACTACAATGCACTCTCTGATGCGATACTGTAGTAGACTGTGGGGTTATAAATTTCTCTCTAATATTATCAATCTTGCAAGTAAAGAAGTTCATAGTCATCACTGCTGTGCTGTTGGGAAACGTCTGAATTTTAAGTTAATTTAAAATAAAGCTTAAGTTAATTTAGCCACTGTATCAAATACCTAGGGTGGTGTTTGTTTTCTTCTAAGAAAATCGGAAAGAAGCAGACCTAGCAGTTTTTAAGGCCTTTCTGTATGCAATAATGCTTTCTTTCCACAAAATGCGAAAAACCTCTAGTTTTGTTTTCTTCCAGCTGTGCTTGATCTGTCTGTGTTTTCACTGTTATACAGTAGGGGGGTGCTATGATATCTTCTAAAAGAGTACTGAATCTCCTGATCAAAACGCATGCGAAGATGCAGAAACAAGTGATATCATATTTAATCATATGCATATGTAAAATAATGCGATCATCAACATTACCGGCCCCCTGAAATAAAAATGTATTTTTAGCTTATAGTATGAAGATGTTAGCCTTAAAGGATAATTCCGGTATTTAACACCTTGAGTCTATATTGTAGTTTAATTTGTTTATTTTGCTATAGTGGAACTATTTTTTCAGACACTTCACAACCGTGTAACTTCCGCTCAATATTTGAATCTGAAGCATTAGCACACTCCCGACCACTTGATGGCGATAACCGATGTTTATGTCTCGTGGGACACTCACGGTCACAGTCGAGTTCAACTTCATATTGCACTGGTCAGTGGTCATGTCTTTGTTTGTTTATTTCGCTTACTCTCCCGGAGCACAGTTGCTCTCATAGATATTATATAGCCTAGAGACTAGATGCCATATTGGCCGCTGGGCACTGAGAAATACGGCCGCCATCTTAAACCAGTCGTACTCCTAGTTTCGTTGCTTAGCAGCAGTCAGATTCCAGAGCACTGTGGAGCATTTTCCTGTTCTAATCGGCGGACCAGCGCAAATAGGGCCCGGGATTACTTTTCACAAGTAAATTTTAACATCACCGTACTTTTGGTTGTATTTTGTGAATAGAATATTACCAGATAATTGAGAAGGAGCGAGGATCTTTGATATTACTGTACTGAAATCGTAGACAGCTAACGTTAGCTAGGCTATGTTTATTGTTTACTGCATCACTCGGCATGGATGGAGAGGTGAGGTAAAGTAATAATTACAAGAGCTTCTCGGTTATCAGATACAAGCATTCAACGGCCCTGTAGTATAAACATATCTACATATAACGTTAGGTTATTTGTGTTTGTGCACGTGATATCAGGAAGCAATGTAATAACGTTACCTGTGTAATAACGTTACACACATGACGGCGATGCGCAAATCGAGTGTGTGTGTGTGTGAGTTTGAGAGAGTAAGTGTGTGTGTGTGTCACAAATCATTATTGTTTCTTCAACTTATTAAAATATCTTACTTTACTGCAACTATATGTTTCTGCTTCTTTATCATATTTATAGTGTGTGATTTATAAAATACCTTATATCCTACATCACATATTTTGATTTTGGACGTCTGGTCACTTTATATCTTATATCAGAATATTATATTACTGTTAAGCCTACTATGAATATTAAAATATGCCGAACCATGTGTCCTGTATTATAGCTACATGAATGACATTTGCAGAAAAAAACCCCGCGTGAAAATCAGTTGGGTATTCAGTGAGGAATGATTAATTAAATGCGCTGACAGCTCAGTGTAATCTGTATGGCAGGAGCAATGAGTGCAGCGGGTGACCGGTCTATGATGGCGGCCCCACGGCTCGACCGCGCTAGTAGCCAGTAGCGGTCGATAGGGATCTATCTATATGATGTCTATGGTTGCTCTGCTCGCTAGCCTTATGAGAAACGGAAGCGAGCAAAAAGACTACATCGACCAAATGTAAACAGCCCCCTTTCCGTTTCCGTTAGCGCATTTATATTAACGAGCACTCAGTCCTTCAACAGAATTCAATGGGATTTTACAAAATGACGAATAAAACACGACAGAAACTGTATTTCGCAACACTTTTTGTTTCTGGAACATCAACTAACATCATTAATCACTCGGTGAGTTGCACAGTTTTGAAAACTAATGTTAAAGGTTGTTTTAATGACATTTTCGGACATGCCCATTGACTCCAATGTTAAATGGGTCCATGGCCAATTCTTTTATAGTCAAAAACTCGAGAGAGGAACCATTGTCAAAAAAATGTTGTCCACCACTCTTGTTCATCCAAAACAACCGACAATATAGACTCAAGGTGTTAAATACTGGAATTATCCTTTAAGGTTATGAATAAGCTGGTGTGTTCCAAACCAATGACAAAATTCACATTTAGGAGATACAAGCAATCAAACTGCTCTCTAGAATGTAAAGCGTCCCGCCCCCTATGTTATAAATACTACCTGGCCAAAGCGACCGGTGTTCATTGACACGGCGTTTATTCATTCATACAACCACTGATAAACACATTCGGTTTTGATGAGAAAAAAATATATATGAGTGCGGATTCTAACCCAAAAGTTATACCACTAGACCATTAAAGGACACAAGCTACATATGTGGAATTCTCGGCACTAACAATATACAGTAAATTAGTGGATCTCATTGAAATTAACTTCTGGACATTGTAATGTAATTTTTTCTGGAAAAATTCCTATTGTACACGCATATTATACATATATCTGATTTAGCATTGTATACTGTAGCAACCTCCTTCCCCCCACACCCCAGTCCCACCCACTTTAAAAAAAAAAATACGCCACTGGTTGATGTGTGTTCAGTTGCTTGAGTTTTCGGTTTTCCAACTGTATGTTGGTTAAGAATGAAATGGCTAGAATTTATTCACACCTCTACTATTGAATCCAACGTATCACCAGTACTCTGATTCGTTTCCTTGGTGCTGTCAAGTACGATTTGCAGTCTGAGGTAAACTAAACTCTATTGGCTATTTGAGAAGGAGCCATTCAATATGCCCTGCCTGTTTCAGTGAAAATTATATCAACATATCATACAAAGCTGCGCATTCCAAGGCACTTCAGTGGGCCTTTAAAAAGTATATAAATCAAAACTAATGTTACTGAATGAAGTTTCGAGCTGTAGGCCTCTGAAGCTTTGTCGGTGTGAATGGACTCGATCTACTCCATCTGTGTTTTGATCATAGTTCTGAATATCATCCAGATGTAGTCTTTGACAACATGATTTTGAAAACATGAAACCTACCCACATTCCAGTGTTGCACTAAAGGCACCGGATGGCGGTGCTACCGGCTTGGGCCCTCCATCGCTGCTTGCAGCTTTAATTATATATATATATATATATATATATATATATATATTATAAATATATAATATATATTATATATATATATATATATATGCTTGGAAACATCACAGTGGAGCGGTGCTTACTGTGAACGGTACGAACTGTACAACTGACTATTTAAACAGAGCAGTGTAATTTTTTTATGTTAGGTTGACTATTTTATTATTAAATTTTATTAAGGCTATAATGAACATGCTGCGATGTCAAGATTGGAATGCTGTGTGTGTGTGTGTGTGTGTGTGGGGTGTGTGTGTGTGTGTGTGTGGCTCGATCGAATGGAGACAAAAAAACATACTCCGTCATTTTGTTCACACAGGACATCATTCAAAGTGTTTCTCTATATTTGTGTACACTCGCAATAAAGCACAACATTGTGCTTTTGTTAAACTATAAACTCTTGTCAATCTGTAACCTAAAACTGTCACCCAACCAAAATATCACACACACACACACACACACACACACACACACACACAGACACAGAATGGCAGAGAGACAGAGAGAGACACAATCCACATTCAAACCACAATATCTGACTTTCTGTTGGTCGGAGCTAATGACTGTAAATTAAAAAGTTGTTCGGCTTGATAAGATCAATATACACGCTGAGTTTTGTAACTGTAGGTAAAACTATAACTAAGTTATAACACACTTTATGCATCCTTTTTTAATCATAAATTTGTTTCCTCGCCACGGCCAAACCGTTCGAGATATCAAAAATCCCCTGGCAATTTATCATCTTCCATGTCTTGACTTCATGCTGACCGAGTTTCGTGGTCATCGGATGAATTCTCTAGGAGAAGTGTTTCAAATTCGAGAGCAAGCGTTCTCCAATCAACCCGTAATAGCCGACTTCCTGTTAGGCTGGCGTAAAACTTGACCCAGGGAAAGTTGTTCGGCCCGATTAAATCTATAAGTGTACCGAGTTTCATATTAATTCATGCAAGCGTGTTTGATATACGGACAAGTGTTCGAATCCCATTCCAGGGGGCGCTGTCGAGCCCCCCTGCCACGCCCGGGTACCAGCTTCAGCCTGGCCCTGATGGGTTCTGACCTGTGTGCAAAATTTCAAGAGTTTTCGAGCATGTTAAGGCCCTCAAAAGTGCCAGAGATTTTGCACACAGCAGAGAAAGGGTTAAACTAAACTAGCCCCCCTCCTCACACACACTCTCACACACAGAGGGGCAGAGGGAAAATGCTCCAAACAGTACACATTCAAACCAAAATATCTGACTTCCTGTTGGTCGGAGCTAATGACTGTAAATTAGAAAGTTGTCCGGATCGAAGAGAAGAATATACGTACCGAGTTTGGTTACTGTAGGTAAAACTAATACCCCATTTTTGACTAAAGGTGGCGCTACTGAGCCCCTTACCAAGCCCGTTTCTGAAACTTCGCACAAGTGTACTAGGCAATAAATGTGATATGCATGTTGAGTTTCATGCAATTTGAAGCATGTTAAGAGCCTCAAATGCATCCAAAAAGAATATAAAAGTTTAAAGCGTTGCCATGGCGACAGTATTAAAGATATCAATAATCCTTTCACAGGTCTACATCTGTCGTGTGTTTACATTATACAGATGAAGTTTGAAGCAAATCGGGTAAAAATAAGAGGGTGATTTCAAAGCATTTTGAAAGTGACACACTTCCTGCTGCCAGTTGGTGGCGCTATAACTTTGACTCACAATAGTCACATCCATGTGATCGGCCTCTTACAGCGAACACACTGCTGAAGTTTCATCAAGATCAGTTAATGTATGAGGATGTTATAACACACTTCCTGTTTCCAATATTCGCCATAAATTCGTTTCCTCGCCACGGCCAAACCGTTCGAGATATCAAAAATCCCCTGGCAATTTATCATCCTCAATGTCTTGACTTCATGCACACCGAGTTTCGTGGTGATTGGTTGAATCGTCTAGGAGGAATATTTTAAATTCCATTGCATGTGTTTTTTAAACTACGCCAAATAGCCGACTTCCTGTTGGGCTGGGGTAAAAAGTCAGAGCATGAAGGATATATGAACCGATGAGATCTATAAGTGTACCGAGTTTCATATTATTTCATGCAAGCGTGTTTGATTTATGGACCAAGTTTTCGGACCCCGTTCCAGGGGGCGCTGTCGAGCCCCCCTGCCACGCCCGGGTACCAGCTTCAGTCCGGCTCTAATGGCCGCGGGTTCTGACCTGTGTGCAAAGTTTCAAGAGTTTTTGAGCACGTTAAGGCCCCCAAAAGTGGCAAAAACCTTGAAAAAAAATTATTATAAAGAAGAAGAATAACAAAAAACCCTTAGAAGAACAATAGGGCTCTGCGCCCTTTCAGGGCTTGGGCCCTAATAATATCTCTCAGGGGAAGCAGGAATAAAAAGCAGAGGACCTAATACTGAGCCCTGTGGTACTCCATAATTGTATTTTATAATATTTTAGACATAAATGGGTCTATAACTATCTTGTCCTGGGCACGTTTGTTTTTTGATAGCTGACAGTTTGAACATTTTTAGTTAAGAGTTAACAATATTGTGAAGAGGTTTTGAGATTGCATGTAACACCTATCTTAGTAGCTTAGTGTGTGTATAGTATCTAACATACATGTTGTTGCTTTGATACTGTTGATTTTGATGTGTGTTGCTTTGTACCATTAAACTGGGCTTAATTTGTATATGTCTGTTTTTTTGTTTTTTTTTTTGCCTTAGACCTGATGGCACTGAAAGAGGAGAGTCGAGAACGGAATGAAATAGAAGAGAAAGACCAGTATGACAAACAGAATGATCCTATTACTGAGGAAAGGTCATTTAGTTGCTCACAGACTGAAAATACTTCACGAAAAAGAGCAAATGGAAGTTATTTGACCTGCCAACAGTGTGGAAAAAGTTTCAATAGAAAAGGACACCTTAAAGTCCACATGAGGGTTCACACAGGAGAGAAGCCTTTTACCTGCAAACTGTGTGGAATAAGTTTCACTCAAGAAGTAATCCTTAACAGGCACGTTAGAATTCACACTGGTGAGAAACCTTTTACCTGCCAACTGTGTGGAAATAGATTCAGTAGGGAAGGAAGCCTCAAAAGCCACATGAGAATTCACACTGGAGAGAAGCCTTACATATGCCTTCAGTGTGGGAAATGTTTCACTCAAAAAGGACACCTTGAAAGCCACATGAGAAGTCACACAAAAGAGAAGCCTTTTACCTGCAAACTGTGTGGAAATAGTTTTATTCAAAAAGGAAGCCTCAAAAGCCATATGAGAATTCATACGGGAGAGAAGCCGTTCACCTGCAAACTGTGTGAAAATAGTTTCAATCGAAAAGCAAGCCTTAAAAGCCACATGAGAATTCACACTGGAGAGCAGCCTTTCACATGCCAACAGTGTGGAAAGAGTTTTACACACAAACCAACTTTTAATAACCATGTGAGGATTCACACTGGAGAGAAGCCTTTCTCCTGCAAACTGTGTGGAAAAGGTTTCATTCGAAAAGCAAGCCTCAAAAACCATGTGAGGACTCATACTGGAGAGCAGCCTTTCACATGCCCTCAATGTGGGAGAGGTTTTACATATAAAACTACCTTTAATGCCCACATGAGAATTCACACTGGAGAGCAGCCTTACACCTGCCCTAAATGTGGAAGGAGTTTTAGACAAAAACCAACATTTAATGCCCACATGAGAGTTCACACTGGAGAACAGCCTTACACATGCCCTACATGTGGAAGGAGTTTTAGACAAAAAACAACTTTAAATACCCACATGAGAGTTCACACTGGAGAAAAGCCTTTCTCCTGCCAACAGTGTGGAAAAAGTTTCACTGATAAAGGAAACCTTAAAAAACACATGAGAGTTCACACTGGAGAGAAGCCTTTCACATGTGATTAGTATGGAAATAGTTTTGCATGTAAAGTAAACCTTGATTCACATTTTTGATCAGTTTAATAAAAAAATGAGACCCTATTTTTGTTAATTTTGTGGGAAGTGTTTAAAAAAATTAGGCTACACTCACCCCGCAACTGAAGTTATAGGGATTGTAGTTAATCCATGATCCAGACAGGCCAGCTGCTCCCCGAATTGGAATGCAATGTGATTCGGGCATTAATTGCAAAGTTTTACGCATCAAGCGCAAGAAGACTGGAACTCGCATGCTGTTTTCTGTCTGCACAGCACGTCAACACCTAATTCAGTTCTCTTTCTCTTCCTTTTGAGCTTGAATGGACATTAACATTAAAATTAAGTCAAAATGCCCGTCTCTGCGAGTGTCCTTGTAAACAGTTGGTCATGTTTTGTAAACAACTGAGAAAGAAAACAGATGCGCATCATTATATTGGATCCGTTCTTTCGTCTTGACAACAGCCTAATATCCGCAGCTGTTTTTCACAAATGTTAATCAAACAACAAAAGAGAAAATAACTTTTTTAGCATTTACCAAAGGTACATTTTATTAAATTATTATTTAATTTATACAGTAAAGTTATTTTATATATTTTTTTCTGTTTTTCCAATATCAAGCAGCAAAAAACTAGCCTCTTTGTCCATTGGACATACATTGAACAAAATTATAAATGCAACACTTTTGTTTTTGCCCCCATTTTTCACGAACTGAACTCAAAGATCTAAGACTTTTTCTATGTACACAAGAGGCCTATTCCTCTCAAATATTGTTCACAAATCGGTGTTAGTGAGCACTTCTCCTTTTCCGAGATAATCCATCCACCTCACATGTGTGGCATATCAACAAGATGATTAGACAGCATGATTATTGCACAGGTGTGCCTTAGGCTGGCCACAATAAAAGGCCACTCTAATATGAGCAGTTTTATCACACAATGCCTCAGATGTAGCAAGTTTTGAGGGAGCGTGCAATGAATGTTCACCAGAACTGTTGCCTGTAAATTCTCTACAATAAGCCGTCTCCAAAGGCGTTTCAGAGAATTTGGCAGTACATCTAACCGGGCACACAACCGAAGACCACGTGTAACCACACCAGCCCAGGACCTCCACATCCAGCATCTTCACAGCGGCTGCAACAGTCGGTTTGCATAACCAAAGAATTTCTGCACATACTGTCAGAAACCGTCTCAGAGAAGCTCATCTGCATGCTCGTCGTCCTCATCGGGTCTTGACCTGACTGCAGTTTGTCGTCGTAACCGACTTGAGTGGGCAAATGCTCACATTCGATGGCGTCTGGCACTTTGGAGAGGAGTTCTCTTCACGGATGAATCCCGGTTTTCACTGTACAGGGCAGATGGCAGACGTATGGCGTCGTGTGGGTGAGCAGTTTGCTGATGTCAACGTTGTGCATTGAGTGGCTAGCGGTGGGGTTATGGTATGGGCATGCGTATGTTATGGACAACGAACACAGGTGCATTTTATTGATGGCATTTTGAATACACAGAGATACCGTGACGAGATCCTGAGGCCCATTGTTGTGCCATTCATCCATGACCATCACCTCATGTTGCAGCATGATAATGCACGCCCCCATGTTGCAAGGATCTGCACACAATTCCTGGAAGCTGGAAATATCCCAGTTCTTGCATGGCCCATGTTTGGGATGCTCTGGATTGGCGTATACGACAGCGTATTCCAGGTCCTGCCAATATCCAGCAACTTCCCAGCTGTTGAAGAGGAGTGGACCGACCCTCCACAGCCACAATCAACAACCTGATCAGCTCTATGCGGAGGAGATGTGTTGCACTGCGTGAGGCAAATGGTGGTCACACCAGATACTGACTGGTTTTCGGACCCCCCCCCCCCCCCCCCCCCCCCAATACAGTAAAACTCCATTTTAGGAACATTTTAGAGTGGCCTTTTATTTTGGCCAGCCTAAGGCACACCTGTGCAATAATCATGCTTTCTAATCAGCATCTTGATATGCCATGATGGTCCAGGTGGATGGATTATCTTGGCAAAGGAGAAGTGCTCACTAACACAGATTTAGACAGATTTGTAAACAATATTTGAGAGAAATAGGCCTTTTGTGTACATAAAAAAAGTATTAGATCTTTGAGTTCAGCTCATTAAAAATGGGGGCAAAAACAAAAGTCTCGCGTTTATAATTTTGTTTAGTGTGGTTTCAATACTGGTTACAATTCATCTAATTATTTTCACCATATGGAAGTGTGTCCCAACTTCAGAATATATGAAATATTGGGTATGAAAAGTTGTCTCTGTATTTTAAAAATAAACTTGTTCTGTCAATCAGGATCTTTTGCCAGTTTATGATGAGTTAACCCTCTGGGGACCAAAAATGCGCCGGCGCGTTTTGCTCGTGTTTTTTTTTTGCAATGCAAAATAAACTCAAAATGCTCTGTTAATTTTGATCTTTCATTTTCGTGTTATTCAACTTTTTTTTAAAGGAATGGAGCTTCATCACTACGCCTGCAACTCGGAGTGCGCTTAGCAACACATTCAGAAATCAGAAAGAGTAAGTACATATTTACCCACTATTATTACAGATATTTTCACAAATTAATATGGAAAACCTGTAGATTTTACTGGTTATCTAAGGCCAAATTAGAACCTGGAATTGATATTTTTCCCGCAGTGCTGAATGAGAAGAGCCATAAATATTATTAATAAACTATTGTTTTCTAAGTCGAGTAAAAACATCTCCATCTCCGCTGTTAAGCAGATGCGCTTTTAGAGAGAAATGCTCCTTTCATACGCATTACATAATCAGAATGTATTCGCTTTCGATTCGAATTTGTTCGTTTTAAAGTGGACATTTCAAGCTTTAGTCTACATAGGCTATATTTTGTTTCAGTTCTCGCGCTCCAGTTCACGGAGATCATGAAAGCGCGCCTGATTGTTTTATTTTATTTTACAAAAGCACAACGCTGTCTTGTTATTGTGAGTTTACACAAATAAAAGTAGTTGCGAATAATGTATTATTATTTTCTGTATGACCAGACATAAGAGTAGGCTATTTTAAGTTGTTTCCACTGTTGATAGGAAAATGCAAGTGTTCACGTCCGTGGCTCCGTGCCATGTAGTGCGCGCTCCACACTCCTCACAAACCCTTGGATATGCGTCAAAATCTTGTTTATTTGTGATAATCTTTGCCCTGTATTATTATTGTCTAACCCGTATTATGAATGACATTTGACGAATTGCTTTGTTCCTTTTTTTGGATAAAACCGTCTCTAAATATGTAGCCTAATAAATGTTTTAATAATGATGATAATTATTATTATTATTTGCGTACACGGATCCCAAACACGCCGCGTCTTCTAAGTCAGGTGACTGTAAATGCGCAAAAACTGTTTCCATTGCAGTTTTGCGAAATATTCCTTTTTGCACAGTTGGTTGCAAGATCTGTGTGCTTAGCAAAGGACAGCTTGGTAAAAGGCAGGACACACCTTGGAAATGCCAGGCATTTAATGTTCACTTGTGTCTTCAGTTGAACATTTAGTTCCTCCACATAGAGGAATTACAATAAAACAGATTTAAAAACAAAACCTTTGAATCTCTTTGTTTAGGCTGATGGGCCTTTAGCCATTGGGGGAGTGTCTGTCACACCGCGGGTCTGAATCTCATAAATATTGATAGCCATTATCACTCCCATGCATAACCTCTTCTGACAAAAAAATGGTCTTACAAAGTTTAAATCAATGTATTGTTTTATGTGAACGATTAGGCAGGATGTTTTTCCACATCATTTTGAAGCCAGAACTCGAAGCGACAACATCCATTAGTCAAAAGTCTTCGGAACACATATTTAGTGCGCGTTTTCAATAACCACGCATAAACATTATTCTCTTAAAAATACAAACATGTACATACATGTTGCTCACATATTATGGTAGCCCTGTTTGCTATATAGAGTGAATTTACACCTTTGCTATTAACATGTTTATAAATAACTGAAAAAAGCACTAATGTCAGGGCATTTCAAAACATCCCAAGGGCCCCAAAAACACCTTGGTCCCCAGAGGGTTAAAACAGTGCAAGTGCAGTCAGTGCGTCCAGACTGCAGACACTTTGAATTTGCACGTACAGAGAAAGGCATCGCATCGGGAGCTGACTAGCAAAATACTGAAGTAAAAGCAAAGTTTGTATTCAAAGTCAAAGATATAGAGTAAATGTCTATAACCGGCCCTGGAATGATACAATGTAAATGACAGATTATACATACAATTATATACACTTTAAAATTCAATCAAATAATGCAGTGCAATAGTCATTATTTCATTCAGTGAGAGAATGCATAAATTGTCAATCCGGACTTGAATTTGCCCACTGGTGGTGACATCTAGAAGCTGCTTCCAGCTTGCAGTCTCATCGCTGATCCTAGGCGTTTCTAGCCTATTAATTGGTCAAAAGTAATTAGTTATTGTAGCTTAACCCCCTCACACAAGCATTTGTCACACAATCTGCTCAATTGTTCACATCTGCGATCACTTATGTGATATCTAATCCTGCTCACTTTTTGAAAATGATATATATTATTTAATTACTTGCCTCTTAATGTATCCCCCAGACATGAAATGAACCAGTGGGAGCTCAGGGAGTTAAAGGGAGAACAATTGATAAGCCTGATGAAATTACTGATATATTTAACAATTATTTTGTTAACTCAGTTCAGAGTTTGATAAATATGTAATTAAATATAAAGAACTAAATTCTATTAATTCAGTAAAACCTACATTTTATCTAACTACAGTTTCAGAGAATAACATTCAGAATATTATAAAAGATCTAAAACATTCTAATCCCAAAGATATAGATGGTTTGGATTGTATTTTTTTTTTAGCATTTTGTGAATTTATCAATTAGACAATCTATTTTCCCAAATTGTTGGAGTGATCTGAGTAATGTAGCAAATTATAGGCTGATCTCAATTTTGTCAGTAGTGTAAAATAGAAAAGGTAGTAACTGAGCAAATTTTAAATTTCTTAAATGTACAAAATGTATTATGCCCTATTTGGGTTCCGTAAACCGCATTCGACAGAAAGGGCTGTAAGTTATTTTATCGAGCAAGTGAGGTCAAAATTAGATAAAGGTTGGGTTGTGGGTGCAGTATTTCTTGATTTTAAAAAAGGCATTCGATATGTTAAATCATAATATTTTATTGTCTAAATTATTATATTTGAATTTTTTTGTAGAAACAATGAAAGGGATTGAATCTTTTCTTACATCAAAGAAACGGTGTACCCGGATTGAAATGCATGTATCGTCTTTGAGAGATTGTTTTACAGGGGTACCCCAGGGGTCTGTATCAGGGCCCCTACTTTTTAGTTTGTATTTGAATGATTTACCTGATGTTTGTCCAGATGTACATATTCAAATGTACGCAGATGACACTGTGATTTATGTACATGGTAAAACAAATGAACAAGTGGCACAAAAATGAGGTGTCGCAATGTCCAAACCTTCGGACTGGCTTACTCAGTGTTGTTTAACATTAAATGTTCAGAAAACTGCCGTTATGCATTTTTTAATTAAAAGGGAGGAGGAGAATCTTCCAGATATATTAGTTTGTGGTGAAAAATTACAAATTGTGCCAGATTTTAAATATCTTTGAGTTATTTTAGATACGCATTTAACATTTGAAAAGCACAGTGACACCCCAACTTAGAAATGTTGCATTAATGCTGAGTCAACTTTCTTTGGAAGCTGCAAAAATGTATTTGCATTCTTTGATTTTTTTTTTTTAAATATATTTAAAGGGCACCTATTATGGAATTTTGAAATTTACCTTTCATGTAGTGTGTAACATAGATCTAAGTGAACAAAAACATCCTGCAAAGTTTGAAATATGAAAGTGCACCGTATATAAAGTTATTGTCTTTCAAAAGCCAACTTTTTACAGCTTTTACAGCTGGAAGATTCTCCTCCTCCCTTTTAATTAAAAAATGCATAACGGCAGTTTTCTGAACATTTAATGTTAAACCACGGAGGATTGGCTGAGCATAGCAAAGGGGTTTTACATGCGCTGGGCTTTCCCCAACTGCATTGGATCCATTGATGGGAAACATGTGGTAATTAAGTCTCCTGACAATTCAGGGTCCATGTATTTTAATTATAAGGGGACTTGTTCAGTTGTGCTTCTGGCAGTGGTAGATGCCCAATATTGCTTTCGGGTAGTGGATGTGGGCAGCTACGGGAGGACGAGTAACGGCGGTGTCCTGGGGCCTGTTTCAATAAGGAGGTTCAACCAACTCTGAGTTAAAACTTGAACTCTGAGTTGACTTACCCTGAGATGGGAAACTCTGAGTTTTCGGTTTCAGATCAGCTGAAATTAGTTAGTTCAATCAACTCTAAGTTGACTGACTCTGAGTTAAGCGCGTGCACCACAACTATAGAAAGCCATTATCAATGGAGCGCAGATATTATGAGTCACCATGGCAACAGCGCCAGACAAAAAGAGGAATTACTGTTATACAGTGTTGGGTGTAATTAATTACCAAGTAATCTAAATATTGTAATTTAATTAAAGGGATTACTCTTAATTCTTCTGTAATTTTAAATAAAATCTGATTTAATTACATTAAATAGGCTACTGCATAGACTATAGAACAATTCTGTGTAAAACAATATTTAACATACATTTTTAAAAGGTATATTTTTAATGTAACCTTCTCCCTCTACACACTTTGGTCAATTCAAGAATAATTCATGCAATTGTATATTGTTAAAAGCATTAAAAGTGCAGTTTCTTGTCTTCTCCTTGTGTTTTTCAAGTGGTTGAGGTTGATATGGGACTTAGTAATTAGTAATAAGTAAACCAATACTTTCTAAAGATATTAATTATACATTAATCTAATTACACTGTTGAAGATGTCATTTGTAGTTAGTAATTAATAACTATTTTAGAGTAACTGTTATAATATCAGAGGTGAAACTGAAAGAACAGTTATTCAAAAATGTAGGCTAGGTCATTAAAAGAACGTGTCAGCAGCTGAAAATGAAATATAAAAACATGATTCAATCAGGTAAGGCTTGTCAAGTCAAGTCAAGAATATTTGTATAGCGCTTTTCACAATACAGATTGTATCAAAGCAGCTTCACAGTATTAAATTAAAATAATAATGGTAATGCTAATCAATAGTATTATTGATTGATTCATTAAATTGAATATCCCCAACTGAGCAAGCCAAAGGCAACAGTGGCAAGGAAACTAAATCATGCATATCATTGCTACCTGACTTTACAAACATTTGACATATTAAATAACTAAATAGCATCCAGTGTCTAGCAGTGCAGCAGCATTTTTGGGAATTCCTGGAGGGACTTCATCAGAACCAGTCACTCCCGAAGATCCAAAGGCCTTCATAATATGTAAGAGGTGTGTTATTTTTTATTTAGGATATTTTTGATATTGCCACTTATTTTACTTTGGGTTGGGGTTTTCATTGGTCCCAGGCAGTTGTAAGTAGCCGACTCAATACACCAGAAATTATGACAAATAGTAGGCCTAAGTGTCAACCAAATGCTCATCTTCACAGGATGATGGGGATGAAGAAACAGTTTCTGCTGCCATAGAGAGGCCTACAGAGGCAATGTTAATATTTTCTACACATCAGACAATCTACACCTTCACATTTTTATGTGGAGTATAGATTCTAAGTTTATATCTAAGTATAAACAGACATTCTTATATTTCCCCCATGTGTGTGGAAGAACAGCAGGAGGACGGTCCATCAACTTCTGGTGCACAGATGAACACACTTCAGTGATTTTCAGTAAATGCCACAGTTTAATTCTGTAGAATTTGTTTAGAACTACATGATGTTAATCTAATCTACTATATTTTCAGTTGCCAGTTAAGGAGTTATAGACTTCATCTTATTAAAGAATTTGAAAAAACAGCGGTAAAAACAGCAATGAATAAATGTACAGAAAGAAGGAATGAAGTGTTTAAACCGCTTCCTCTTTAAAAAAGGGGAGGAGACCGCAAGAAACTCTGGGTTTACTGAAGAAAACCTGCTCCCGACCAGGTTAGGTTCAGAGAGTAAGTTGCCATGGTAACTGACTCTGAGTATAAGTTACCTCTCTTTCAGAAACGGGCTTGACTTACTCTGCTTTCTCGGGTTTGATTTACCTCCCATTCTGAAACGGAAAACCCGGAGTTTCCCTCTTTTCGGGGTTAACATACTCAGAGTTTTCACTTAACCTCCTTTCTGAAACAGACCCCTGGCCAACTCTACCTTCGGCCGGGCACTACTGGACAGGACTCTTGGCCTGCCACAGGGTGCTCTGCTGCCGTGCATCTAGGACCGCAGCCACATGTTTTTGTTGCTGATGAGGCCTTCCCACTGCGTCCCAACCTCATGCGGCCTTTTCCTGGCTCCCACCACTCTGGCAGGTGCAGAGTATTCAACTTCAGGCTGTCACATGCAAGGCTGATTGTACGTCTCAATGGCGTATGTACAGAGGAATCATTGGGGTCAGCCCTGCAAATGTGGATGCCTGTGTGAAGGCTACCTGTGTCCTGCATAATTTCCTGAGGAGGACCTCCAAGACGCCAACCAGGGCACCTGCTAAACGGACAGGGAAGTTGCTGGCCTTCAGGCAGTAAGCCGAGTGGGCAGCAACAACTCCGCACGGGAGGCCATCCGTGTCCGGGAGACATATACCTCCTATTTCTCCACTGAGGAAGCTGTCAGCTGGCAACCTGGAGTATAAGCCTAGTGCTACAAACGGCTCTTTTAAGAGCCACCAATTACATTAAACGCAAAGTTTCCATAGCTAAGCACCTATACACTTTTAAACTATATAACATGGAGTAAAAAAATTATATGAAACGCACAACCATGAATGTTGAAAATATTTTTTGTGCATTTATTTAAAAATATTAAAACGTATTTACAATTTATTACAATATTTGTTGAAAAAACAATTCATACAAAATTAATAAGCTAGTTGATGAATATGACTGCATAGTGACAAAACATTTACTCTTGAACGAGCTAACAAAAACTTGGTCCCAACAGGGCCTGTAACGTCAACATGTTGAATGAGTCTGCTGGCTCCAGCTATCAGACAGACGTGAACGTGGTTCCTCACTGCACTCTGGTTCCTCACCCCATTCCTCACTGCACTCGACTCCCTGTGTGAATGATACTGTGTGTGTGCGTGCATGCATGCATGTGAGGGAGAGAGAACAGGGGGCAGCTGACAGCACTGCGAGGGTAACAAGCTTACTAACACCCCTCACAGTGTTGTCAGCTGCACCCCATTCCTCTCAGCCCAAGGGTCAACCTCACGACACTTTGCCTCATACACCAGGTGGTGCATCTCAAACTTGAGATCATGCCTTGTTCTTAAAGACATGGTTCTAAAGTCTTCCTGCAGGCTTTTAAAAAAAATAGCTATCACTATCCCCAGGAGGAGGAGAAGGGCTGGAGACAGGTCCCGGTCTGTTGCTCACAGCCTCCAATGCTGTGAGCAGTCTCTCCTCAAAGTCAGAGGTGTGGGGCCTCTTCCTTCTCGGGGCGGGCTGGCTTGCTCTTTGCACTGGTGTGTTGTCTGGTGCCTGAAGCTCTGGTGCCTGAAGCTCTGGCGTCTGCTCTGGTCTGTTGGCCTGACTGTGCCCGGCCATGGCATTATCTGATTATTAACAGATTTTATTAGCCTACCTACAGGTACACTTTGAAGATGACCAATTTGAGGTTGAGGCCAGATGCTGTGCCAACAGTATTTATACATCGGCCTAAACCGAAAAGGAGGAAAGTCACGTCAAGGAGTATGCCTCCAGCTGTTAATGTCAGGAATAATGACCACACCTATTATGGCACATCAAACATCGGTATGATAAAAGCAGCTAACAATGTTTCCCATGTTATATAATTCAAGGATAGACTACACTCATAATGCAACCTTCAGATTAGTACATACATCTTCAAAACAGTTCAGGGATTTTCTAGAAGATTCATACACCACATGTAGATAATCTACAGATTTATTCATACTTTACCATTGGCATTAGATTAACTTAGATGAACGTCACTAAAGGAGTATAGTGTACTCTTAAATTACAATAGGTGCACATCTGAAGGCAGCATACATATAACAGCAAGAATACCTTGTTATTGTTACAGAGATTGAGGGAGAAATTGAGGAGGAGATCCAAGGGAATGAAAGGGACATAACAGACAGAGAGAGAGAAACAGATGCAGGGCTCCAAACAAAAAAATCAAGTAAGGAGCCATTGGCTCCTATAGGGGGAAAAAACAGGCGCCAAATAATTTTTTTAAGAGCCACATAATAATGCATTTACTTTTAGTCACCCTGTTGTGTGCATGTCTCTCCTCTTCTTACAGTTTCAGCATTTTCATCTTGTGAATGTTCTGGGAACTGAAGCTTATTTGGGAACTGAATGTCACTTCCGACTTATGAACTATATACAGTCCAAAATTTTTTTTTATATAATAAATAATAAATTCCCGCAGCTCGCATGCACGAGAAACTGCACGTGCTAACGGTGCAGTCTGTGGAGCATTCTTCGCGATTAGCCTATATGATCGCGTGCATTTTTATGCTTGTTACTGTCCCCGTGTTTTCTCACAGTCTCTTTTTTGAAATGGTTAGTTCCTGTAATGAACTCCGTTTTCCCCGCTATTTCTTTGCCCGCTCTTGAACAAAAGTCACAAAAAAATTTTTGTGTCTCGTGATCATACCTCAGTAGGGCTGCACGATTTTGGCCAAAATTATTTGTTGATTTGTCACATAGGCTAATTATAACTGCTTTTTACATTCATATTGTGCTACATCTCCTGCTAATGTGTATCAAAATAAAATGGGTCCTCTTATTCACCAAAATTCAGTGCTTCTCCAGAATAAATAAAAATAAATAATTTATTAATATTTTAAATTGTATTTATATTTTATATACATTGTATTTATAATAATTATTAGGATAGACTAGAGATATTATCTTCTGTTATTATTATTATTACCTATTATTACATGGCTTGGTTAAATTCTAATGTAGAATGCAGTATGTTATTTCTTGATAAGACACAGTTGCCATGAAAAACAGAGCGTTGTCATGGACACGGAAGCAATACAATCGTTTTTAAATCAATATTTTGTGTCAAATTATTGATTTATTTGGAAGGTAGCCATGTAAGCGGGATCCCGATGTCAGTTAATAAAATTCTGTAGTTGTTATTTGAAAGGTCTCTTGTTATTTGAAGTCTCTCGCGCGCAGACACCCTTATCGGTCTCTCTCGCGCACTATTGCTCGCGCACAGACACACTCTGTCTCATCTCGCCCAGTTCGCTTCGCTTTTGTCCAGTCCGGCAAAACATTCTAGTTTCTAAATCTAGAAACTAAGCAGTGCGGTGCAGGGAACAACTCTGATTATTGGCTCGTCATGGAGTCAGCGCTAGATTGGCATTGCAAAAAAAAAAAAAAAAAAAACTTTCATATGGAGCGTTCTATGAACAGAATGACGCATTTAAAATATCGCATATTTTTTGTTAGCAGAGGTGTGTCATGCGTGCTGGTGATTGACAGAGATGAGGATTGCTTGAAGAAGTCCAATATTTTTCGCTTTGACTTTTTTTTTCTGACGCGAAAGGTGACATTCGCTTTACCCGTTCATATTTTGGCGCTTTCACTCAGTTCACACAAAGCGTCTCATTTCATGACGTTAACAAAACAAATGAAGCGATAGGCTACTGGTTATAAAACATGCATGTATGATGCAGATTTTACAATCAAAGGGAGTAAATTTGTATTGTCGCCAATGGCGACCTTGGCAGAAATTTCACTCGCAAATAAATATATTTGGTCGCAAATGCGACCATTTTAGTCGCAGTTTGGAGCCCTGAGATGTCAGCACACTTACAGGGGCCAGTCAGTCAGAGGTCAGCAATGAAGAGGCCAGTTTGCCAGGGAAAGGTGCTCCAGGGTCCAGACTGCCAAGGGCCAGTTATGACCGGGCTCACATGGAGGATCTAATGAGGCAACTGAGAATGGAGAGATTACTCAGAAGGAGAGCAGAGAGGGCTCTGGTAAAACAGACAATTTCAACACTGCTATTTCTGTGCCTTGTTGGACCATCATTGTGCAAATTTATTTGAACAGAATAAATGTTGGATGTCAGTGTGTAATTATCATATTAATCATAATAATAATTATCATATTTTCAGCGACATATATTTTTTAATTCTTTTGGTCTGTAGCTATAACAGAAGAATAATACGCCGTTCAGAAACTTGTGAATGTTTTTTGTGTGTGTGCAATATACATTGTTTATGAAATACAACTTTGTAATACTATATACAAATTGTATTACAAATATGTTCAATTTCATCAGAATACACATGCGAAAAGAAGAGTTAACAATGATTAGCTGGAAACTGAAAATAAAATAAAAATTTGAGAAGATGAAGAAAAACATTGATCTATACATCAATTACAGTGTACAAATTAAAGTACTTACAAATTGAATACTTGCTTTCTTATTCACTAAAGATGTAATAGTATTAACACATATTTTTAATTCTTTCAAAAAGGTTTGTTTGTAGGTAAACTTACATTAATTGTTATAAATGCAATTTATCTTCTTTGCTAATTTTATATCCAAGCAAGCATTATTTAAGTAGGGTCAAAATCGAAGTATTCAAAAAATAATGCAATGTAAATGATGGTCTTGTAGTTGCGCTATTACTATTTAGTGACGTAATTATATGTTCCGGGAAAACGGAAGTTGAATAGTCAGTGACGGTCACAGCGCCTTTTAATTGCTTATTTTTATCCGGAATTTATTAATTTACAAATTAAGCACTGGTGATGGATATAGCTCAAGAGTTACAGTGTTTCTAGTAAACTGGTTATTGTATCTTGTATCTAGAAACTGAGCATCATTGACTCCTAATAAGTGTAGATGATGAGTAACAACTTAAAGAAGAAACTTCTTTATATTATTATAGTCACATTTCCAATCAAATTCCACACTGTTAATTTTGATAAAGATAATCCGGGGACATGTTAACCAGATTTAATTATCATTTAGATTAAATTATTTTAAATTAATTTAATTCAAATTTGACATTCAGACAGTCACTGTAATCCTTTACAGGCCCTTTTAATATAATTTTAAACTTTAATCAAATAAAGTTGCAATTTGATTTTATTTATGAAATAAGTTGATATTGTAAAAAGGATTCAGTCTTTGTTAATAAGTTAAACCACACATTAACATTTGATCTACACTTTTTTTAATTAGTTTGGAATATTTAAACATTCTTACCAATCTTTTATAATATGAAGACTTAATACAAAAATATGAAGATACCCTTGATTGAGAAAATCACAAATGCTCTGTAGTTGGTATTATAATTGAGATCACTTCACATTTGCTTACATTTAAATGAATTAATCATTTATCTTATCATTTTGAATGTGTTTTCTGTATGCTTATTTCAATAATGTTTTAGCGTGTGAACAGGACTTTTATTTTGGTGTGTTAGTTGACGTCATAAGGCTGCGCCGCGCTCACTCATCTGTCCTTCTGCTGAAGAGAGGTTTGTGTTTTTAATAATTTTAAGTGTTTAACCAATAGACGCTGTTCGTACAATTATATAGAGAACTGTGAATTAAATGTATTATTAAGGAAAGTAACAATGTAGGTTAATTTATATTAGCATTAATGAACATAGTTTTTTATGAGTAAAGCGCATTAGGAACAGAAAATCTTCGTCTCATTTTGCTCTCTAGTGTCAAGTTTAACGCAAATAAATGTGGTGGTGTCATATGACAGAATTAGCCTACATGTGTTCGTGGTGTTTCTCCCGTTAAAGCTAATTTGATCTGTAGTTCAAAAGCGCATTAATGCGCGCAAACAAACTGAATTATTAATGCAGGACTGAATGTAGGCTAATTGTTAAATAACCATTTAACAGTGATAATAATGTATCATTAGCATGATACTGCTTAGCTAAAAATGGAAAATTCAGCATTTAAAGCGTGCCATAAGGTATTGGGCAATAGCCAATTGCTAAAGAAATCTGAATTGTTGGGCTAAATGGCGATGTATGGTAGGCTATAATCTCTAAAATGGTAAAAGTATTTACTTTTTTTTCTATTTGAATAAAAACAACCTATTTATTTTAAGTATATATATTTCATATCCTGATCAATATTGTCCTACAAACAATGTTCATATTGAAGGCTATAAAACCTAGTGAATGAACCTTGCAGTCTATCCAAAAAAGGATAAAAAAAATCACATAACATTCTAACATTGCAATCTATAAACAAAATAATGCTTTTTAAAGTAGTTGTTAAATTTACTAAACTTAAAATGAAAAAAATAAAATAATAAATCATAAAAATATACTTGTAGGTTTTAAATTCTTTAGCACATTTATGTTCATGAAACATGAAACTACATTGCCAGTAGATGGCAGCAAGTGACTGTCTTAATGAGTGACCTGACTGACTCTCTTACCAGTGAACTGAACTAGATCTGATTGAGACACACCCAGAGATTTAGTTTTGAGTGTTTTTAATCAGATCATTTTAGTCCATTAACTCTCACTCTGAATTACTCTTTACCAGTGCGCTGAACTAAGGCTGAGATTTAGTTTGCATTTATTTTTCTCTCTGTTCATTATTTTAATTTTAAACAGGACAGTGTGTCCAAACACATAAAAACTCCTGGTGAAGCGACTGAGATCCATGTGACACACTATTATAAAGATGTCGTTTATTAAAGAGGAGAGTGAAGACTTCAAGATCGAAGAAACATTCAGAGTCAAACATGAAGAAACCGAGGAACAAACAGGTTGGTTTCATTCTTTTTCAAGAGCAAATTTTGCATTCTATTCCATAACATGTTGAATGAAATCTTATGTATTATAGAAATAGTCTTTCTATGGTCTCCACCTCCAAATTCTGTCATTAATTATTCACCCTCATCTCATTCCAAACCTGTAATTTCATCATCATCAGTAAATTAAGAGTCGGTATAGGTTTGTTGAGGTAGATTCTTCTCTCGTCTCTGTGATTATGCGCCGGTAATGCAGCGACAGATGCCAAAAGCTTGTTTTTGCTTTAACTTTAACTTTCAGGGAATAAGTGAGCGTGAGTTTACATACATGTTCTTAATAAGCCAACAATGCATCTGGACGTGTAACCCATTAACGCGTTAACCCATTTTCCTTTATCTGAGTAAAGTCATAAACGGCATAAAAAACATAAACTAAAAGGGATTCTTCACCGATTAGTATTAAGCTTTGTATCAGTAGAAACCCGGTAGTATTTTCGAATGACCGTGCTTCCCTCCCTCATGAGACGAGAGATTTCTGTATTGTGTGTCTGGAAAAAAAAACCTCAGACGACGCAAAAAAATCATCATTTGGCGTCATCGGAGGCTTTTTTGGCCAGAGGCTAGAGACTACAGCCAGTAGTAGGAGCCGTTCCGCATGTTTTCATCCCGCCCATAGGTGCGTGAATCCGATACTCGTGGCTACCTGTACGAGCCGCAATACAGTGAGGAACAGTTGCTTGGCGGTAGTGTTGCACGATATACCGGTACTAGAAAGGTATCGCGATACCCAGCTATTAAAATCGGTAAGATACTAAATTTGATTAGTACCGGTACTTTAAGAGTGACATCATTCTAAGTCTAAATAATAAGAGCAGTATTTCTTTAATGTTCTTCAAACATTTGTGTGATAACAACGGAAGCAGAACAGTAAAATATATTTGCACAGCGAAACATGCATGCATGAGAAAATAAAGCGCGGGACGTGCTTGCGCGGCCGGGCTCAGACCTGAAGCGCGTACACACGCTTCTCACACTTTCACACAGCATGTGATCGCGACTTCAGTCAGGCGCTTCTCTTTCACGCATTATTAGGATTGAATAATCAAAATTCTTGGTAAAAATTTACGTCCTGGCGAGTATTCACGTAAACACAGTCGGGTATGTCTTTAGTGAACGAAAACCGCTTGTAAAAATAAATCGTATGTGTTCCATTGGGTAGTCTACGTGCAGGTCTTAAAGGGCCGGACCAGCAGCCTATTATTCTGTGTGATTAATGTCAATGAAACAACAACAGAAAAAAGACAATCACCCAATGCTTGACTGAATAAATTTGATCTATTTATTAAGAATCAGTCTATAGTTAATTTATAGAGAGAAGACTTTATTTTTTCAGCTACAGTAGGCTACTATTTAACAGCATTCAAAAAAGAAATTAAGCACTGTTTATTTTGTCTCTTATAGTATTTGTCATATTGTTTGTAATTAGCTTTTTTGCTTATTTTTAATAGCAAAAATCAAATTAAATGAAATATCTATATTGTAATTATAAAATTACATTTAACAAGTATTAAATAACTCGTTTCATGAAATAAGATTTTGGTCATCCCAAACCTGTTCAGAATTGTGATTGATAATAATTTCAATGTTGCAAACATCTTTGTAAGGACGTACACACTGGCATGTAATTATTATTATTTTATAAAGGGGAAGGAATGGTCAAAAAGCAGGGCAGGAACAGAATTAAGTTTTTTTATTTTTTTTATTAATTTATAAAACAATGAATTGTAAGTTCTGTCATATTTTTCAATTACTTTTACTGTTTTAGTTTTTTTCCCATGGTATCGATTCAGTATCGGTATCGAGGTATTTAGTCTGGTATTGTACCGAAGTCATAATTTTGGTATCGTGACAACACTACTTGGCGGTCAGGAGACTCACAATAAAATGGCGTCTTTTCAGTTTTGAGTCAACTAGTAGCCTAGTTGTATAATTTCTGC
This sequence comes from Phoxinus phoxinus, assembly GCF_949152265.1. Lineage (NCBI taxonomy): Eukaryota > Metazoa > Chordata > Actinopteri > Cypriniformes > Leuciscidae > Phoxinus > Phoxinus phoxinus. Next base: position 34,959,746 of record NC_136884.1, on the reverse strand, counting down.
CGATACTGCCTTCTGTAACCGGTAGGTGTGGCTTGGGAGTGGTCTCGCAGGGCAGCGAAGCAAGTGCATTCTGGGAGTTGTTGTCTTTCATCCACATGAGCCAAAAATAAATTTTCTGGCTTTTCTCAGTCTAGAAGGCTCCAACTTATAAAATAATTTCACATTTCTATTACATAAATGACCCAATTTAAATACACATTCATCTTTCCAGCTGTGAAATATCCTTTTAAGCTTAAACTGACTGACAGCTAGATTTTTGCCCCTTAAACCAATTTCAGGTCCTCCATCTGATCTGGATACGGCCGGATCCGGCTGACTACATCATGCGTTGTGGTCGTGTCTAGGCGCAGGTCCTCCATCTGATCTGGATACGGCCTCGATCCAGCTGATTACAGTAAACCTCGGAATAAGCAGAAAGACTAACATTAGCGAAGATGCCATTCTTCTTATGATGTAACAAGTACATTGGGTGTTGTAGGAAGTGTTCACGGTTCCAGCTGACCTAGTTTTTAACAATCATTTAACTGATTTGAATAATATAGATTTGAACAATATAAATGTATAATGTTCTACGTCTATGCTAGATTAAAGAGATGTGTTTTTAGCCTAGATTTAAACTGACAGAGTTTGTCTGCTTCTTAAACAATGCTAGGAAGACTGTTCCAAAGTTTTGGTGCTAAAAGGATCTACTACCTGCTGTTGATTATGATATTCTAGCTATTATCAACTGGCCAGAATTTTGAGATTGCAACAGACGTGAAGGACTATAATGCGTTAAGCGCTCGCTCAAGTACTAGGGAGCTAAACCATTTAGTGCTTTGTAAGTAATTAGCAAGGTTTTAAAATGTATACAATGTTTAATAGGGAGCCAATGCAGTGTTGACAGAACGGGGCTAATATGGTCATACTTCCTGGTTCTGGTAAGAACTCGAGCTGCTGTGTTTTGGACCAGCTGGAGTTTGTTTATTAAGCATGCAGGGCAACCACCCAGTAGAGCATTACAATAGTCTAGCCTTGAGGTCATGAACTAACCTTTCCGCATTTTTCATTGAGAGCCTATGTCAAGGTTTAGATATATTTTTAAGATGGAAGAATTTGGTTTTACAAATGCTAGAAATGTGGCTTTTAAATGAAAGATTGGTATCAAAGAGCACACCCAGGTTCCTAACCGACGACGATGACTTGACAGAACATCCATCGAGTCTTAGACAATTTTTTATATCAGCAATGCATTCCGTTAATTGGTATGTTTCATCAGGGCATGAAGAAATATAGAGCTGACTATCATCAGTGTAACAGTGAAAGCTAATTCCTAATGATATCTCCCAAGGGTAGCATGCACAGGGTGAAAAGCAACGGTCCTAGTACTGAGCCTTGCCGTACTGATTGATATGATGCCTCTTTATTTACTGCTACAAACTGATAGTCAGATAAGTAGGATTTGAACCATGCAAATTCAATTCCACTAATGCCAACATAATGATAATAATAATGTCTATATTAAAGTATGTTTTGGTCGATAGTATCAAATGCAACACTAAGATCTAGATCAGGGTTCCTCAATTAGTTTTTACCAAGAGCCAAATTCTGCCGACAATATAAAGCCAAGGGCCACCGACCACAATGTTATGGTCTCAATGTTTGCTCTGCTATTATTGTTGTTGTTTTGTTAAAAGAGTCACAAATCACAATATAATTATTCTGATTTTATTTGTTTATTTATTATTTTCTTTTTCTCATTAGTCTGTTTTATTCAAGCAATTATGAGCATTTTTCAGATACTGAAAACTAAAGAACTTTGCATTGTGGATATTAAAAACAAATGAACAAACAACAGCTCTGGATCTCCATGTCTGCATGGGAGTCGACTGATCCTGCTCATCACCACACTGGATCTCTTCTCATCAACTTCCCCAATAGCAGATTCAATTATTAGACCTATCAGCATTACTATTTTATTGTTCTTACTTGGATCAAACTAAAAGTATTAACTGGCATGTACTCACCATTCAATGAGAGAAGTGACAGTGAGAGGCGGCCTGTTTTAGTTTTGGTCTAGTCTTTGTGTCAAGCTGTCATTTTAGTTTTTGTTAGTTTTAGTCACATACTCTTTTTTTTTTTTTTTTTTTTTTTTTTGTCTAGTCAAGTTTTAGTCGACGAAATCTGATGACATTAAGTCTAGTTTTAGTAATTGAAAATTGTATTTTAGTCTCTTTTAAGTAATGCAACCCAGTCAATATAGTATTTCAAACAAGGTTATCTTATTATATTTAGGGCTGTGACGGTGGCAGTCTTTTTTATCACCTTGGTGTTAATGGACCAACTACGGGGGGTGGTTGGGGGGTTGTTAAAAAACAAAAAACAAAAACAAACTCACAAGCACAAAGACGCGTGATATAGCTAGGATGTGGGACACGAGCAGGAAAGAGACCATCGATCTCTTTTCTGATATCTTCATGTTTTCTACTTGATGTAAGATGGTCAAGAGCGAATTTTATCCTCCACAGGGGCGAGCCATTTAGGCTATGTTTGATATTGCGCTGCTAGAGAAAAAATAACACGCGCGTGTCATAAACGCGATTTAGCCTAACTTAACTAAACTTGCAGCATTTACGTTGCGTCTCGTCTCGTTTTCGTCAGGCGATAAAGGTTCGTTGACGAAGATATTTCGTCATAATTTTTGTGGACGAAAGCAACACTGCTGAAGCAATAGCTCTGATGAAATGGCGTTTGATATTATCAGCCTTACAGACAGCACGATCTGCGTGCATAACAAACGCGCTGCGTTGTGGTGGTCAGGCAACATCAAACTAAATTGTTCAGTCCATTCAGATTTGAATTGTCTATTTTCTTTGTCCACTTTTCTTTTCTTAACACTTGGCATATTTTCGTTGTGCGCGAATGCTGTCAGATACTGCGCGTTTGAATTTTAATGCCAGTGACGTGCTTACGCTGATGTTACCATGACAATCTTGAAATAAGCGCGGGCCAAACATTTTCCTCCCACGGGCCGGATTTGGCCCGCGGGCCGCCTATTGAGGAACCCTGATCTAGATAGAGAGATACAACCACAGTCGGATAAGAGCAAATTGTTTGTAACTCTAATGAGAGCAGTCTCAGTACTATGATACGGCCTGCTTTCTAGTATCTTTGACAGAAACGGTAGTTTCGAGATCGGCCTTTATGTGACTAATTCTCTAAGATCAAGTTGCGTTTGTTTAATGAGAGGTTTAATAATAACTTAGTTATGTTTTCGGTACATATCCTAATTCCTTCATCCAAGCCCCAGAAGAACCAGTGGATTAATTTCATTTTCTCTGGAAATGCGCCAACACAACTCCCCAAAGTTTTGCATGTCTGCGGCAAACATTTCACCGACGACTGTTTCCTCAACTTGGGTCATAGAGCTGGCTTTGATGAACGTCTGAAAATACATCGATCGAGCTAACGTTACCAAGCAACACTTTCTGATGTGTAATTGTTCAAGTTCAGACAGGTAATCTTTCTCTCAAATCGTTCAATACTGTTTATGCATCAGTAAGTCAAGCCAGTGACTAAAATATCCACTTCACATCGTTTTTTTTTAGTAGGATGAAAATAATCGTATTTAAATTGTGAATAAATTATATACAGAAAGCGATCAAAGAACAATCTTTCCACACAGCGCAAGTTTATCTGGACACTTGCCAAACTCGATATAAAATCAATGGCGCACGTTACACTGCACAACGAAGCTCTTACTGTATTTACATCATCGTGTTTGCATTGGTGAAAGCATTAGAGAGAGTGCAGAAACTGCGTTGCCATGATAAGATCTTCATTCTCGCGATCAACAACAGACTGTCATCTGCTCAATGCTCATCACGGCAACATTTTATGTGATGGGAATAGATCTAAATACTTTAAAAACTTCTGACGATTCGTTAATCTCGACAGCTGTAATAGTAAAAACGTATAATAGCTGTAATAAAAGTATTCGAGCGAGTTTCACATGCAATGCGTAGCTATTTCATATGCAAGCATGTCAGCCAATCACAGCAGTGGCCGGTTACACTGAAGTTTCACACAGACACGCCCCTTCAAACAGAGGGTTCAAATCAGAGGCTAAAATCAGGCTAGGAAAAATGCCTTTAATTTCTAAATTATGACTATTTTTGATCTAAAAAACATACTATAATTATAAGGGCAACCAAGGAAACATTCTAAAATAATAAAATAACCCCATGTCATGGGACCTTTAAGCTTTATTTTTCGTTATTATAGCCACTGAATAAGCAGAAATAAGCAGATCTAGCAGTTTTAAGGCCTTTCTGTATGCAATAATGCTTGCTTTCCACGAAATGCGAAAAACCTCTAGTTTTGTTTTCTTGTTTTGCTGCACTCCATTTTTCGGGCTGCTCTCTTCAGGACAGAGTGTGCTCAGTGTACCACAGTGTTGGACTATTTTCTTTAAAAAAAAAATTAAGCACATAGGAGAAACTGTCTAAAGCACTGGAAAAGAGTCAATAGTTTCTGTTATAACATTGAGTTCTTATAAGCTATCTGGTATGCAGAGTAAAAGAAACTGATCAGAATGATTATTTATAAAGCAATCTTTAGTGGAAGAAGTGATAGTTATACCATATTTATAACGGGAGTTGGTTTTGCAGCCTTGACTAAATGTAGTATACACGAGACTAGATAATGATCTGAGATATCACACAATTTAATTTAATAACGATAGTGTACATTAAATATTTTCAATGTATTTTGTGGATTTCAATATTCATATTTCAATGAATAGAGGGTTACTTAACTATTTCCCTGCCATTGATTTCCGTAATTTGTGAGAAAACGTTTTCCCGCCATTGACGTAATTTTCCTGCTTTCCGTGTATTCACTGTTATGCGGTTCAGAGATTTTTGGTCCATTAATTAGTCCTTCTGTTTTAGCAGAATTTGATTGAATCTCTTTCTAGAGTTAAGACGTTTTGTCTGGTTGTGACGAAATGTAAAACTGGCATAACAGTAAAATAATATTTATCAAGGGCAGCAGGGAGAAAAGCAGAGGTCTTAATACTGTGCCCTGTGGTACTCCATAATTGTATTTTATATATTTTAGACAAAAATGGCAAATTTGAAATGCGTCTATAATTATCATCTCCTGGGCAAGTTTGTTTTTGTGCTTTGACCATTAAACTGTGGTTAATTTGGATTTGTCTCTTTTTTTTTTGCCTTAGACCTGATGGCACTGAAAGAGGAGAGTCAAGAACTGTATGAAATGGAAGAGAAAGACAAGAATAACAAACAGAATCATCTTATTATCAACAAAAAGTCGTTTAGTTGCTCACAGACTGAAAAGACTTCACGAAAAAGAGCAAATGGACGTGATTTGACCTGCCAACAGTGTGGAAAAAGTTTCAACAGAAAAGGACATCTTAAAGTCCACCTGAGAATTCACACAGGGGAGAAGCCTTTTACCTGCAAACTGTGTGGAATAAGTTTCACTCAAGAAGTAATCCTTAACAGGCACGTTAGAATTCACACTGGAGAGAAACCTTTTACCTGCCAAGAGTGTGGAAGGAGCTTTACTGAAAAAGGACATCTTAAAGTCCACATGAGGGTTCACACAGGAGAGAAGCCCTACACTTGCCAACAGTGTGGAAAAAGTTTCACTCAAAAAGTAATCCTTAACAGGCATGTTAGAATTCACACGTTAGAGAAGTCTTTCACATGCAAACTGTGTGGAACTAGTTTCATTAAAGAAGAAAGCCTCAAAAGCCACATGAGAATTCATACCGGAGAGAAGGCTTACACCTGCAAACTGTGTGGAAATAGTTTTATTCAAAAAGGAAGCCTAAAAAGCCATATGAGAATTCATACGGGAGAGAAGCCGTTCACCTGCAAACTGTGTGAAAATAGTTTCAATCGAAAAGCAAGCCTTAAAAGCCACATGAGAATTCACACTGGAGAGCAGCCTTTCACATGCCAACAGTGTGGAAAGAGTTTTACACATAAACCAACTTTTAATAACCATGTGAGAATTCACACCGGAGAGAAGCCTTTCTCCTGCAAACTGTGTGGAAAAGGTTTTATTCGAAAAGCAAGCCTCAAAAACCATGTGAGGACTCATACTGGAGAGCAGCCTTTCACATGCCCTCAATGTGGGAGAGGTTTTACATATAAAACTACCTTTAATGCCCACATGAGAATTCACACTGGAGAGCAGCCTTACACCTGCCCTAAATGTGGAAGGAGTTTTAGACATAAACCAACCTTTAATGTCCACATGAGAGTTCACACTGGAGAGAAGCCGTTCACCTGTCAACAGTGTGGAAAGAGTTTCGCTGAAAAAGGAAACCTTAAAAAACACATGAGAATTCACACTGGAGAGAAGCCTTTCTCCTGCCAACAGTGTGGAAGGAGTTTCACTCATAAAGAACATCTTAAAGGCCACATGAGAAGTCACACTGGAGAAAAGCCGTTTACATGTGATCAGTGTGGAAAGAGTTTCGCACGGAAAGTAAACCTCAATTCCCACATGAAGATTCACATTTAATTTTAATCAGTGTGACAAAAAATGTGAGACCCCATTTTTGTTCATTGTGTGGGAAGTGTTTAAAATGGCACTAGAAAATATAAAACTAGAAATTTAGGCTACACTCCTGCCGCAACTGAATTTGGTCTACTTCCTTTCAAAAATTGAGTGGTTGCAGTAATGGACAGTATGGAGGAGTCACTCTATTCCATATACATGGGTTTCTGTGCAACGTCATCACGCAGATGCGCGCGCATCTAAGAGGCAGAAAGCAACAGTCTTTACGGCTATATCTAGCAGAAGCAGAGATGACGAGGAGCTGTTGTGCTGTAAACTAACCTAAATGCATAGGGTATGTCATGTTTTTATGATTTGCAAACTTAGTTGGACAATTTTATACTAGTCAACTAACTAACTAACTTTTTACATAATGTTATATTAATATGCAAATGAAACACAAGCAAACAGATTCAACTCTGAAATTGCAGTTTATTATTGAGTCAACAAGAATTTACAAACAATGCGAAATCTACGTTAATTACAATGTTCTTTTACAGAACTCGGCATAACATATAGCGGTCTTGCCTCTTGGATGCGCGCGCATCCGGTATTGTTTGTATACAAGAAACCTGTGTATAAGGATGCCTCAGAATCAAATATTAGTTAAAGGGGAACTGAAACGAAATAGGAAGTAAAGGTGATATAACATGTGTTATCATTGTTATTTGTGGTTGTTACAGTAGTTACAAGGAAATCCGTGATATTAGTTTGTTGTTTTGTTACTAGGGCGCAGCCATCTTGAACTTCAACGGTCCGTGACGTCACTGGCATGGTAGGCTACCTTGACAGCTCCAGCTAAATGGCATCTCAAGAGCATGTTCAAAAATTGTGATCTGTCCAACAAGCAAATTTAAAACCTCCGGTGCCATCAAGGACCGAATAACCTGTTTGCAAAATGACTGTGGCATAAATGTGACCACGGCGGGTCCTGTGAACAAGTTCCACTCACCTCTTAGTTGTTACCGTGATGTTCACCTTCACCGTAGATCACCTTGCTAAATTAATCCGACATCGAGGATGCTATCCAATATAAGCAATATCCATCGACGACACCTGCAAGACACTTGTTACTGTGATTTCAGCCGCTTTCAAACTGTGTATGAGAGACGCGGCGGCGCGCCTTGCCAGTTTAAATTTGACGAGCGCACACGGCTAAACGCACTGCACAAAGAGCCAGCGGTCACAGCGCGTGCACTAAACTACATTCTCTTTATCATCTTATTGCATTTAAAGTGTCAAAAACACAAGGTTCACATAAACATTTTTTGTCTTAAGTTAATGTAAACATCTTTAAGAAAGTGTGTATGTGTATCAGTATATTCTATATCCCTGCATTACTGTAGTTCTTAAAGTGACAGCAGTCTATATAATAATCAGTATACGTTTCATTCATAGTGAAGAATATGCAGTTTTATTATTTCATTTGATGATTCAATTCTTACTTAAATGCTGTTTTTAGTGTTAACTTGTACAGTTCCCTGTCCATACTGTTAAAATGAGTCAGTTCAGTCAGAGTAGCAGTAGAGTAGCCTGACATAACGTTAGTACCCCACAGTGGTACCATGCCAGTGACGTCATCGAACACGACTGCGCTCTGATAACAACAAACGTATATTTCAGTATTGGGAAAAACTTCATATATATGTTTTGTTTTTTAATACTATTTTTGAATTCTTTTGTTTACAATTTTAATAACCAACATGTTATCAAATTATATTTTGTTCATTTCAGTTCCCCTTTAAAGTTCTGCCCTGCTGTGAAATGCTCAGGGCCTATAGGCAGAGTAGGCAATTGCCTCGGCCTCAGGCTTTGATGCAGGGCCTTCATAACCGTCCACCAAAATACTAGGCTCTTTGTCCATTGGATATACAGAAATTGTTATTCACCTGTAATGAAACCAAGCATTCACGCTTACAGTAAATGGCATTGATCAGGAGCTGGCTAGCATACTAGTAAAGTAAAAGCAAAGAAGTTTGTATTAAAAGTCAAAGATCAAACACACTGGAGCAGTAGTTCTCAAACTTTTGTGAAGTGTTGTACCCTGTACCTGAGGCGTTTACCATCCTTTTGCGTACCCCTTCTTTTCCACTTAGACTGCAGTCATATCTTTTCCATTGTGGGGCAATATTTGCCCCCTAAATTTATTTTCCAGTGCATTTTTTTTAGCCTTTAAAATAAATAATGTTTTAAATTAAAAATAATAATTGAGTAATATGCAATAATGTTAAAAATAAAATGATTCTTTTAAATATTAAACTAAAACCACCAATTGATGGCAGTAAGTCACTGTCTTAAAGGGTTAATTCACCCAAAAATGAAAGACAATCCCCTCATTTTTATTTACTGAGTTCACTCTTCGGTTGGTGCCGAGTGATTCTAGTTTATAAGTTATAAGTTATAAAAATTTCTATTTTTCTTCCAAATGCGCATTGCTTTGCTTCAGAAGTCCTTTATTAACCCCCTGGAGCCGTATGGATTACTTTTATGATGGATGGATGCATGCATTTGGACTTCAAAATCTAAGTTACTATTCACTCCCATTATAAAGCTTGGAAGAGCTAGGATATTTTTTAATATAACTTCGACTGTGTTTGACTGAAAGAAGAAAGGCATATACACCTAGGATGACTTGAGGCTGAGATAATTATGGGCTAATTTTCATTTTTAGGTGAACTAACCCTTTAATGACTGAGTCATTCATTTAATTTAGTAATGAAGCAACTGACTGTATTTATGAAAGAATTATTGAAACATTGACATTCCCTTTGCTAATACAACCTATCATATGCATACTGTGGATCATACGCTGCTTGAGCAGATGTAGTCAGTTTTTTATGCAAAAGATGAGATAATTTCATTGGATGTCATGCATTTACATGTATGGCATTTAGACAGTTAGAAATACATACCGGTACTTGGTTTTAATGTTATCTTAAAGTGGGGTAGAATGGCAAAACTCAGCATTTTGTTTGTGTACCCCCTCTGTCACCTCACATACCCCCAGTTTGGTAACCACTGCACTGGAGCATTTGAATGTTTCATAAGAGTACTTAACTCTTTATCCTTCCAATTTCTGCTGATGTGTGTGATTATTTCACCACACCGTGTCAGTGCTCTAAATTAGTGATCATGATGCTGCTGTGTGTGTGTGAGACCTGATGATTAAGATCAGAATGAACCTTTATTTATTTGTATTAAATATTTTAATCAGTATTTTGTCCTTTTTTTATTGACAATCAGTTCATAATATTTATGGACAGAATTTCTAGGCGCAGCCAGGGGCCGGAGGGTGTCAGGTTCGGGGACCACACGATTTCCTCTCTGCTCTTTGCGGATGATGTTGTCGTGTTGGCTCCTTCAGACCAGGACCTTCAGCATGCACTGGGACGGTTTGCAGCCGAGTGTGAAGCGGCTGGGATGAGAATCAGCACCTCCAAATCTGAGGCCATGGTCCTCAGTCGGAGAAGGGTGGCTTGCTCTCTTCAGGTTGGTGGAGAGTTCCTGCCTCAAGTGGAGGAGTTTAAGTATCTTGGGGTCTTGTTCACGAGTGAGAGAAGGATGGAACGGGAGATTGACAGACTGATCGGTGCAGCTGCTGCAGTAATGCGGTCGATGTACCGGTCTGTCGTGGTGAAGAAAGAGCTAAGCCGCAAGGCGAAGCTCTCGATTTACCGGTCAATCTACGTTCCTACTCTCACCTATGGTCATGAGCTTTGGGTCATGACCGAAAGAACAAGATCCCGGATACAGGCGGCCGAAATGAGCTTTCTCCGCAGAGTGGCCGGGCGATCCCTTAGAGATAGGGTGAGGAGCTCGGTCACTCGGGAGGAGCTCAGAGTAGAGCCGCTGCTCCTCCACATCGAGAGGGGTCAGCTGAGGTGGCTCGGGCATCTGTTCCGGATGCCTCCTGGACGCCTTCCCGGGAAGGTGTTCCGGGCACGTCCCACCGGGAGGAGACCCCGGGGAAGACCTAGGACACGCTGGAGAGACTGTCTCCCGGCTGGCCTGGGAACGCCTCGGTGTCCCCCCGGAAGAGCTGGAGGAAGTGTCTAGGGAGAGGGAAGTCTGGGCATCTCTGCTTAGACTGCTGCCCCCGTGACCCGGCCCCGGATAAGCGGAAGAAGATGGATGGCTGGACAATCATTTCACTAATGTAATCACACATTTATGCCAAAATTCGTAATATTCAAAGTAGTCACTTTGTCAAGCATTACACCGTGTCCTAACCAGAAGCGATGCGATAAGATCCAGTCAAGTCATCTTCATTTATATAGCGCTTTTAACTATGTAGATTGTTTCAAAGCAGCTTTACAGAGATAAACGTATAATTTAAGGCAACAGAGATTGTTTTGGCTTTATAGAGGTTCTTGAACAAAGATATTTTCCAGCTAAAGTTAGTTTTGATTGATTCACTTCTGTCGAAATGATTATTAGTTATTAAATTAGAGGCCGCTAAGACGACACCGTTCTCTCTAAACAGACTTTAAACGCGAACCTGTGAGAAACGCTGCTCACGTGCGCATCAATAATTAATTCTGTAGTTATGTGCATTTGAATATATGTGCCCAGGTTTGTAATACCCTACAAACCATGCCTTAACAAACTACTTGTCTTGCCTATAAATATTGTTACAGAATTTTATTTTATTTTATCACTTCGGGGTTGGTACGCGAACCGAATTTTCCCACAATGCTTTATCTGTAGAGTGGTAAAAGGATCCTCCATAGGGAGAGGCTAGTTGGCACTTCAGCACTGCGTTGACATCGGGTCCAGGCGAAGGTCCTTCGTCAGATCTGGATACGGCCTGGATCCGGCAGGCTGCGGGAAAACCTCGGGATAAACAAAGACACTAAAATTAGCGTAGATGCCATTCTTCTTATGATGTAACGAGTAAATCTGGATTTAAGGGAAGTGTTCCCAGTTCCGGCTGACCTAATCTATGCAGCCTAACATTGAGTTATAGAAGTCTATAATGCATTATGTGAATGCTAGGTCAAAGAGATGTGTCTTTAATCTAGCTTTGAACTGACAGAGTGTGTCTGCTTCCCGGACAATGGTAGGAAGACTGTTCCAAAGTTTTGGTGCTAAATAGGAAAAGGATCTACCGCCAGTAGTCGATTTTTATATTCTAGGTATTATCAACTTGCCGGAATTTGGAGATCGCAATAGACGTGAAGGACTATAATGCGTTAAGAGCTCGCTCAAGTACTGCGGAGCTAAACCATTTAGTGCTTTGTAAGTAATCAGCAATATTTTAAAGTTTATACAATGTTTATTAGGAATCCAATGCAGTGTTGACAGAACGGGGCTAATATGGTCATACTTCCTGGTTCTGGAAAGAACTCGAGCTGCTGCGTTTTGAACTAGCTGTAGTTTGTTTAAGCGTGCAGGGCAACCACCCAGTAGAGCATTACAATAATCTAGCCTTGAGTTCATGAACGCATGAACTAATTGTTCCGCATTTGTCAATGAGAGCATATGGCGTAATTAAGATATATTTTTAAGATGGAAAAATGCGGTTTTACAGATACTAGACACGTGACTTTCAAATGAAAGATTGGTACCAAAGAGCACACCCAGGTTCCTAACCGACGACGAAGACTTAACAGAGCAGCCATCAAGTGTTAGACAGTATTCTAGGTTATTATGTCAGGAAGATTTTTGTCCAATAATTAGAACTCTGTTTTTTTCGTGCCAAGCAGTGCGTGCTCCACACCACAAACCGTTGGATATGCGTCAAAATCTTGTGTTTATTTGTGATAATCTTAGCCCTGTATTATTATTGTCTAACCCGTATTATGAATGACATTTGACGAATTGCTTTGTACATTTTTTGGATAAAAGCGTCTCTAAATATGTAGCCTAATAAATGTTATAATAATGATGATAATTATTATTATTATTTGCGTACACGGAACCCAAACACACCGCGTCTTCTAAGTCAGGTGACTGTAAATGCGCAAAAACTGTTTCTATTGCAGTTTTGCGAAATATTCCTTTTTGCACAGTTGGTCGCAAGATATATGTGCTTTGTAAAAGGAAGGACACACCTTGTGGGAAATGCCAGGCATGCAATGTTCACTTGTGTCTTCAGTTGAACATTTAGTTCCTCCACAGAGGAATTACAATAAAACAGATTGAAAAACAAAACCTTTGAATCTCTTAGGCTTGCCTCATGATGGGCCATTGGGGGAGTGTCTGTCACACCCCGGGTCTGAATCTCATTAATATTGATGGGCCATTACCATCGTATTGTTTTATGTGAACGATTAGGCAGGATGTTTTTCACATCATTTTGAAGCCAGAACTCGAAGCGACAATATCCATTAGTCAAAAGTCTTCGGAACACATATTTAGTATGCGTTTTGTGGTCTCATTTCAGCAACTTTCATTTTTCTTTTTTCAATAACCACGCATAAACATTATTCTCTTAAAAATACAAACATGTACATACACGTTGCTCACATATTATGGTAGCTCCGTTTGTGCTATATAGAGTGAATTTACACCTTTGCCATTAACATGTTTATAAATAACTGAAAAAATCACAAAGGTCAGGGCATTTCAAAACATCCCAAGGGCCCCAAAAACACCTTGGTCCCCAAAAACACCTTGGTCCCCAGAGGGTTAAGTAACGCATAGATCGATCAATCAAACAATCAAAGGAAAACCAGGTCTCATGAACTAATTACTAAATGATTATGGCAGGCACAGAACAACACACAACTAAACACCCAGGTAATATTAACAACGAACGAGCACAGGACAGCTAACACAGGGAGACTAAATAGGAAGGCAACCAAAGAGGGTAACGAGGGAAAGCAGGTGGAACAAATAACCCAATAACGAGGTAACAAGATGGGAGGGGCTAGAATATCCACCAAAGCACATGCCACACAGAGAACCCATGACGACCATGTGCTCACAGTAAACAAGATCATACATCACAAGACCCGGAATGTCACGGCTCTGTCACTAAACCAAGAATAACCAGAATAGTCGTGACAGAACCGTGACATTACCTCCCCTCTAAAGGGACGCCACCTGCCGTTCCTAAAAAGAGACATAAAACCACACAGGAACAAAAACAGACACAATCCAAGACACCGGCTCAGGCACAGCAACAGACACCGGCTCAGGCACAGCAACAGACACCGGCTCAGGCACAGCAACAGCAACAGACACCGGCTCAGGCACAGCAACAGACACCGGCTCAGGCACAGCAACAGCAACAGACACCGGTTCAGGCACAGCAACAGCAACAGACACCGGCTCAGGCACCGCAACAGCAGACGTGACGTGAAGCTCAGGCTCGGCAGGCGTGAAGCTCAGTATCGGCAGGCGTGTGCTTCCTCCATGCATGTAGAACAGTCAATGTATAGAAAAGGAAGACCACCTTCTTGACCATGGCAGGATGACTGATGATGGGCAGTTCTGGGATGATAGCGGGCTGGACGGTCACGGCCTTCGGGATGACAGCGGGCTGCTCGGAGGGGACGGCCTCCGGGACGACACCGGGCTGCTCGGAGGGGACGGCCTCCGGGACGACAGCGGGCTGCTCGGAGGGGACGGCCTCCGGGACGACAGCGGGCTGCTCGGAGGGGACGGCCTCCGGGACGACAGCGGGCTGCTCGGAGGGGACGGCCTCCGGGACGACAGCGGGCTGCAAGGAGGGGACGGCCTCCGGGTCTCTGGGAAGACTGGAGATCTTCCTCCTCCTCCGCTGTTTCTGATGGTGAGGCGGCGACATCCAACCTACCGCCTCTGGGGATTCTGTGACATCCGTGACTGCCTCTGGGGGTGTTGCAGTCTCCTGTGAGGGTATGGAAGCCATGTCAGGAGACACAGACGGGACTGATGTATCCCACTGGCTACGATGATGAAGGTAACTGGTGAATCCCCAAAAGTCCAGGATCTCCAGCCCCTTAATTTCCCAGCCCGGCAATGGGTCGTCAAGACACAAAAAGGTCCTTGAGTGTGGCCTCATTGTATCCCATACCTCTCGAGAGAGTCCAAAAAAATTGGGATAGATCACCCACCGACCGGCCCTGCTGACGTAGATTGGCCAGATTACAAAATCGCCCCATCCTCTCCTCAGCAGTGCTTGGAGGAGCGATACGAATACCCGTACTGCTGGATCTGTGCATATTGACAGAGTCCTTCTGTCACGATCCACACACGGGAAACAGGGGTTAGATCCACAAGCAGTTTATTAGGGTAATCCGAAGTCAGAAACAGAAACAGTCCAGGCTGGGGTCAAAACCAGAGAAGAAATCCAAAACATAAAACAATACAAAACAGGCAACAAAGCAGAACTCAGAAGTGGAATGATAATAGAAAAGGACTCCGTGACAAACACTGAAACAACCAGGGATATATACACATAGAACTCACAATGAAACAAGGAACAGCTGGGAACAATGATGACGGGGAACAGCTGAGTGCAATGAACAGTGATTGGTACAGACAAGGATTGTGAGGAATGCAGTTCATGAATGGTAACAGTAAGGGAGAGAGACCTCTAGTGGATACCCAGGGAAACACAAACCAGACACTGTGACAAGTGCAATTAGTGCAATTCCACTAATGCCAACATAATCCTCGCAGATATCATTTATTTCTAGAAAAGAACACAGTTGTGAGGATACTGCTTTTTCTAATATCTTTGACAGAAAAGGCAGATTCGAGATTGGCCTGTAATTTACTAATTCTGTATGATCAAGTTGCGTTTTTTAACAAGCGTTTTAATCATAGCCAGCTTAAAGGTTTTTGGTATGTATCCTAGAGACAAAGACGAATTAATGATATTAACCCTCTGGGGTCTGAGGTGTTTTCTGGGTCCTGGAGGTGTTCTGACATGCTCTAACATTTCTGTTACTTGTGACATTTTCATGGCTAAAGTCTTATTACACTATATTCAGCACAAACTCTGCTACAATAATATGTCAGCAGCATGTATGTCAAATTTTGTACTTTTGAGATAATAACATTTATGCGTGGTTTGTGAAAATGACAAAAAAAATTGTCACTGAAATAAGGTCATGAAACCCAAACTGATTATTTCTTCACAAGACTTTTGTATCACGTAGCCTAGAATATTTGCTCCAAAACTATGTGAAAATCACCCTGACTACTCATTCAGATAAGACAATATATTGATTGAAAATTTGTAAGACATGTCTTGTGCAACTTTAACACCCCTTATCCACCCCTAACTACTACTTTCTCAAGTTTTGAACTTCCCTCCGTTCAAGTCATTTCTGACATTATTCATAAATCTAAACCCTGCACATGCCAGCTTGACCCACTTCCGTCCACTTTGGTCAAATTCTGTTGCTGTTCACTTGCCCCTCTCATCACTGAGATTATTCACTCCTCTCTAAGTTCCGGTTCCGTCCCCCCTTCACTCAAAACTGCCTCGGTCACACCCATTCTGAAAAAACCTGGTCTGGACCCCACTAATTTCAGCAATCTTCGTCCAATATCTAACTTACCCTTCTTATCTTTAATTCTGGAAAAAACAGTCGCTTCTCAACTTCATAATCACCTCATGGCTAACAGCATCTACGAGCAGTTTCAATCCGGCTTCCGTCCCCTGCATAGCACTGAAACCGCACTCCTCAAAATTTCAGATGACCTTCTCATGGCTTCTGATTCTGGGTTACTTTCTATTCTCATTCTACTGGACCTCACAGCAGCTTTTGATACCATTTCTCATCCTACCCTCCTTAGTCGATTATCATCTATTGGTATCACCCACACTCCCATTGCCTGGTTTACTTCATACATTTCGGATCGCACACAGTTCATACAACTCAAATCCCAGAAATCCGTTACCTTCCCTGTCTCCGCTGGAGTGCCAAAAAGGATCTGTATTGGGGCCTCTCCTTTTTATCATCTACATCCTCCCTCTTGGTCACATCCTCCGTAAACATAACATTCAATTTCATTGCTACGCGGACGACACCCAGCTCTACCTCTCTACTAAACCATCTTCTTTACTCCCACCAACCTCTCTTACCCTCTGTCTCCAAGAAATCCATTCTTGGTTCTCATCCAACTTCCTCAAACTAAACAGTTCAAAAAACCGAAGTTCTTCTGGTGGGCACACCACATACTGTCTCCAAAGCTAATACAGTTTCCATTGTCATTGATAATTCAATTGTTCTTCCCTCCCCTCAGGTTAAGAGTCTGGGCGTCGTCCTCGACAGCACATTATCATTCCACTCTCACATAAATAGCATCACCCGGTCCGCCTATTTCCACCTGCGTAACATCTCCCGTCTTCGCCCCTCTCTCACTCCACAAACCACTGCCATCCTGGTCCACAGCCTCGTCACATCGCGGATAGACTACTGCAACTCACTCCTGTTTGGTCTCCCTAATAAATCGCTCCAGAAGTTGCAGCTCCTACAGAACTCTGCTGCACGTCTGATTACTCGGACCCCCATTTTTCATCATATCACTCCTATTTTGCAACAACTTCACTGGCTTCCCATTAAACAGAGGATCATTTTTAAAATACTTCTCATTACTTACAAAGCTCTTCATAATATGGCTCCTCCTTATATCTCAGATCTCCTCCATTTAAACATCCCTACCCGTTCACTCCGATCCTCGAACACCGGCCAGCTTTCTGTCCCCCCTCCCCGTCTTGTCACAATGGGGAGCAGGGCGTTTAGTCGCTCTGCTCCCCATCTTTGGAACTCACTCCCTCCAGACCTTCGCACCATTGACTCATTTTATCTTTTCAAATCCAAACTTAAAACTCTGTTGTTTAGACAGTCATTTTCCACCTGACCCATATCTCTTTAATGTTGTCTTGCCAATTTTATTTGTTTACTGTTTTAATGTTTTTATCTGCTCTGTACAGTGTCCTTGGGTGTCCTGATAAGGCGCTTTAAATAAAATGTATTATTATTATTATTATTATTATTGTGTAAGAAAGCTTTATGCGAGTAGGTATAAACCTCCCATGAATATTGAGCGTTTCACACCTGAGAAAGACAAAGAGCCTCCCATAATGGCCCTATTAGGAGCTCTCAGGGCCTATCATTATGAGGAACCTTGCACAAAGAATGAGGAGTTTAAAAAAGAATGGCTAAGAATGTCACTTAAGAGCCTGATTTGATCTTAGATGGAATAAGTATATTTAACAAGAAATGTATTAACATTGCCTACATTTCCACATTTCTTTATTGAAATTGATACATTTCTCAAATCACTAAGGTTGGTTAAAAACAAAAAAAAGTGACAGGTTCTTTAAATATTATGATGTTTTTTTGGTAATACCACTGATGCATAATGTTTCCTCTGTATATATTTATCATGTTATTTTTATTTATTTATTTATTTAAAAAAAAAAATTTGTGAAGCTTTATATATATATTTTATATAATTTCATTCCTGTAGAAATTACATCTGTTCTGTTCAGGTCTGTTGATTGTTTGAAACACAATAAAAATAAAAAAATAAAAAAAAAAGAACAGGCAACTATTGAAGACCATATCCAAGACCATTTTGGGGGATTTCCGCCTGGAATGGCCTACCCAAATTGAAAAGCCTGCCACATCCACATGCTTTTGCCAAAGTAGACAATTTTGGTGTCATTTCACAGGAAACCCTTTGAAGTATCATAAAAAGGGCTCAAAGTAATAAACATTTAAGTATATGTTGATTGAGCACAGTAATAAACTCCCCAAAAAAGAAGCGCTTTTATTTTTTTTATTTTAAATTCATTTTTGAAAGTGTATAATTCCGGCCCTGTGTTCTCTAGCAACATGCAGACAGTTGTGGCTGTTTCCACTAGATGCCAGCAACCACTGGAAAAAATATTTTTTTCTGTATAATAAAAATGAAAAAGAGGTTCAAATTAATCTGAAGGGAGGAATATTACCTTTTTTTAAATGTAATTTCCATCTACCTAAATCTAAACTCTGCCCTTACTCATAAATGGGTGGATATAATGCAATATTCCAGTGTAATTTTACAGAAAACGCATTTGAAATTACATAAAACACTGCTGAATGTGTACATTCATATTATACATATTACATATTATAGTACATGTTGTCTGTGCTACAATAATCAAACAGAAAATCAATATTTTAATAAAATAATTGAATAAAAGTGTGACAATTTGTAAGATTATTCGATCTATGATTTTCTCACAATGAAATAATCTATATTGGCAAATTCCTTAGAATGAGAGCTTTCTTGTGATATATGATTGACTGTTTTGTGAAATATATATATATATATATATATATATATCAAAAAAATCTTATAAATATTTCTTTGCAATCAAAAATTATTTTACGTCGGAGCTGTCGTGCTGCACGCGGGGGTGAACGACATCAGGCTGCGGCAGACGGAGGTTCTGAAGAGGGACTACAGGAGCCTGATCGAGACGGTACGCAGAACATCGCCTGAAGCAAAGATCGTCGTGTCTGGACTGCTTCCCACGTACCGACA
Organism: Phoxinus phoxinus; assembly: GCF_949152265.1. Classification (NCBI taxonomy): domain Eukaryota; kingdom Metazoa; phylum Chordata; class Actinopteri; order Cypriniformes; family Leuciscidae; genus Phoxinus; species Phoxinus phoxinus. The sequence continues at coordinate 34,940,696 of NC_136884.1, read as the reverse complement.
AGGACAAGAAAGGTTCAGTAGATTGTTTGCACTAAATGAATGGTTAATGTCATGGTGTAATGAACAGAGACTGCTCTTTGTAAATAATTGGAATCTGTTTTGGGAGCGACCTAGGCTCTACCGTGCTGATGGCCTGCACCCCAGCAAAATCGGAGCGGCTGTTCTGTCGGACAACATCTCCAAGACGTTACACACCATATGACTAGTAAGTCAAAGTCCAAATCAAATTCTTTGCTGTCCCAAATTAATTGATATAAGTACCAGTGTAGAACACTATATAGAAACTGTGTCTATTCCTCGTTTAGTGAGGCCAAACAATAAATCTACTGTAGGATCTAAGAAAAATCTAATTGTGATTAAACCAGAAAATCTCAATATTAGTGAACAAAAACAATTTCTAAAGCTAGGTCTTCTAAACATTAGATCGCTTTACACCTAAGGCGGTTATTGTAAATGAAATGGTCACTGATAATAGCTTCGATGTACTCTGCCTTACTGAAACCTGGCTTAAATCGAATGATTATTTCGGTCTTAATGAGTCCACTCCACCAGGATACGGTTATAAGCATGAGCCCCGTCTGATTGGTCGTGGCGGCGGTGTTGCAACAATCTATAGAGATATTCTTAATGTTACTCAGAAAACAGGCCACAGGTTTAATTCGTTTGAAGTACTTGTGCTAAATGTTACGCTCCTAGATGTAAGAAAGAAATCCCTATTATCTCTAGCCTTGGATACTGTATATAGACCGCCAGGGCCTTACGCTGATTTCCTAAAAGAGTTTGCAGATTTTCTCTCAGATCTATTAGTCAATGTCGATAAGGCAATAATTGTTGGAGATTTCAACATACACGTTGATAACACAAATGATGCGTTAGGAGCTGCGTTCACAGATTTATTAAACTCCTTTGGGGTCAAGCAAAACGTTAGTGGTCCCACTCATCGTCTTAATCATACTCTAGATTTAATTATATCATATGGAACCAGTGGTGTAGTCTAAGTGATACGCAGGTATACGCCGTATACCCACTAGGAAATGCCAAGTATTTCCTTATACCCACTAAAAAAAGTGTGAGGATACGTAACAACTTAGTTTTGTGACAGAACTTTCACACTTTCATTCATAAATTCACTGCGTCTGTGTTTGCAATGGACACAGATCAAATCGCGTGAATATTAAAAACTCAAAGAGACTGCAGTTGTTCAACGCGTCTCTGGGAATGAGCGCTCAATGTGTGCTCTACTACACTGAAGCAAGCACGTGCTTGTGTCAGTGCTTCACTGTAGCTATGAGGACATGATGTAGGCTACACATGACACATGAACTTCATCACAGAGCTGAGAGTCACTTCATGAGAATTTCACCATTTCATTTGATAAAACTATCGCCATTCATTCGTATCATACACACACAGAAACTGTAATGTCTTTACGACAACCTGTCAAAATAAAAGTTCGGCATAAACTCAAAGAAATTATGAAAGAAATTCATAGGGTACATGTTTTAATTTAAACAGTAAACTTGCCAAAACAATAACACCATTTTCTTTCAAAAGCACCATTTCTAAAAGTAAATTTGTATTTGTGCCTATAATGTTTTTATTATTGTCAGCTGATAAAACCTGTGCTTCAGGGACCATATTCATATAACATCTAAGGCTAAATGTAGCTCTTAACTGGCTGAGTTAAATGGTGATTAACACTAAACAGTAGAAAATCAGTCCAGTCTCCTCAGCTGTAAATGTCATTGGCTGTTAAAGTCTTGTGTTGCTTATAATAAATTGACATGTTGATAACACTTAGTCTCATAATGCTCTCAATTACATGTCGTTGCATAGGCTACTGTATGCATTAGTGAGTGTGGTGGTGCTTATGGGGTGATGAGACGGGTTAGGCGGGGGGAGGGGGTTGGGGGTCACAGACAGTATACTCACTACAAAAAACTAGACTACACCACTCCAACCGATATAGATATTATACCGTAAAGTGATGATGTCACTGATCATTACATGGTAACTTGCATACTACGTACGGCTGAAATGTGTCATGTTGCGCCGCGTTATCGGCCAGGCAGAACAATCCTTCCAACCACTATAGATAGATTCTTGAATAGCTTACCTGATCTATCTCCGCTCCTCAGTGAACCCAAACTAACAGATGAGCTAGAGGAAATGACTAGCAGTATGAGCACCATTTTCTCTAGTACATTAGAAATTGTTGCACCAATTAGATTAAAAAAGGTTAGAGAGAAAACTAAAGCACCATGGTACAACAGTGCTACGCATGTTATCAAGAGAGAAACTCGTAACTTAGAGCGCAAATGGAAACAAACTAATTTAGAGGTCTTTAGAATCGCGTGGAAAGACAGTATGTCACGTTATAAAAAGGCTCTAAAAGCAGCCAGGGCTGAGCATCTCCGCAAACTAATAGAAAATAACCAAAACAATCCAAGGTTTTTATTTAACACCGTGGCTAGATTAACAAATAAACAGACATCACCTGAACAAAATATTCCGTTACATTTTAATAGTAATGATTTCATGAATTTCTTCACTGAGAAAATAGAAAGCATCAGAAACACAATTGTAAAGTACAATCTTTGACAGCGTCTTATGATTCAGCCTCAATTATCGCCCCTCAAGAACAACTACAGTGCTTTACAACTATAGGACAGGAAGAGCTAAATAAACTTATCACTGCATCTAAACCAACAACATGTTTATTAGATCCAATACCCACTAAACTACTGAAAGAAGTGTTACCTGTAGTGGAAGAGCCTCTTCTCAATATTATTAACTCGTCTCTATCTTTAGGACATGTTCCAAAAACATTCAAGCTGGCAGTTATAAAACCTCTTATTAAGAAACCACAATTAGATCCAAATAACCTAGCAAATTACAGACCCATTTCAAATCTTCCATTTATGTCTAAAATACTAGAAAAAGTTGTGTCCGCTCAATTGTGCTCTTTCTTGCAAGAAAACGATATCTATGAAAAGTTTCAGTCAGGATTCAGGCCACATCATAGCACAGAAACTGCACTCGTTATTACAAATGATTTACTTTTAGCTTCTGACCAAGGCTGTATCTCAATACTAGTTTTACACGATCTTAGTGCTGCGTTCGACACTATAGATCATAAAACACTCTTAGATCGACTTCAAAATTACACTGGTGTTCAGGGACAGGCATTAAGCTGGTTTAGATCGTACCTATCAGACCGTTACCATTTTGTCCATTTAAATGGGGAAAAATCAAAGATAACGTCAGTAAATTATGGAGTGCCGCAGGGATCTGTATTAGGCCCCCTGCTATTCTCAATTTATATGCTGCCACTTGGTAATATTATAAGAAAACATGGAATAAGTTTCCACTGTTATGCTGATGACACTCAATTATATATTTCATCAAGACCAGATGATAACACTAAATTATCTAAAATGACAGAGTGTGTTAAAGATATAAAATATTGGATGACGTGTAATTTTCTTCTATTAAATTCAGATAAAACGGAGGTATTACTGATTGGTCCAAAAAACATCCCACAAAACCTCTTACAATACAACCTTAATGTAGATGGACGTCCTGTTACTTTATCCTCTACAGTAAAAGATCTGGGTGTTATACTAGACCGCAACTTGTCTTTTGAAAATCATATTTCAAATGTCACAAGAACAGCCTTTTTCCACCTTAGAAACATTGCTAAGCTACGTAATATGCTATCAGTTTCTGATGCAGAAAAGTTAGTTCATGCATTCATGACCTCGAGACTAGATTACTGTAATGCTTTATTAGCTGGTTGTCCTGCATCCTCAGTAAACAAGCTACAGTTAGTCCAAAATGCAGCCGCTAGAGTTCTTACTAGGTCAAGAAAATATGATCATATAACACCAATTTTATCTTCTCTACACTGGTTACCTATTAAGTTCCGTATCAATTACAAAGTATTGTTACTGACCTATAAAGCCCTAAATGGTTTAGCTCCTGTGTATTTAAGAGGTCTTCTATCGCCATATAATCCATCGCGCTCTTTAAGATCGCTAAATTCGAGGCTTCTGGTCGTACCGAGGATATCTAAAGGAGGGAGGGCGTTTTCACATCTAGCTCCTAAACTCTGGAATAGCCTTCCTGATATTGTCCGAGGTTCAGACTCGCTCTCCCAGTTTAAAACTAGATTAAAGACGCATCTCTTTAGCCAAGCATTCACATGATGCATCTCATACCTTTTATACTACAGTTAAATCAGATCAAATGCATTCATATTATGAACAGCAGCTACGCTAATTATTTCCCATCTGCCTTTTTTGTTGTTATCTCGGGACGCCTGTCCCTATAACTCAAATAGAGTTTGTCAGCTCCAGTTATGTATCCAGCCTCTCATGGAGACTTCAGATGCCCCAACGCCTGTGATGAGATGACCCAACGCCGGCGATATGTTATGCCCTAAATTTTATGATTAACTAACTGTATTTTTGTATGTATATTTTTGAAATGCATTTTCTGTAAAGCTGCTTTGAAACAATATGTATTGTGAAAAGCGCTATACAAATAAACTTGAATTGAATTGAATAAAAGCACCAATGTATATTTAAGCTAATATTTGATAAAAACAAATATCATAAATATCATAAAAACAAAAGTGATGGTATTCTTTGTAAAGTTTAGATTCTAAGCTTTCAAATGATACCATAAATTGTGTAATAGTGTGATGATGAAGACTCAGAAAGCTCATGCAGATCCATGTGCAGAGTGTTTAATGAAACAGCAGACAGAAAACAGTATAAGAATACAGGCAGGGGCAGTAAACGGGGCAGGCAGTTCAGACGAGGCAAACAGATCCAAAACATGAAGCCAACAGGTAAACCACCAGAAAGTCCAAGTCCAATACACAGAAAATTCCAATACAAGGTTCAAACACTCAGAGTTGTATCCAAAAGGAAGAACAATACTTTGCAAGTCAAGTGTGTGCAAGCTGGGCTATTTATAGCTAGACTAATGAACAAGATGCAGTTCAGGTGTGTTTGTGACCCCGGAAGTCAATAATCAGGTTGTGGCTCCCTCCTGTGGTGCACAGGTGGTATTACAGATGGAGGTACTGGTATGACAAATAGCATATAGGGAAGTCTATAAAAAGGACTTGCGAACATTATAACGAAGATTTTCGGATCTGGTACAGGGTCCGTGGATTTAAAGAATCTGGATTGAAAAATCTACAGGACCCTGGAGTATTGTATTATGTTATGACAATTAATAATAATAAAAAAGCAGGCAGACATTCTTTTACATTCTTTATTTGTTGCTTCTTCATGTCAGACAATTTCCATCAGGCTTAAAACAATCACCCCGTAATGCAAAGTAGAGAGGGAAAATTATTATTATTATCTTTTTTACATTATTAATGAAAAAAAAAGCTAAAAATTGTACACTGCATTCTACTCAGTTCTGAATATTGGAATGTCTGTCTTCTATGTAGAGAAAATGCAGATATTGTTATGGCACCTACAGTAAAAGGAGAAAGCCTTGCGATTCTTGATGTGAAAGTGAAAGAGTTCTTGCGAGATGTATTTGACTTCATCACTTCAAGTGTCATTATCTAATACATTATGCAAGACTTTTGTCATCTTATGGTCTGCTTTGGTGTGTGTGTTTTGAAAGTAAGCATCGGTAGGCTACTTTAAAAATGTATCTAACACCTGTAGAAACTTCATTAAATTTTCTCTGTTAGATTTCATATTTTGAATACTGTATAGTGCTGCTATAATCAACACAACAAACCACTCTATCTGGTTTTATTTCCGCCCCCCGCTGTAACCCTACAATAATCGCCATCATCTTGGCCGTATAAACTGACAACTGATCGGATAATCTTTTCACAATACTTACATTTAGTGTGTGTATGTTTATGCCTATGCCTACTCTATCTTCTTCGTCTTTGGATCCATCTGTATAAATATCTAAATAACTAAAATATTCACTTCTTATATACTGACTTGCCATGTGACCTTTCTCACACTCTTCCCATTCTTTCTTTAATTTTATTCGGACCAGAGTCCGAAGTCTCAAGAGATTTTGCAACATTTTCCTGTGTTCACAGTCGGGACTCCAGTTAAAAAATCTATTTGTGTGTGGTGTGCTATCATACAGTTGGTACTCAACCAGAATAATACTTTTACCGCCGCGGTAAAATTGCGGGGTGTATTTGCTGCCTTTGACCGCTAAGACGCGCTACTATCGCAGACTTTGAAAAGTGTCAGTTTATTCTCTCTATTGCGTAATCTGCCGCCGGCCCGCGGCTCATTGAGAGTGATTGAAATGTGGTAACAGATCAATTCACGTGAAACATGTAGTAAACGAATTCATAATCACAAGACTGAAATTAATTTGAATACATTTAGGCCCCGTTTACACGATGGGAAAACGCAGATATTTCTCTGCGTTTTGGCCTGTCATTTACACGAAAACGCCGTTTTTATCCCAGAAAACGATTATTTCTAAAAACTCCGGCCAAAGTGGAGATTTCTGAAAACGCCGGTTATATGTTGTCGTGTCAACTGGGAGAAACGGGGTTTGTAACGAATGGGCCAGAATCATGATTTTATTTCTCTTTGCAAAAATCCACATTCCTTCGTGCTGCCACCCTCTGAACTCAGATATGTAAATCAAGACTCACAAGAACCTAAATTACCGCCATGGCTCCGCCGTGGCCGGATTCCGAGTGTCTCTTGACACCTTTACGACTCGTGAATGACCACGCAACACAAGACAGACCCCCAGATCTTGATAACCGAGCTTCGAAGCCCCCAGAACGCTCTCCTCACCCAAGGGGAGGAGGGAAAACAGCGCAACAGGAATGTCTGCGCGTACACACACACACATACTAAGACACACACACACATGAGCTAATTCACGGACTTTTCTCACTGAAAACTAGCTTTTAAATGTATGAAATGTATCGCTTTTGTGGTTAAATCTATGTACATGTAGCTCTGAGGTGTGCAGGATGAAAACCAAACTCTATATGCCCAGAATTACAAACAATCCTATATCTCTGTGTCCGGACTCGCAAAATTGTCGTTTGTGGTGTCTGTAGAATGGTAAAAACCCGACGGCGTCGAATCTCGACGACAAATCACAAAAAGACGCATTATTTCATAAATACCATCTTTCTGAGAATAAATGCTCAATTTTGACATCACTATAAATTATGTAAGGAGGGTGGGACGATTCAAACAAAGAACGTCTTTCCCGCCTCCGTTTCTGAACAACGATTGGCCCAGCCATGAGAAATAGGTGTAACCCAGCTGGCCCTTAAGGCCAAGCCTCTGCCGTTATTCTTTGCACTCCGCCAAAGAGAAGAATCTACTCATCTTCACGAGAAAACTCCGCCAAGGAGCTTCTTCGTTTTATTTTCTGAAAACTTCGTTTTCATCTTAGACTTTTCTTTATTTCCGTCTGAGTTCCGTCACCTTTCGGTAAAGTGTTACACTCGTGTGAGCGGCCGAAATTGCGCAACACCTGCGTCAGGAAGGAACTCCGGGAAACTGCAGGACAATTTGAAATCAGCACACACACCTCTGAGAGCCAGATTTAAGCAAGTATTTTATCTCACGATTGAAACTGCTGTTTAAAGGTTGTCTAGAATATTCCTGCGAATATTTTAATACATACTTGGGGTCTCTTTGGAAAGTAACTGAATTGAAAATTGTCACTCTATCTCTCTCTCACTCGCTCCCTGATTCATTCTCTCATTCTTTCTCTCTCTCCCCTCATATTATTCGTTAATTTGAGTTATTTCGTTGGTACCTTATGTGTTTTGTTTACTCTATATATATATATATGCATATTTACTCCGTGTGAAATTGTAGTTTTGTATTCTTTAGTCTGTTTTATTAAAATCCAATAATTGCATTGAAGATTGAATCTGTTATTTGCTCACAAACTCAAAAGTCAATGAAGCGCAAGATCTAACGTTACCTAAGCTGTATTGTGTATTATTTAAGTAATACAAACTGTACAAACATAGGAACTATTAATTGTCCTGATCAGATACTTAATTTTCCTAGGAAGTACGTTTATTGATGTAGGATAAGGAAATCTGAGTTTTAGTTTGCAGGACAAACAAAAATGCCAGATAACTGAAACTAAATTGATAAAGGTTACGTGTACATGATTAAATATCCCCTTTATTGGGAAGGTTAATTTCTTAAGATAACAAGCAAATCATATTCATAGACTCATGAATATCCAGTCCATTTGAACTAATATTCCCCGAGACTCATTTGAGACTGATTGTTGTTACAGGTTTTAGGTTCTCTCTTGTCGATTCTGAGGATTCTGATTGGCTTGCTTGGCTTTATCCTTCTCCCTACACTGCCGCCCATAGGTTTGGCATAGTTATGATGGCGCTCGACAGCGTATTTATGCGGGTTGTGTGCACGATGTTATTATTGAAAACGGAGGAGGAGAAATATTCGTTTCTCTAAATACCCGGCTATGTGTAAATGTGGCCTTAATAAATAATGAAAACATTTCAACACAAAACATTGCAATAGAAAAATATTAGGCTACATCAATGAGGCTTTGCAAGAGCATAAGACGTGATCTTAACAGCGGTCCGACGATAGCTCTGTGGACAACGCAACAGCACGAGCTTCACAGAGCTTCAAGCGATGGGAGATCGAATCTCATTAGCTTTGGCTGACAGCGTGAATGTTTTACCATTCTTGATGTTTAGATAGGTAACTGTTTATTAAAGTCAAGCGTTTTGTTTAATTATCAATGGCACAAACATAAATTTGCTACATTCGAGTAGAGCCGCTGCACAGACGAGAAAACTGATGAAGGAAGATTGTCAGCCGATCGCGTCAGAAAATGAAAATGATGAAGCTAGTCTTTAATCTGCTAAATTATTGTTTTGTGAATCATTCACGAAATTGAGATGACTAACATTGATACCCGCCATAGCAAAGGAAGACATTTTTAAAAACAGATCCTGGACATTTCAAGGTTTAAATAAAGTGTCGGGGCAGTTTATTTTTTTTAAAACAGGGTTGCATCGAGTTAGAGTTTAATAAGTAAGAAACAGAATCTTATTCTTGCGACATTTTAAATCTGTATTGCCAAAGAAATTGCAGCTAAATAAACAATTAAAACAGTAGGCTAGTCTACAAAATGAAAATAGTTCAAAGCAAAATAAATTAAGATCATGCGTTTTTCTTTGCCACTCTCTCGCGCTGGATCTCTATTATTTTAGTTTATTTAGTCTCCCTGCACTGCGCGCGCCGGGTCTCTCTCGAAATGAAACATTTCAGGGTAAAAACCCATCATACAGCTGATAATACTGTATGTCGCTGTGTCATCCATACAAATCATGAAAAAAACCTGTAACACCTGTAATCAAAAACACAGAATGTCTCGTTGAATTCACCGTACAATAAAACGAGATGGATCGCGAATAAAAGAGCTCTGTATCTGCTGCTCATCGCATTCGTTTAGTTGGCAAGAATGCATTTCGTAAATAGTTTATGTTTAGATAATGCCAGAATGTTTGTCAAACACACTGCTCAAACATGTTAAAACTCTACAAAACCAGTTGAAACAAATGGGAAAAAAACCAATGCGTCGTGGTGCTGCTGCTAAACTAAATAACATTTATAGAATAATGATGAACTTAAATGAAACAATATTGCAACATTTCGACAAATAAATTATCTGAACTGTTTTTACAATTTAATTCAGGGCGATTTAGCCTAGACTACATTTAATTATAGCGAGATTTTCACCCTTGTCCGTTCATCATTGGGAAGCGCTCACATGATTGCTAAACATGTTTGAGTAGATCCTCTGCACCTCTCGGTTTCATACGGATTACCTAATCAGATAACATTTATTAAATATTTAGACATTTAAAGGCTTTAGACATAGCCGATTTCTTATTGTGACTGAGCGGAGGAAGGCAAGGCAAGTTTATTTATATAGCACATTTCATACACAATGGTAATTCAAAGTGCTTTACATAGAAGAAATTAAAATAATCAAAAGAAATAAGAATAATTAAAACAGGAAAGTGGCTTTCGGTTCATTTTTGTGACGCGCAGTTCCCGGAGACAGAGACGACAGATAAACTTTTGTCGTTAGCCTAATATGAATAAAAGTTTACAGTTTTGAACGATGTAGGCTACTCTACTCTGATCTGTATGACTATAGCATTACGGTGTAGCCTATTAGGGCCTAAGTTATTTTAGCTGTTATGACAAAAAAATAAATACAAATGAACGCGCCGCCGCGTTCGTCGAACACTAATTCAACATGCCAGAATAAAACCCGACTTTAGAACAATGGATAGCGCCACTCGGCGTGGTGTGCCAAAATACTTAATTATGAACTTCAATATTTCATTCAAAATAATCTCAAAACGCTTTGTGACATTTTGAAAGCCGTGCATGCATTAAGGCCACTGGAACCATGAACGTAACTGAAACTGGTTCTGATTTTATTGTTTGTCGTTTAAACGTGCCTGTTGCATATCTTTATTTTATATGGTCTATTGGTGAAGTAATTTATAGCATTGATTACTGTGGAGGGGGGATTAGAATAATTCAGCAGAAGCAGGGATGTTTAGACCAGAAGGAAATCCCCGTCCCTGGCAAATCGCACCTTGCTTAAAACCATGTTTTTACAAACTCTTTATAGGAACCAAAAAAAGGCTGTCCTATTTAAAAAAAAATGTTTTGTTTCTTTGTTGTTTGTCTGCATTAATAATAGGCTATGACATGCATTAAAGATACAATATGTAACAATTTTGTAATAAAAGATCCAAAAGTCACTTGGACAGTGTGATATATTTCCTGCAGTTATGTACTTACAATACCCGGGAAAAAATGTTGCCTGTCAGTGACGCAATATCCGCTCTATCCTTGGTTTCCGCAATATCACGTGGACAAATGCGGAAGTGGTGGTTATCGCTGTTGTGTACATCAAATTCAACAATGTTGTGAGGTGACGATCATCTGGAACATATCTGTCTATGATGAGAATGCTTATTATCATACTGGTTTGAGATGAACATTGTGCATTTGGGTCAAACAATTGTTTTTGTGTATTTCTTGTTTTCTCCTTTGGTTTTCTTTATTTTGTGGTGTGAGTCTGTGTGTTCTTTATTGTAGGCCTTGGCGGCAAGGAAACTAAGGGCGGCAGCCCTCCTCATCTTGGTGGTGGTATTTTGGAGTGACTGCTGTGCCACCCGGAGGTGTTTGACTGTGTAGTGCGAGTGCACGTGTGTTTGGGTTTTCTTTGTTTCTTTCTTTTTAGGAGAATAGAGAGGCCCCTTGGGTTGAGGGACTTGGCTGCCGTCCCCAATTTCCGTCGCCAGGAGCGTTCAATTTTGTATATCATTTTTGTTGATAGTGATTTTCCTTCTTTGTGATTGTTTGGATCATTTTAATGAATAAAAGTGATTTTACTGTTTGTACCTCACCCATGTCTCATACCTGACTCCGGCCGATACGAGCCTGTGAGCCTTGTGTGCTCCTAGTATATCAAGGGCGATTCCCTGGTAAAAAGACCCCAGGGTGGCGTAGTTGGATTATTTATTTTGTGTCCCTGTTGTAAGAACTCGGTCGCCACACATACATGCAATTAACCTACTGTGTCATTATTTTTTAGATGTGTTCAAATGGACACAAAACTATGGATGTGGAATTCACAGCCCACACTTAAATATGGCATGCAGGCAGGGGATTTCATGATGGCCACAAACATTCTCCTGTCAGGAAATAATTACTACAAAGTAGCACACCTATTCAACTATTTGAACATGGGCTTTCTAGAGAAGGACACATTTTTTTTAACATTCAGGACACATACTGCATTGGAGCAATAAAGAACGTGTGGGAGGAGAAGAGATCTGCAGCCATTCAACGTGCAAAGAGTAAAGATGGTGTTGTCATATTAGGTATGTTACATGGTATCTAAAAAAAATTGACAACTAGCAAATAACCACATGAATTCTTGAACATTAAGTTTTTTTTGTATAATTTTTTTTGTTTTATTGATTTTGTTTCTTTATTACAATATTTTTAGAAAAGTATACCGATTCTTCAATGTTTGCTTATTGTTAATATTATGCTTGTTTGTCATTTATAGTGTGTAGTAGTGATCATTTACAGATTTATTGTTTCCTGTACAGCAGATGGACGAATGGACAGTCCTGGGTACTGTGCCCAGTATTGCTCCTACACTGCCATGGAGAATGATTCAAAAGAAATCAGCTCAGTTGTTACCATCGATAAGAGGCAGACTGCACACAATTCTGTGATCATGGAGAAAGAGGCTTTTGTCACGACGGTGGACAAACTTCTTGGTGAAGTTAAGATTGCAGAAATTTGCACTGATGCTCACACACAAATTGCCTCTGTTATGAGTAAGTTGGTATTACTTATTGAAACAAATACCAGAAAGTGCTTCTGATATGTTACACATGTGTACTGTATGATTTGTCAGCTGCTCTTTTTCTCCCTTTTAAGATAAAACAACTGGTCGCTATAAAGACACAGGAATTGTTCACTCATGGGACATATGGCACGGGGCAAAGAATTTAGCCAAGATGATCTCTGCGGTAATTTGTCATTCTTGAGGCTTTTTGTTGTGCAGGTATACATCTAATGTTGTTGTAAGCTAAATTGTACTAAACCACATATGTTACTGTATGTGCAAACTTAGGCAGCACAGCAATCTAGACAAAAGATCCTCCTGCACTGGTTAAAAGAAATTGTAAATCACTTCTGGTTCTGCTGTAAGACAGCAGACACAGAGCAACAGTTCCTTGTAAGTATTACACAAGCACATTTTATCTAATTTCTTTCATACAAAAAAAAAAAAGTATATAATGTCCATACACCTACTCATGTGCATCGATGTGCTATGTTAGAGTATTTATTCACACGTTATGCTGGTGATACCTTTTATACCTTTAAAAAAAAAAAATAATTCTCAGAGCACTGCATAAAGAGTACATAGAGAGCTGCCAGTGTCTCAGTGTGCACGCAGTGTGTTTATCGTGCAATTTTTGCGTGTATATGATATGCAGTTTTCGCGTGCATTTGATACGCACTTCATTGCGTTTAACACACACGCATCCCACACACACTAATTCTACCCAAACGTATAATACACACGCACCCCACACCACTACTAAACCCACCCTAACCAACCCAAGCGTATCCTATGCACGTAAAAACTTTCCGTGGAAAAAATTACACGATAAACACACTGCGTGTTATACAGACGCATTTAGTGTGATCGAGTTGCGACATCACAGATGATTCCGTCATCTGACATCACAGAATAAGCCGTTCCTCTTCGGGTAAGTCTAGTAGGCCTATTTTAATGCCAACTGCAAATCTTGCATATCAAGTAGGATAGCAAACACCGTTGCCATTCAACAGCAAGTGTAACAACGTGTGCAAAATGTTTTAACAAAGTTCCAACACTTTATACGAGGCTATACTGTGTGTGTTCAATATTTCTGCTCAGTGTCAGATATTTCTCTGCTTAAAGTAAAAGTCATAATATGTGAAGACAAAATGTTGATCTTAACTTAAGTGTTTTACATCAATAGCCTATTAAACGGCGCAATTTTTCATTTAATCAGAAAATATTTAAATATTTAAGTTAAAATTGTGTCCAGTTTGGCCCTGTAAATAAGAGGGTATTATTTTTTTTGACAAAGTGTGTGCGGTTTTGCTTTCTTAAGTACCGGTTCAAGAACCGTTTAAGCACCGGAACCGTTTAAAAAATACAGAGTAGGTACTGGTATCGGATAAAACCCAACCGATACCCAACCCTACTGGAGAGTGGTTCCAAGGCTCATAAGGCACTGGAAGCTATAGTGTTGAAGAAGAGGTGGCTCAGAGATGTCCACCGATATCTACCTTTCAGGAAACTACAGGAAGCACTTTCCTTACTGACAAATTGATTTTAGATTTTTTACTTTTCCATTACTCAACAATGTTCAAAATGATATTGAGTAATAATTTACAGTAATTATTTCTGTATTATGGATTCATTTATTTGACATACTGATTAGGTTACAGTATGTGTTGAGTAACCCTCTGTATGAGAATATAAATACAAATTATTTGTACAGATCAACCTGTCAGCTTGAGGCATTCCACAACCACTTGCTTATGTATGCCAGCAAGCGGTTCAGCTATTCAGCAATGGTGTACGAGGCAAGAACTCTCCTGGCAGCCCTGGATTACAACCACCACTGCTAAACAAAAACGGGCAAAAGATGTAAGAATATCATAATTTAACATGCCATGCTTCTACAAAAGGCAATAGCACAGTGTGATTGTCAAATGCAACAATTTTGTTTTGATTTGCAACCAACCATTTATGTTAGTCATATTCATATTGACATATAACTGTATTTAAAAGTAAAATATGTTTGTATCACTATAATATCATACTTTGCTTTACAGCTATCGTCGAGTGTTTCAGAAAAAAAACAGGAAGATGGACAGTATATGCTCTGAAGGTCAAGAAGGACTACAGCTACATACCAGATCTACAGGCAGCAATTCTGCATGAAAGACTACAGGCTGACAATGGGATGCCAAGACGGAGACTAGGCCTCCTTCCAAAAGTCCCGCCTCCATCAATTGACACTATTCTAGAGTCCCATGTCAATAGGGGGATAGGTATGTCCATCAAAATCTCACTTGCTTAGTAGTGCATAGTAGCTGCTAAGATATTTGTTACAGGCTAATCATTTATGATAGTTGGTATGATGGGTATGTTTGTTTTACTATTGCTATGGATCAGTGAAATGTTTGGTACATTGTGCTTATTTATCTGTACTTAATGCAATGTTGTTTCCCCCCCAAAAAAGGAGCCATTCCTACACTTGAGACAGATGAGCCTTGAAGCACAACCTCTCATCCACACCACCAGAGCTCTGATTTGGACTGTCGTCTAAACAAAAATAAGTTGTTTTGTTTATAAAGTTTTGTAATCTGACATTACAATTATCTTTTTCAATTTTCAATCTCATTTGAGTGTGCTATCTCAATAAACTTCTCCTAACCATAATTTTTACGACGGGTAATATTTGTTATATAAATATTTGATTTACATACTGCAAAAAATAATATTTTTTGCACAACCACTGTAACATTGTTGTTTTTTATTTATACTACTCTGACAATACAATATTTATTAAATAAGGTCAGTAAAGAACAATACAGTAACTTTTCATTCAAAAATAATATTATTCTGTAGTATAAAATCTAATTTACATGAGGTAATAGAAGAAAAATAATTAACATGTAACATTACATAAATAAATAGTTGCCCGTTCAGTTACATGTTCATCTAAAATGTACAAAGACATGTGGGGTAGCTTGCTTATACTGTACATGTGGCCTCTGTCATTCCACAACATTTATTTTCTACATCTGATGGCATTTCCCTGCAATTTGTACAGAAGCACCATCCAGGTACTCCCTGTAGTGGTTGTTCCTCTCTGAGAGCATTAGGTTGAAGCACATCAAGCATGAGGCCAGGTTCTCTGTTAAAAACTCGAAGTAAAAGACCTCTTGCTTCATCCAAACACATGTCCTGTATAACCTCCTGGAAAAAATTGTTAAATTTTACTACCAAATACAGAACCTATCCAGGACACTTGATAGTATGTCCACCCTCACTTGTGTCATCAACCACCTGTCCTCCCGCAGCCTAGCCACCCTCAATCTGTCCTCTTCACTCAATGATGCTGTATTTCCTCTGCCTCTGGCTGCATGTGTTCCTCTTGTAGCCCTCCTCTGTCTGCCTCTCGCTCTTCCTCTTGCTGCACTGACAACGTCTCCACTCTCTCTTTCCACCCTGTTCTCTCTTCCAATCCCTTTTGCTCTTCCCATCCCTCTTCTCTTTCCTGTGGATGCTCGTCTTCCTCTACCCTGTGAGGCTTCATGGCTTATATTCTTGGGAGGACTCCAGGTCTCATCTGGATTTGATACTTCCAGTGAGGATGTATCTGTGTTTCCCTGCAACACATTCAACTGTCAATAATAGCACTTATAAACAATGCGAGATACATAGGCCTATATGACGTGACAGATCGATCATTATACATATGTTGATTCACATTCGAAGTGTTGTCAAACAAAACGGAGGCTAGCTAGACTGACCCTCCCTCCTCCTCATCCGCGCACTAACCCCCCAAACCCCACCCCCAAATCCTTCTTGTCGGTTATTGGCTGGAACACTGTTTGTTATGTTTCGTGGCGGGTTGGCCCAGTTTGTTTTTGTTGCAGTTTGTGGAGCCTGGGGTGTCTCCAGAGACCGCGCTTTTTTTACAATATGTTCAGGGGACAGGCAGCTAGCGGATAGTGAGGAGATGTTTGTTGTATGTTACAAAAAAAATTTGGCCTAAAAAACACGTGATGTCACTTAGAGCACCTTTAAGTAACACATCTATTAGGTCACATTTGCCCTGGTGAAAAAAAAAAAGCTAAGTATACTTGCAAACAGACTAATTATAAGTAGCTATACTTCAAGTGTGTTAATGATTAGTTAACTTGAAGTGTGCTATTTTTGAAACAACTCATTTTGTACTATCCATCCATCCATCTTCTTCCGCTTATCCGAGGCCGGGTTGCGGGGGCAGCAGTCTAAGCAGAGATGCCCAGACTTCCCTCTCCCTAGACACTTCCTCCAGCTCTTCCGGGGGGACACCGAGGCGTTCCCAGGCCAGCCGGAAGACATAGTCCCTCCAGCGTGTCCTAGGTCTTCCCCGGGGTCTCCTCCCGGTGGGACGTGCCCGGAACACCTTCCCAGGAAGGCGTTCAGGAGGCATCCGGAACAGATGCCCGAGCCACCTCAGCTGACCCCTCTCGATGTGGAGGAGAAGCGGCTCTACTCTGAGCTCCTCCCGAGTGGCCAAGCTCCTCACCCTATCTCTAAGGGATCGCCCAGCCACCCTGCGGAGAAAGCTCATTTCGGCCGCCTGTATCCGGGATCTTGTCCTTTCGGTCATGACCCAAAGCTCATGACCATAGGTGAGAGTAGGAAAGTAGATTGACCGGTAAATCGAGAGCTTCGCCTTGCGGCTTAGCTCTTTCTTCACCACGACAGACCGGTACATCGACTGCACCGATCCGTCTGTCAATCTCCCGTTCCATCCTTCCCTCACTCGTGAACAAGACCCCAAGATACTTGAACTCCTCCACTTGAGGCAGGAACTCTCCACCAACCTGAAGAGAGCAAGCCACCCTTTTCCGAATGAGGACCATGGCCTCGGATTTGGAGGTGCTGATTCTCATCCCAGCCGCTTCACACTCGGCTGCAAACCGTCCCAGTGCATGCTGAAGGTCCTGGTCTGAAGGGGCCAACACGACAACATCATCCGCAAAGAGCAGAGACGAAATCGTATGGTCCCCGAACCCGACACCCTCCGGCCCGTGGATATTCTAGATATTCTGTCCATAAAAATTATGAACAGAACCGGCGACAAAGGGAAGCCCTGCCGAAGTCCAACATGCACCGGGAACAAGTCTGACTTACTGCCGGCAATACGAACCAAGCTCCTGCTCCGGTCGTATAGGGACCGGACAACCCTTAGCAAAGGACCCCGGACCCCATACTCCCGGAGCACCCTCCACAGGACGCCTCGAGGGACACAGTCGAATGTCTTCTCCAAATCCACAAAGCACATGTGGATTGGTTGGGCAAACTCCCATGAACCCTCCAGCACCCTATAGAGGGTATAAAGCTGGTCCAGTGTTCCACGGCCGGGACGAAAACCGCACTGTTCTTCCTGAATCCGAGGTTCTACTATCGGCCATATTCTCCTCTCCAGTACCCTGGCATAGACTTTCCCAGGGAGGCTGAGAAGTGTGATCCACCTGTAGTTGGAACACACCCTCCAGTCCCCCTTCTTAAAAAGAGGGACCACCACCCCAGTCTGCCATCCCAGAGGTACTGTCCCCGACCGCCACGCGATGCTGCAGAGACGTGTCAGCCAAAACAGCCCCACAACATCCAGAGACTTGAGGTACTCAGGGCGGATCTCGTCCACCCCCGGTGCCTTGCCACCGAGGAGTTTTTTTACTACCTCTGTGACTTCAGCTTGGGTAATGGACGAGTCCACCTCCGAGCCCTCGGCCTCTGCTTCCTCAATGGAAGGCGTGACGGCGGGATTGAGGAGATCCTCGAAGTATTCCTTCCACCGTCCGACGACATCCCCAGTTGAGGTCAACAGCTGACCACCTCCACTGTTAACAGCGTTGGTGGGGCACTGCTTCCCTCTCCTGAGGCGCCGATAGTCTTTCTCCATGGCCTCACCGAACTCCTCCCAGGCCTGAGTTTTTGCCTCCACAACCAGCCGGGCTGCACTCCGCTTGGCCTGCCGGTACCCATCAGCTGCCTCAGGAGTCCCACAAGCCAACCAAGCCCGATAGGACTCCTTCTTCAGCTTGACAGCATCCCTTACTTCTGGTGTCCACCACCGGGTTCGGGAATTGCCGCCTCGACAGGCACCGGAGACCTTACGGCCACAGGACCGAGAGGCTGCGTCGACAATGGAGGTGGAGAACATGGTCCACTCGGACTCAATATCTCCAGCCTCCCTCGGGATCTGGTCAAAGCTCTGCCGGAGGTGGGAGTTGAAGATCTCTCTGACAGGAGACTCGGCCAAACGTTCCCAGCAGACCCTTACAGTACGCTTGGGTCTGCCGAGTCTGTCCAGCTTCCTGCCCCGCCATCGGATCCAACTCACCACCAGGTGGTGATCAGTTGACAGCTCCGCCCCTCTCTTTACCCGAGTGTCCAAGACATACGGCTGGAGGTCAGATGAAACAACCACAAAGTCGATCATCGACCTACGGCCTAGGGTGTCCTGATGCCACGTGTACTGATGGACACGCTTATGCTTGAACATGGTGTTCGTTATGGACAAACTGTAACTGGCACAGAAGTCCAATAACTGAACACCGCTCGGGTTCAGATCAGGGGGGCCGTTCCTCCCAATCACGCCCCTCCAGGTGTCACTGTCGCTGCCCACGTGGGCGTTGAAGTCCTCCAGTAGAACGACAGAGTCCCCAGTCGGAGCACTTTCCAGCACCCCTCCCAGAGACCCCAAGAAGGCCGGGTACTCTACACTGCCGTTTGGCCCGTAGGCACACACGACAGTGAGACCTATCCCCGACCCGTAGGCGCAGGGAAACGACCCTCTCGTTCACCGGGGTAAACTCCAACACATGGCGGCTGAGCTGGGGGGCTATAAGCAAACCCACACCAGCCCGCCGCCTCTCACCATGGGCAACTCCAGACTGGTGAAGAGTCCATCCTCTCTCAAGGAGGGTGGTTCCAGAGCCCAAGCCGTGCGTTGAGGTGATCCCGACTATCTCTAGTCGGAACCTCTCAACCTCTCGCACAATCTCAGGCTCCTTCCCTGTCAGCGAGGTGACGTTCCACGTCCCCAGAGCTAGTTTCCTTGTCCAGGGATCAGGTTGTCGAGGCCCCCGCCTTCGACTGCCGCCCGATCCTCTAAGCACCGGCCCTTTACGGTCCCTCCTGCAGGTGGTGAGCCCACGGGAAGGCGGCCCCACGTCGCTCCTTCGGGCTGAGCCCGGCCGGACCCCGTGGGGGGAGGCCCGGCCACCAGGCACTTGCATAGGAGCCCCAACCCCGGGCCTGGCTCCAGGGTAGGGCCCCGGCTGCGCCATACCGGGCGACGTCACGGTCCTCGTTGTAGTGTACATCATAAAGGGATTTTTGAACCGCTCTTAGTCTGACCCGTCACCTAGGACCTGTTTGCCTTGGGAGACCCTACCAGGGGCATATAGCCCTGGACAACATAGCTCCTAGGGTCATTCGGGTACTCAAACCCCTCCACCACGTTAAGGTGGCAGTTCAAGGAGGGGCATTTTGTACTAGCCTAAGTATATTTTATTTGTAATAAAATTGTAGTAAAGCATAACTGTAAGTGTATTTAGTGTACTTTTGTGTACTAAATTGGAACAACTTCAAGTATGCTTAGTATAGGCTATGTGTAGAGAATTACATGCTTGAATAGTGATATTAAAAACATATTTTTGGTGTATACACCTTTTATTAGAATAGGACAGTAGCTAGACAAAGTGAAGTGAGAGAGAGAGAAGGGGGACAAAAATCAGTAAAGTTCCTCTAGCTGGGACACGAACTCGGGTCTCCCACGTTACATGATGGAACACTTGCCCACGACACTATCGTGATGCGATATATCAACATTATAAATTATACAAAATTGTCGGCCGCGTCCCCGCCCCCACGCATGTAATAGCCTATTATGATTTCCGTCATTATTTTAATATATTTGTGTACCAGATGGGCCGGCCCACACTGGCCGGCCAGTCCGTGACCGAGATTATGGCAGTGCAATTAAATACAATCAGTTATCTGTTGTTAAAAAATATTAAGCCATTACTTGCAAATGTCCGTTCAAATTTAATTTTACTACGATTGGTTTGAACACGTAAAACAACACTTAATTAACTATAAACATCCTAAAACTACACAGCATTAACCTAACAAATCATTTGACAAATAGCTGTAACAGGATAATATAGCATAACATTTCACGTTCCTTGTAGTTAATTCATTATCATGACATAAAATTTCGCGTTCAGACGTACAGGTAATACAAAAACTAATAAATTACCTAATCCGTGATCATGATTCATTAATTCCATACGTCTCTGGATGTTGAAAACGACATCTCCCATCGTTCCACTCTCCTTCATAGCGTCATCTTGCGTCGCCTTTGTTATTGTTGGAAACAGCGCCCTCTTGTGGCTAAAAATCATACATACTGTAGCTTTAATAGGCTAATATAAAATGTACAATAGTCCATGTTTGTTTGGGATTTGAACCCGTGTCATTCAAATGATCGATACGTAAGTTCTACCATTCGGCCATGAATTTACTCATTGAGAAATGCCCGGTTTCTCCAGTCTTCTCCAGAGAAGCGCTCTTCATTCGTCTCATTCCTAAAATAAAGATAATCAGCTTCATTGCACCCAATTTATTTTTGTTTGTTATTTTTGTTATTATTATTATTATTTTTATCACGCTGCTCCCAACGGGCAATAGGTTTATGTCGCCCACCGACGTAGGCGCACAATATGAAATAAAGGCTATATTGTTCTCGTCTCTATTTTAAAATTATGATTCTATTTTTCTGTCCTAACAAAATGTTCTATAGTATTTCATCCTTACTGTTAATTGACATTAACCCCGCTGCTGTTTTGCACAATTTTGCACCATAATAGACTGGACAAGGAGAAGAGTTGGTATAATTTTTATATTTAAAAAGATATATATATATATTTTTGCTTTCAATCTGATGCTAAATTAAAGGTATAGCGGAGGATCTTTCCTAATTTTAGAAAAGACCTGCCCTCTCCAATTTTTTTTTTAAAATGCACATGCGCAACACTCTATTTGCTCCCGAGAGGCAGGGCTAGCATCGCTAATCATAGCTTACATTAACTTTTACTAGCAGTGATTTTAAATGGATTTCTCCAAATAGCATGACAAACTTTACCTGTCTAATAGAATCTTCGCGACTGCGGCATCAGTGGAAAGCCCAACCTGTGCTTTTAGCGCCAACAGCGTGTGAAATATTCACCCAAAATCACTCTGGTCTTGTTTCTATATTCTGCGGCCTTTCTCTTCTTATCATACACTTTGTATACATTTTTTCTCTTTCGACCCTCAGCCATCACACATAATACACCTGAAAGTGCACATGCGCAGAAAGCGAAAACTATAGGGACGAGGGGACGAGCACGTACAACGGCCTTACGTAAACATAACACCAGAATGATTGACAACTAGGTGGACCAATAGTATAGACTACCCACCCGGAAAAAGAAAATCCTCCGCTATACCTTTAAGTGGAGATTATTAATTTGTCTATAACATGTAGAATAGATATAGTAGAATATCAAATATGCACAAACTGGCATTGGCGGAATACATACGCTATCTCGGCTGCAGTCTGAATGGAAGCGGTGTGATGTGAATTTGCGACAATCAGCATTAAGTGGATATAACTTGGGGTGAACATGTTTGATGAAAATGATTAATCATTTCATGATGGAAACTCAACAAGCTCAAATGACCATGTAATAAATACCAATAGACAACAATAATGAAATAGTAAAACACAAATCATATTAAGAAGCTCAAATTATTGAATGTATTTTTATTAATTACTTAAATTTTATGTTTTTATTAATATGTTTAAATGTTGTGTTATGCACAATGTGATGGTACTAGGAGAACAATATTCTAGCTATTATTAAATGTTTAACTTATTGATGGAATGAGATGCTTTTCTCTTCTTTTTCCTTAAGATCTCTAATGACATGACTGATGAATCTTCGGATGCTACGGACTATGATGATGCCAACTATGTTCCAGATTCAAGTGGCAACTCCTCTGACACAAGTTCTTATAGTAGAGATCTAAAAATCATAGACAATCATCTTCCCCACAAAGTGTTAAAGGAAATATCATTGGGGATCTTTACAGCCCACAGTTCGGATAGTACCAACAGTTCCATGGAGCAGAGAAGTTT